>NW_026974842.1:321343-642687 GCF_030014295.1 Loxodonta africana
GACTCTCCGTTCCGGCCTATTCTTGCCTGCGGGTCTCTCCGTTCGGGACAATTCTGACCTGCAAAACTCTCCGTTCGGACCTAATCTAGCCTCTGGGAGTCTCCTTTGGGGGTCTCCTGTTGCGTGCGGGGCTGCTCTATTCCAGCCTTTTGTGCTTACGGAGCTCTGATATTCGGTCCTGTTCTAGCATGCGGAGCTCCGCTACTCAGGCCTGATTGTGCGTGCGGGGCTCCACTACTTGGGCCTGTTCTTGCATGCGGGGCTCCGCTACTCGGGTCTGTTCGTGCTTGCAGGGCTCTGCTACTCGGGCCTGTTCGTGCGTGCGGGGCTCCGCTATTCAGGCCTGATAGTGTGTGCGGGGCTCCTCTATTCAGGCCTGTCCTTCCCTGCGGGACTCTGTTCGGGCCTATTCTGGCCTGCGAGACCCTCGGTTCGCCCCTATCGTGGTCTGCGGGACCCTCGTTCGGGCCCATTCTCGCCTTCGAGACCCTCCGTTCGGGCCTATTCTTGTGAGCGGGTCTCTATTCGGGCCTATTTTTGCCTAAGGGCTCCTCTATTCGGGCCTATTCTGGCCTGCGGGACTCTCCGTTCGGGCCTATTCTCACCTGGGGAACTCTCCGTTCGGGCCTTTCTGGCCTTCGGGACTCTGTTCGGGTCTCTTCTTGCCAGCGGGGCTCTTCGTTTGGCCCTATTCTTGCCTGCAGAACTCTGTTCGGGCCTCTTCTTGCCTGCACAGCCCTTCTACTCGGGCCTATTTTTGCCTGCGGGACTCTGTCCAGGCCTATTGTTGCCCCCGGAAAACTCCGTTCGGTCCTATTCTGGCTTGTGGGACTCTGTTCGGGCCTATGCTTGCCTGCGGGAATCTCCTTTCAGGGTTATGCTGACCTGTGGGATTCTCAGTTTGGGCGTATTCTCGCCTGCAGGACATCTCTTCGGGCCTATTCTCGCCCGCGGGACCCTCCGTTCGGTCGTTTCTGGCCTGCGGGACTCTCCATTCGGGCCTAATCTTGGTAGCGGGAGCGGGACTCTACTCGGGCCTATTCTTGCCTAGGGGCCTCTTCTATTCGTGCTTCTTCTTGCCAGTGGGACTCTGTTCAGGCCCGTTCTTGCCTGCAGGATTCTGCGTTCGGGCTTATTCTTGCTTGCCGGACAGTGTTCGGGCGTCTTGTTGCCTGCACGGCTCCTCTACTCGGGCCTCATTTTGCCTTCGGGACACCGTTCGGGTCTATTCTTGGTCCGGGAATCTCCGTTCGGGCCTATGCTCGCCTGCTGGACTCTGTTCGGGCCTATGCTTGCCTGCGGGAATGACCGTTCAGGCCTATGTTTCCCTGCGGGACTGACTGTTCGGGCCTTTCTGACCTTCGGGACTCTGTTCGTGTCTCTTCTTGCCAGCGGGGCTCTTCGTTTGGGCCTATTCTTGCCTGCAGAACTCTGTTCGGGCCTCTTCTTGCCTGCACAGCCCCTCTACTCGGGCCTATTTTTGCCTGCGGGTCTCTGTCCAGGCCTATTGTTGCCCCCGGAAAACTCCGTTCGGTCCTATTCTGGCTTGTGGGACTCTGTTCGGGCCTATGCTTGCCTGCGGGAATCTCCTTTCAGGGTTATGCTGACCTGTGGGATTCTCAGTTTGGGCGTATTCTCGCCTGCAGGACATCTCTTCGGGCCTATTCTCGCCCGCGGGACCCTCCGTTCGGTCGTTTCTGGCCTGCGGGACTCTCCGTTCGGGCCTAATCTTGCCTGCAGGATTCTGCGTTCGGGCTTACTCTTGCTTGCCGGACAGGGTTCGGGCGTCTTCTTGCCTGCACGGCTCCTCTACTCGGGCCTCATTTTGCCTTCGGGACACCGTTCGGGTCTATTCTTGGTCCGGGAATCTCCGTTCGGGCCTATGCTGGCCTGCTGGACTCTGTTCGGGCCTATGCTTGCCTGCGGGAATGACCGTTCGGGCCTATGTTGGCCTGCGGGACTCTCCGTTCGGGCCATTCTGGCCTGCGGGACTCTCCGTTCGGGCCTATTCTCTGGAGCGGGACTTTACTCGGGCCTATTCTTGCCTCCGGGCCTCCTCTATTCTTGCCTATTCTTGCCTCCGGGAATCTCCGTTCTGGCCTGTTCGGGCCTGCAGGACTCTGTTCGGGCCTATGCTTGCCTGCAGGAATCTCTGTTCCGCCCTACTCTGGCCTGCGGGACTCTCCGTTCAGGCCTATTCTGGCCTGCGGGACTCTTTTCGGGCCTATTCTTGCTCCGGGAATCGCCGGTCGGGCGTACCCTGGCTTGCGGGACTCTGTTCGGGCCTATGCTTGCCTGCAGGAATCTCTGTTCTGGCCTATTCTGGCCTGCAGGACTCTCCGTTCGGGCCTATTCTGGCCTGCAGGACTCTGTTTGGGCCTATGCTTGCCTACGGGAATCTCCGTTCAGGCGTATGCTGGCCTGCGGGTCTCTCCGTTCGGGCCTATTCTTGCCTGCGGGACTCTCCGTTTGGGCGTATCCTTGCCTGCGGGACTCTGTTCGGGCCTCTTCTTGCCCGCACGGCTCCTCTACTCGGGCCTATTTTTGCCTGTGGGACTCTATTGGGGCCTATTCTTGCCTCCGACAATCTCCGTTCGGGCCTATTCTGGCCTGCGGGACTCTTCGTTCGGGCCTAGGCTTCCCTTTGCAATCTCCGTTCAGGCGTATGCTGGCCTGCGGGACTCTGTTCGGGCCTTTGGTTGCTTTCGGAAATCCCCGTTCTGGCCTATTCTGGCCTGCGGAATTCTGTTCGGGGCTATTCTTGCTCCGGGAATCTCTGTTCGGGACTATTCTGGCCTGTGGGACTCTGTTCGGGCCCATGTCTGCCTGCGGGGCTCTCTGTTCAGGCCTTTTTCGCCTACGGGACTCTCCGTTCGGGCCTATTCTCTGGAGCGGGACTTTAGTCGGGCCTACTCTTGCCTACGGGGCTCCTCTATTCTTGCCTCTGGGATTCTGTTCGGGCCTATTCTTGTCTGCGGGACTCTCCGTTTGAGTCTATTCTTGCCTGTGGGTTCTCCGTTCAGGGCTACTCTTGCCAGCGGGACTCTGTTCGTGCCTCATCTTGCCTGCATGGCTGCTCTACTCGGGCCTACTCTTGCCTGCGGGACTCTGTTCGGGCCTATCCTTGCTCTGGGAATCTCCGTTCGGGCATACCCTGGCCTGCGGGACTCCGTTCGGGCCTATTCTTGCCTGCGGGACTCTGTTTGGGCCTATGCTTGCCTGCAGGAATCTCTGTTCCGGCCTATTGTGGCCTGCAGCACTCTCCGTTTGGGCCTATTCTGGCCTACGGGACTCTGTTTGGGCCTATGCTTGCCTACGGGAATCTCCGTTCAGGCGTATGCTGGCCTGCGGTATACTCAATTTGGGCATATTCTCTCGCCTGCGGGACTTTCCTTTGGGCCTATTCTCGCCTGCGCATCTCTCCGTTCGGGCCTATTCTTGCCTGCGGAACTCTCCGTTCCGGCCTATTCTTGCCTGCGGGTCTCTCCGTTCGGGACAATTCTGACCTGCAAAACTCTCCGTTCGGACCTAATCTAGCCTCTGGGAGTCTCCTTTGGGGTCTCCTGTTGCGTGCGGGGCTGCTCCATTCCAGCCTTTTGTGCTTACGGAGCTCCGATATTCAGTCCTGTTCTAGCATGCGGAGCTCCGCTACTCAGGCCTGATTGTGCGTGCGGGGCTCCGCTACTCGGGCCTGTTGGTGCATGCGGGGCTCCACTACTTGGGCCTGTTCTTGCATGCGGGGCTCCGCTACTCGGGTCTGTTCGTGCTTGCAGGGCTCTGCTACTCGGGCCTGTTCGTGCGTGTGGGGCTCCGCTATTCGGGCCTGATAGTGTGTGCGGGGCTCCTCTATTCAGGCCTGTCCTTCCCTGCGGGACTCTATTCGGGCCTATACTTCCCTGCGGGACTCTGTTCGGGCCTATTCTGGCCTGCGAGACCCTCGGTTCGCCCCTATCGTGGTCTGCGGGACCCTCGTTCGGGCCCATTCTCGCCTTCGAGACCCTCCGTTCGGGCCATTCTTGTGAGCGGTCTCTATTCGGGCCTATTTTTGCCTAAGGGCTCCTCTATTCGGGCCTATTCTGGCCTGCGGGACTCTCCGTTCGGGCCTATTCTCACCTGGGGAACTCTCCGTTCGGGCCTTTCTGGCCTTCGGGACTCTGTTCGGGTCTCTTCTTGCCAGCGGGGCTCTTCGTTTGGGCCTATTCTTGCCTGCAGGACTCTGTTCGGGACTCTTCTTGCCTGCACAGCCCCTCTACTCGGGCCTCTTTTTGCCTGCGGGACTCTGTCCAAGCCTATTGTTGCCCCCGGAAAACTCCGTTCAGTCCTATTCTGGCTTGTGGGACTCTGTTCGGGCCTATGCTTGCCTGCGGGAATCTCCTTTCAGGGTTATGCTGACCTGTGGGATTCTCAGTTTGGGCGTATTCTCGCCTGCAGGACATCTCTTCGGGCCTATTCTCGCCCGCGGGACCCTCCGTTCGGTCGTTTCTGGCCTGCGGGACTCTCCGTTCGGGCCTAATCTTGCCTGCAGGATTCTGCGTTCGGGCTTACTCTTGCTTGCCGGACAGGGTTCGGGCGTCTTGTTGCCTGCACGGCTCCTCTACTCGGGCCTCATTTTGCCTTCGGGACACCGTTCGGGTCTATTCTTGGTCCGGGAATCTCCGTTCGGGCCTATGCTGGCCTGCTGGACTCTGTTCGGGCCTATGCTTGCCTGCGGGAATGACCGTTCGGGCCTATGTTGGCCTGCGGGACTCTCCGTTCGGGCCATTCTGGCCTGCGGGACTCTCCGTTCGGGCCTATTCTCTGGAGCGGGACTTTACTCGGGCCTATTCTTGCCTCCGGGCCTCCTCTATTCTTGCCTATTCTTGCCTCCGGGAATCTCCGTTCTGGCCTGTTCAGGCCTGCAGGACTCTGTTCGGGCCTATGCTTGCCTGCAGGAATCTCTGTTCCGCCCTACTCTGGCCTGCGGGACTCTCCGTTCAGGCCTATTCTGGCCTGCGGGACTCTGTTCGGGCCTATTCTTGCTCCGGGAATCGCCGGTCGGGCGTACCCTGGCTTGCGGGACTCTGTTCGGGCCTATGCTTGCCTGCAGGAATCTCTGTTCTGGCCTATTCTGGCCTGCAGGACTCTGTTTGGGCCTATGCTTGCCTGCGGGTCTCTCTGTTCGGGCCTATTCTTCCCTGCGGGTCTCTCCGTTCGTGCCTATTCTTGCCTGCGGGACACTCCGTTTGGGCGTATCCTTGCCTGCGGGACTCTGTTCGGGCCTCTTCTTGCCCGCACGGATCCTCTACTCGGGCCTATTTTTGCCTGTGGGACTCTATTGGGGCCTATTCTTGCCTCCGACAATCTCCGTTCGGGCCTATTCTGGCCTGCGGGACTCTTCGTTCGGGCCTAGGCTTCCCTTTGGCAATCTCCGTTCAGGCGTATGCTGGCCTGCGGGACTCTGTTCGGGCCTTTGGTTGCTTTCGGAAATCCCCGTTCTGGCCTATTCTGGCGTGCGGAATTCTGTTCGGGGCTATTCTTGCTCCGGGAATCTCTGTTCGGGACTATTCTGGCCTGTGGGACTCTGTTCGGGCCCATGCCTGCCTGCGGGGCTCTCTGTTCAGGCCTTTTTCGCCTACGGGACTCTCCGTTCGGGCCTATTCTCTGGAGCGGGACTTTAGTCGGGCCTACTCTTGCCTACGGGGCTCCTCTATTCTTGCCTCTGGGATTCTGTTCGGGCCTATACTTGTCTGCGGGACTCTCCGTTTGAGCCTATTCTTGCCTGTGGGTTCTCCGTTCAGGGCTACTCTTGCCAGCGGGACTCTGTTCGTGCCTCATCTTGCCTGCATGGCTGCTCTACTCGGGCCTACTCTTGCCTGCGGGACTCTGTTCGGGCCTATCCTTGCTCTGGGAATCTCCGTTCGGGCATACCCTGGCCTGCGGGACTCCGTTCGGGCCTATTCTGGCCTGCGGGACTCTGTTTGGGCCTATGCTTGCCTGCAGGAATCTCTGTTCCGGCCTATTGTGGCCTGCAGCACTCTCCGTTTGGGCCTATTCTGGCCTACGGGACTCTGTTTGGGCCTATGCTTGCCTACGGGAATCTCCGTTCAGGCGTATGCTGGCCTGCGGTGTTCTCAATTTGGGCATATTCTCTCGCCTCCGGGACTTTCCTTTGGGCCTATTCTCGCCTGCGCATCTCTCCGTTCGGGCCTATTCTGGCCTGCGGGACTCTCCGTTCCGGCCTATTCTTGCCTGCGGGTCTCTCCGTTCGGGACAATTCTGACCTGCAAAACTCTCCGTTCGGACCTAATCTAGCCTCTGGGAGTCTCCTTTGGGGGTCTCCTGTTGCGTGCGGGGCTGCTCTATTCCAGCCTTTTGTGCTTACGGAGCTCTGATATTCGGTCCTGTTCTAGCATGCGGAGCTCCGCTACTCAGGCCTGATTGTGCGTGCGGGGCTCCACTACTTGGGCCTGTTCTTGCATGCGGGGCTCCGCTACTCGGGTCTGTTCGTGCTTGCAGGGCTCTGCTACTCGGGCCTGTTCGTGCGTGCGGGGCTCCGCTATTCAGGCCTGATAGTGTGTGCGGGGCTCCTCTATTCAGGCCTGTCCTTCCCTGCGGGACTCTGTTCGGGCCTATTCTGGCCTGCGAGACCCTCGGTTCGCCCCTATCGTGGTCTGCGGGACCCTCGTTCGGGCCCATTCTCGCCTTCGAGACCCTCCGTTCGGGCCTATTCTTGTGAGCGGGTCTCTATTCGGGCCTATTTTTGCCTAAGGGCTCCTCTATTCGGGCCTATTCTGGCCTGCGGGACTCTCCGTTCGGGCCTATTCTCACCTGGGGAACTCTCCGTTCGGGCCTTTCTGGCCTTCGGGACTCTGTTCGGGTCTCTTCTTGCCAGCGGGGCTCTTCGTTTGGCCCTATTCTTGCCTGCAGAACTCTGTTCGGGCCTCTTCTTGCCTGCACAGCCCTTCTACTCGGGCCTATTTTTGCCTGCGGGACTCTGTCCAGGCCTATTGTTGCCCCCGGAAAACTCCGTTCGGTCCTATTCTGGCTTGTGGGACTCTGTTCGGGCCTATGCTTGCCTGCGGGAATCTCCTTTCAGGGTTATGCTGACCTGTGGGATTCTCAGTTTGGGCGTATTCTCGCCTGCAGGACATCTCTTCGGGCCTATTCTCGCCCGCGGGACCCTCCGTTCGGTCGTTTCTGGCCTGCGGGACTCTCCATTCGGGCCTAATCTTGGTAGCGGGAGCGGGACTCTACTCGGGCCTATTCTTGCCTAGGGGCCTCTTCTATTCGTGCTTCTTCTTGCCAGTGGGACTCTGTTCAGGCCCGTTCTTGCCTGCAGGATTCTGCGTTCGGGCTTATTCTTGCTTGCCGGACAGTGTTCGGGCGTCTTCTTGCCTGCACGGCTCCTCTACTCGGGCCTCATTTTGCCTTCGGGACACCGTTCGGGTCTATTCTTGGTCCGGGAATCTCCGTTCGGGCCTATGCTCGCCTGCTGGACTCTGTTCGGGCCTATGCTTGCCTGCGGGAATGACCGTTCAGGCCTATGTTTCCCTGCGGGACTGACTGTTCGGGCCTTTCTGACCTTCGGGACTCTGTTCGTGTCTCTTCTTGCCAGCGGGGCTCTTCGTTTGGGCCTATTCTTGCCTGCAGAACTCTGTTCGGGCCTCTTCTTGCCTGCACAGCCCCTCTACTCGGGCCTATTTTTGCCTGCGGGTCTCTGTCCAGGCCTATTGTTGCCCCCGGAAAACTCCGTTCGGTCCTATTCTGGCTTGTGGGACTCTGTTCGGGCCTATGCTTGCCTGCGGGAATCTCCTTTCAGGGTTATGCTGACCTGTGGGATTCTCAGTTTGGGCGTATTCTCGCCTGCAGGACATCTCTTCGGGCCTATTCTCGCCCGCGGGACCCTCCGTTCGGTCGTTTCTGGCCTGCGGGACTCTCCGTTCGGGCCTAATCTTGCCTGCAGGATTCTGCGTTCGGGCTTACTCTTGCTTGCCGGACAGGGTTCGGGCGTCTTCTTGCCTGCACGGCTCCTCTACTCGGGCCTCATTTTGCCTTCGGGACACCGTTCGGGTCTATTCTTGGTCCGGGAATCTCCGTTCGGGCCTATGCTGGCCTGCTGGACTCTGTTCGGGCCTATGCTTGCCTGCGGGAATGACCGTTCGGGCCTATGTTGGCCTGCGGGACTCTCCGTTCGGGCCATTCTGGCCTGCGGGACTCTCCGTTCGGGCCTATTCTCTGGAGCGGGACTTTACTCGGGCCTATTCTTGCCTCCGGGCCTCCTCTATTCTTGCCTATTCTTGCCTCCGGGAATCTCCGTTCTGGCCTGTTCGGGCCTGCAGGACTCTGTTCGGGCCTATGCTTGCCTGCAGGAATCTCTGTTCCGCCCTACTCTGGCCTGCGGGACTCTCCGTTCAGGCCTATTCTGGCCTGCGGGACTCTTTTCGGGCCTATTCTTGCTCCGGGAATCGCCGGTCGGGCGTACCCTGGCTTGCGGGACTCTGTTCGGGCCTATGCTTGCCTGCAGGAATCTCTGTTCTGGCCTATTCTGGCCTGCAGGACTCTCCGTTCGGGCCTATTCTGGCCTGCAGGACTCTGTTTGGGCCTATGCTTGCCTACGGGAATCTCCGTTCAGGCGTATGCTGGCCTGCGGGTCTCTCCGTTCGGGCCTATTCTTGCCTGCGGGACTCTCCGTTTGGGCGTATCCTTGCCTGCGGGACTCTGTTCGGGCCTCTTCTTGCCCGCACGGCTCCTCTACTCGGGCCTATTTTTGCCTGTGGGACTCTATTGGGGCCTATTCTTGCCTCCGACAATCTCCGTTCGGGCCTATTCTGGCCTGCGGGACTCTTCGTTCGGGCCTAGGCTTCCCTTTGCAATCTCCGTTCAGGCGTATGCTGGCCTGCGGGACTCTGTTCGGGCCTTTGGTTGCTTTCGGAAATCCCCGTTCTGGCCTATTCTGGCCTGCGGAATTCTGTTCGGGGCTATTCTTGCTCCGGGAATCTCTGTTCGGGACTATTCTGGCCTGTGGGACTCTGTTCGGGCCCATGTCTGCCTGCGGGGCTCTCTGTTCAGGCCTTTTTCTCCTACGGGACTCTCCGTTCGGGCCTATTCTCTGGAGCGGGACTTTAGTCGGGCCTACTCTTGCCTACGGGGCTCCTCTATTCTTGCCTCTGGGATTCTGTTCGGGCCTATTCTTGTCTGCGGGACTCTCCGTTTGAGTCTATTCTTGCCTGTGGGTTCTCCGTTCAGGGCTACTCTTGCCAGCGGGACTCTGTTCGTGCCTCATCTTGCCTGCATGGCTGCTCTACTCGGGCCTACTCTTGCCTGCGGGACTCTGTTCGGGCCTATCCTTGCTCTGGGAATCTCCGTTCGGGCATACCCTGGCCTGCGGGACTCCGTTCGGGCCTATTCTTGCCTGCGGGACTCTGTTTGGGCCTATGCTTGCCTGCAGGAATCTCTGTTCCGGCCTATTGTGGCCTGCAGCACTCTCCGTTTGGGCCTATTCTGGCCTACGGGACTCTGTTTGGGCCTATGCTTGCCTACGGGAATCTCCGTTCAGGCGTATGCTGGCCTGCGGTATACTCAATTTGGGCATATTCTCTCGCCTGCGGGACTTTCCTTTGGGCCTATTCTCGCCTGCGCATCTCTCCGTTCGGGCCTATTCTTGCCTGCGGAACTCTCCGTTCCGGCCTATTCTTGCCTGCGGGTCTCTCCGTTCGGGACAATTCTGACCTGCAAAACTCTCCGTTCGGACCTAATCTAGCCTCTGGGAGTCTCCTTTGGGGTCTCCTGTTGCGTGCGGGGCTGCTCCATTCCAGCCTTTTGTGCTTACGGGGCTCCGATATTCAGTCCTGTTCTAGCATGCGGAGCTCCGCTACTCAGGCCTGATTGTGCGTGCGGGGCTCCGCTACTCGGGCCTGTTGGTGCATGCGGGGCTCCACTACTTGGGCCTGTTCTTGCATGCGGGGCTCCGCTACTCGGGTCTGTTCGTGCTTGCAGGGCTCTGCTACTCGGGCCTGTTCGTGCGTGTGGGGCTCCGCTATTCGGGCCTGATAGTGTGTGCGGGGCTCCTCTATTCAGGCCTGTCCTTCCCTGCGGGACTCTATTCGGGCCTATACTTCCCTGCGGGACTCTGTTCGGGCCTATTCTGGCCTGCGAGACCCTCGGTTCGCCCCTATCGTGGTCTGCGGGACCCTCGTTCGGGCCCATTCTCGCCTTCGAGACCCTCCGTTCGGGCCATTCTTGTGAGCGGTCTCTATTCGGGCCTATTTTTGCCTAAGGGCTCCTCTATTCGGGCCTATTCTGGCCTGCGGGACTCTCCGTTCGGGCCTATTCTCACCTGGGGAACTCTCCGTTCGGGCCTTTCTGGCCTTCGGGACTCTGTTCGGGTCTCTTCTTGCCAGCGGGGCTCTTCGTTTGGGCCTATTCTTGCCTGCAGGACTCTGTTCGGGACTCTTCTTGCCTGCACAGCCCCTCTACTCGGGCCTCTTTTTGCCTGCGGGACTCTGTCCAAGCCTATTGTTGCCCCCGGAAAACTCCGTTCAGTCCTATTCTGGCTTGTGGGACTCTGTTCGGGCCTATGCTTGCCTGCGGGAATCTCCTTTCAGGGTTATGCTGACCTGTGGGATTCTCAGTTTGGGCGTATTCTCGCCTGCAGGACATCTCTTCGGGCCTATTCTCGCCCGCGGGACCCTCCGTTCGGTCGTTTCTGGCCTGCGGGACTCTCCGTTCGGGCCTAATCTTGCCTGCAGGATTCTGCGTTCGGGCTTACTCTTGCTTGCCGGACAGGGTTCGGGCGTCTTCTTGCCTGCACGGCTCCTCTACTCGGGCCTCATTTTGCCTTCGGGACACCGTTCGGGTCTATTCTTGGTCCGGGAATCTCCGTTCGGGCCTATGCTGGCCTGCTGGACTCTGTTCGGGCCTATGCTTGCCTGCGGGAATGACCGTTCGGGCCTATGTTGGCCTGCGGGACTCTCCGTTCGGGCCATTCTGGCCTGCGGGACTCTCCGTTCGGGCCTATTCTCTGGAGCGGGACTTTACTCGGGCCTATTCTTGCCTCCGGGCCTCCTCTATTCTTGCCTATTCTTGCCTCCGGGAATCTCCGTTCTGGCCTGTTCGGGCCTGCAGGACTCTGTTCGGGCCTATGCTTGCCTGCAGGAATCTCTGTTCCGCCCTACTCTGGCCTGCGGGACTCTCCGTTCAGGCCTATTCTGGCCTGCGGGACTCTGTTCGGGCCTATTCTTGCTCCGGGAATCGCCGGTCGGGCGTACCCTGGCTTGCGGGACTCTGTTCGGGCCTATGCTTGCCTGCAGGAATCTCTGTTCTGGCCTATTCTGGCCTGCAGGACTCTGTTTGGGCCTATGCTTGCCTGCGGGTCTCTCTGTTCGGGCCTATTCTTCCCTGCGGGTCTCTCCGTTCGTGCCTATTCTTGCCTGCGGGACACTCCGTTTGGGCGTATCCTTGCCTGCGGGACTCTGTTCGGGCCTCTTCTTGCCCGCACGGATCCTCTACTCGGGCCTATTTTTGCCTGTGGGACTCTATTGGGGCCTATTCTTGCCTCCGACAATCTCCGTTCGGGCCTATTCTGGCCTGCGGGACTCTTCGTTCGGGCCTAGGCTTCCCTTTGGCAATCTCCGTTCAGGCGTATGCTGGCCTGCGGGACTCTGTTCGGGCCTTTGGTTGCTTTCGGAAATCCCCGTTCTGGCCTATTCTGGCCTGCGGAATTCTGTTCGGGGCTATTCTTGCTCCGGGAATCTCTGTTCGGGACTATTCTGGCCAGTGGGACTCTGTTCGGGCCCATGCCTGCCTGCGGGGCTCTCTGTTCAGGCCTTTTTCGCCTACGGGACTCTCCGTTCGGGCCTATTTTCTGGAGCGGGACTTTAGTCGGGCCTACTCTTGCCTACGGGGCTCCTCTATTCTTGCCTCTGGGATTCTGTTCGGGCCTATACTTGTCTGCGGGACTCTCCGTTTGAGCCTATTCTTGCCTGTGGGTTCTCCGTTCAGGGCTACTCTTGCCAGCGGGACTCTGTTCGTGCCTCATCTTGCCTGCATGGCTGCTCTACTCGGGCCTACTCTTGCCTGCGGGACTCTGTTCGGGCCTATCCTTGCTCTGGGAATCTCCGTTCGGGCATACCCTGGCCTGCGGGACTCCGTTCGGGCCTATTCTGGCCTGCGGGACTCTGTTTGGGCCTATGCTTGCCTGCAGGAATCTCTGTTCCGGCCTATTGTGGCCTGCAGCACTCTCCGTTTGGGCCTATTCTGGCCTACGGGACTCTGTTTGGGCCTATGCTTGCCTACGGGAATCTCCGTTCAGGCGTATGCTGGCCTGCGGTGTTCTCAATTTGGGCATATTCTCTCGCCTCCGGGACTTTCCTTTGGGCCTATTCTCGCCTGCGCATCTCTCCGTTCGGGCCTATTCTTGCCTGCGGGACTCTCCGTTCCGGCCTATTCTTGCCTGCGGGTCTCTCCGTTCGGGACAATTCTGACCTGCAAAACTCTCCGTTCGGACCTAATCTAGCCTCTGGGAGTCTCCTTTGGGGGTCTCCTGTTGCGTGCGGGGCTGCTCTATTCCAGCCTTTTGTGCTTACGGAGCTCCGATATTCGGTCCTGTTCTAGCATGCGGAGCTCCGCTACTCAGGCCTGATTGTGCGTGCGGGGCTCCGCTACTCGGGCCTGTTGGTGCATGCGGGGCTCCACTACTTGGGCCTGTTCTTGCATGCGGGGCTCCGCTACTCGGGTCTGTTCGTGCTTGCAGGGCTCTGCTACTCGGGCCTGTTCGTGCGTGCGGGGCTCCGCTATTCAGGCCTGATAGTGTGTGCGGGGCTCCTCTATTCAGGCCTGTCCTTCCCTGCGGGACTCTATTCGGGCCTATACTTCCCTGCGGGATTCTGTTCGGGCCTTTTCTGGCCTGCGAGACCCTCCGTTCGCCCCTATTGTGGTCTGCGGGACCCTCGTTCGGGCCCATTCTCGCCTTCGAGACCCTCTGTTCGGGCTTTTCTGGCCTGCGGGACTCTCCGTTCGGGCCTATTCTTGTGAGCGGGTCTCTATTCGGGCCTATTTTTGCCTAAGGGCTCCTCTATTCGGGCCTCTTCTGGCCTGCGGGACTCTCCAAGTTCGGGCCTATTCTCACCTGGGGAACTCTCCGTTCGGGCCTTTCTGGCCTTCGGGACTCTGTTCGGGTCTCTTCTTGCCAGCGGGGCTCTTCGTTTGGGCCTATTCTTGCCTGCAGAACTCTGTTCGGGCCTCTTCTTGCCTGCACAGCCCCTCTACTCGGGCCTCTTTTTGCCTGCGGGACTCTGTCCAGGCCTATTGTTGCCCCCGGAAAACTCCGTTCGGTCCTATTCTGGCTTGTGGGACTCTGTTCGGGCCTATGCTTGCCTGCGGGAATCTCCTTTCAGGGTTATGCTGACCTGTGGGATTCTCAGTTTGGGCGTATTCTCGCCTGCAGGACATCTCTTCGGGCCTATTCTCGCCCGCGGGACCCTCCGTTCGGTCGTTTCTGGCCTGCGGGACTCTCCGTTCGGGCCTAATCTTGCCTGCAGGATTCTGCGTTCGGGCTTACTCTTGCTTGCCGGACAGGGTTCGGGCGTCTTCTTGCCTGCACGGCTCCTCTACTCGGGCCTCATTTTGCCTTCGGGACACCGTTCGGGTCTATTCTTGGTCCGGGAATCTCCGTTCGGGCCTATGCTAGCCTGCTGGACTCTGTTCGGGCCTATGCTTGCCTGCAGGAATGACCTTTCGGGCCTATGTTGGCCTGCGGGACTCTCCGTTCGGGCCATTCTGGCCTGCGGGACTCTCCGTTCGGGCCTATTCTCTGGAGCGGGACTTTACTCGGGCCTATTCTTGCCTCCGGGCCTCCTCTATTCTTGCCTATTCTTGCCTCCGGGAATCTCCGTTCTGGCCTGTTCGGGCCTGCGGGACTCTGTTCGGGCCTATGCTTGCCTGCAGGAATCTCTGTTCCGCCCTACTCTGGCCTGCGGAACTCTCCGTTCAGGCCTATTCTGGCCTGCGGGACTCTGTTCGGGCCTATTCTTGCTCCGGGAAACGCCGTTCGGGAGTACCCTGGCTTGCGGGACTCTGTTCGGGCCTATGCTTGCCTGCAGGAATCTCTGTTCTGGCCTATTCTGGCCTACAGGACTCTCCGTTCGGGCCTATTCTGGCCTGCAGGACTCTGTTTGGGCCTATGCTTGCCTACGGGAATCTCCGTTCAGGCGTATGCTGGCCTGCGGGTCTCTCCGTTCGGGCCTATTCTTGCCTGCGGGACTCTCCGTTTGGGCGTATCCTTGTCTGCGGGACTCTGTTCGGGCCTTTTCTTGCCCGCACGGCTCCTCTACTCGGGCCTATTTTTGCCTGTGGGACTCTATTGGGGCCTATTCTTGCCTCCGACAATCTCCGTTCGGGCCTATTCTGGCCTGCGGGACTCTTCGTTCGGGCCTAGGCTTCCCTTTGGCAATCTCCGTTCAGGCGTATGCTGGCCTGCGGGACTCTGTTCGGGCCTTTGGTTGCTTTCGGAAATCCCCGTTCTGGCCTATTCTGGCCTGCGGAATTCTGTTCGGGGCTATTCTTGCTCCGGGAATCTCTGTTCGGGACTATTCTGGCCTGTGGGACTCTGTTCGGTCCCATGCCTGCCTGCGGGGCTCTCTGTTCAGGCCTTTTTCGCCTACGGGACTCTCCGTTCGGGCCTATTTTCTGGAGCGGGACTTTAGTCGGGCCTACTCTTGCCTACGGGGCTCCTCTATTCTTGCCTCTGGGATTCTGTTCGGGCCTATACTTGTCTGCGGGACTCTCCGTTTGAGCCTATTCTTGCCTGTGGGTTCTCCGTTCAGGGCTACTCTTGCCAGCGGGACTCTGTTCGTGCCTCATCTTGCCTGCATGGCTGCTCTACTCGGGCCTACTCTTGCCTGCGGGACTCTGTTCGGGCCTATCCTTGCTCTGGGAATCTCCGTTCGGGCATACCCTGGCCTGCGGGACTCCGTTCGGGCCTATTCTGGCCTGCGGGACTCTGTTTGGGCCTATGCTTGCCTGCAGGAATCTCTGTTCCGGCCTATTGTGGCCTGCAGCACTCTCCGTTTGGGCCTATTCTGGCCTACGGGACTCTGTTTGGGCCTATGCTTGCCTACGGGAATCTCCGTTCAGGCGTATGCTGGCCTGCGGTGTTCTCAATTTGGGCATATTCTCTCGCCTCCGGGACTTTCCTTTGGGCCTATTCTCGCCTGCGCATCTCTCCGTTCGGGCCTATTCTTGCCTGCGGGACTCTCCGTTCCGGCCTATTCTTGCCTGCGGGTCTCTCCGTTCGGGACAATTCTGACCTGCAAAACTCTCCGTTCGGACCTAATCTAGCCTCTGGGAGTCTCCTTTGGGGGTCTCCTGTTGCGTGCGGGGCTGCTCTATTCCAGCCTTTTGTGCTTACGGAGCTCCGATATTCGGTCCTGTTCTAGCATGCGGAGCTCCGCTACTCAGGCCTGATTGTGCGTGCGGGGCTCCGCTACTCGGGCCTGTTGGTGCATGCGGGGCTCCACTACTTGGGCCTGTTCTTGCATGCGGGGCTCCGCTACTCGGGTCTGTTCGTGCTTGCAGGGCTCTGCTACTCGGGCCTGTTCGTGCGTGCGGGGCTCCGCTATTCAGGCCTGATAGTGTGTGCGGGGCTCCTCTATTCAGGCCTGTCCTTCCTGCGGGACTCTATTCGGGCCTATACTTCCCTGCGGGACTCTGTTCGGGCCTATTCTGGCCTGCGAGACCCTCGGTTCGCCCCTATCGTGGTCTGCGGGACCCTCGTTCGGGCCCATTCTCGCCTTCGAGACCCTCCGTTCGGGCCTATTCTTGTGAGCGGGTCTCTATTCGGGCCTATTTTTGCCTAAGGGCTCCTCTATTCGGGCCTATTCTGGCCTGCGGGACTCTCCGTTCGGGCCTATTCTCACCTGGGGAACTCTCCGTTCGGGCCTTTCTGGCCTTCGGGACTCTGTTCGGGTCTCTTCTTGCCAGCGGGGCTCTTCGTTTGGGCCTATTCTTGCCTGCAGAACTCTGTTCGGGCCTCTTCTTGCCTGCACGGCTCCTCTACTCGGGCCTATTTTTGCCTGTGGGACTCTATTGGGGCCTATTCTTGCCTCCGACAATCTCCGTTCGGGCCTATTCTGGCCTGCGGGACTCTTCGTTCGGGCCTAGGCTTCCCTTTGCAATCTCCGTTCAGGCGTATGCTGGCCTGCGGGACTCTGTTCGGGCCTTTGGTTGCTTTCGGAAATCCCCGTTCTGGCCTATTCTGGCCTGCGGAATTCTGTTCGGGGCTATTCTTGCTCCGGGAATCTCTGTTCGGGACTATTCTGGCCTGTGGGACTCTGTTCGGGCCCATGTCTGCCTGCGGGGCTCTCTGTTCAGGCCTTTTTCTCCTACGGGACTCTCCGTTCGGGCCTATTCTCTGGAGCGGGACTTTAGTCGGGCCTACTCTTGCCTACGGGGCTCCTCTATTCTTGCCTCTGGGATTCTGTTCGGGCCTATTCTTGTCTGCGGGACTCTCCGTTTGAGCCTATTCTTGCCTGTGGGTTCTCCGTTCAGGGCTACTCTTGCCAGCGGGACTCTGTTCGTGCCTCATCTTGCCTGCATGGCTGCTCTACTCGGGCCTACTCTTGCCTGCGGGACTCTGTTCGGGCCTATCCTTCCTCTGGGAATCTCCGTTCGGGCATACCCTGGCCTGCGGGACTCCGTTCGGGCCTATTCTTGCCTGCGGGACTCTGTTTGGGCCTATGCTTGCCTGCAGGAATCTCTGTTCCGGCCTATTGTGGCCTGCAGCACTCTCCGTTTGGGCCTATTCTGGCCTACGGGACTCTGTTTGGGCCTATGCTTGCCTACGGGAATCTCCGTTCAGGCGTATGCTGGCCTGCGGTATTCTCAATTTGGGCATATTCTCTCGCCTGCGGGACTTTCCTTTGGGCCTATTCTCGCCTGCGCATCTCTCCGTTCGGGCCTATTCTTGCCTGCGGAACTCTCCGTTCCGGCCTATTCTTCCCTGCGGGTCTCTCCGTTCGGGACAATTCTGACCTGCAAAACTCTCCGTTCGGACCTAATCTAGCCTCTGGGAGTCTCCTTTGGGGTCTCCTGTTGCGTGCGGGGCTGCTCCATTCCAGCCTTTTGTGCTTACGGAGCTCCGATATTCAGTCCTGTTCTAGCATGCGGAGCTCCGCTACTCAGGCCTGATTGTGCGTGCGGGGCTCCGCTACTCGGGCCTGTTGGTGCATGCGGGGCTCCACTACTTGGGCCTGTTCTTGCATGCGGGGCTCCGCTACTCGGGTCTGTTCGTGCTTGCAGGGCTCTGCTACTCGGGCCTGTTCGTGCGTGCGGGGCTCCGCTATTCGGGCCTGATAGTGTGTGCGGGGCTCCTCTATTCAGGCCTGTCCTTCCCTGCGGGACTCTATTCGGGCCTATACTTCCCTGCGGGACTCTGTTCGGGCCTATTCTGGCCTGCGAGACCCTCGGTTCGCCCCTATCGTGGTCTGCGGGACCCTCGTTCGGGCCCATTCTCGCCTTCGAGACCCTCCGTTCGGGCCTATTCTTGTGAGCGGGTCTCTATTCGGGCCTATTTTTGCCTAAGGGCTCCTCTATTCGGGCCTATTCTGGCCTGCGGGACTCTCCGTTCGGGCCTATTCTCACCTGGGGAACTCTCCGTTCGGGCCTTTCTGGCCTTCGGGACTCTGTTCGGGTCTCTTCTTGCCAGCGGGGCTCTTCGTTTGGGCCTATTCTTGCCTGCAGGACTCTGTTCGGGACTCTTCTTGCCTGCACAGCCCCTCTACTCGGGCCTATTTTTGCCTGCGGGACTCTGTCCAGGCCTATTGTTGCCCCCGGAAAACTCCGTTCAGTCCTATTCTGGCTTGTGGGACTCTGTTCGGGCCTATGCTTGCCTGCGGGAATCTCCTTTCAGGGTTATGCTGACCTGTGGGATTCTCAGTTTGGGCGTATTCTCGCCTGCAGGACATCTCTTCGGGCCTATTCTCGCCCGCGGGACCCTCCGTTCGGTCGTTTCTGGCCTGCGGGACTCTCCGTTCGGGCCTAATCTTGCCTGCAGGATTCTGCGTTCGGGCTTACTCTTGCTTGCCGGACAGGGTTCGGGCGTCTTCTTGCCTGCACGGCTCCTCTACTCGGGCCTCATTTTGCCTTCGGGACACCGTTCGGGTCTATTCTTGGTCCGGGAATCTCCGTTCGGGCCTATGCTGGCCTGCTGGACTCTGTTCGGGCCTATGCTTGCCTGCGGGAATGACCATTCGGGCCTATGTTGGCCTGCGGGACTCTCCGTTCGGGCCATTCTGGCCTGCGGGACTCTCCGTTCGGGCCTATTCTCTGGAGCGGGACTTTACTCGGGCCTATTCTTGCCTCCGGGCCTCCTCCATTCTTGCCTATTCTTGCCTCCTGGAATCTCCGTTCTGGCCTGTTCGGGCCTGCAGGACTCTGTTCGGGCCTATGCTTGCCTGCAGGAATCTCTGTTCCGCCCTACTCTGGCCTGCGGGACTCTCCGTTCAGGCCTATTCTGGCCTGCGGGACTCTTTTCGGGCCTATTCTTGCTCCGGGAATCGCCGGTCGGGCGTACCCTGGCTTGCGGGACTCTGTTCGGGCCTATGCTTGCCTGCAGGAATCTCTGTTCTGGCCTATTCTGGCCTGCAGGACTCTCCGTTCGGGCCTATTCTGGCCTGCAGGACTCTGTTTGGGCCTATGCTTGCCTACGGGAATCTCTGTTCAGGCGTATGCTGGCCTGCGGGTCTCTCCGTTCGGGCCTATTCTTGCCTGCGGGACTCTCCGTTTGGGCGTATCCTTGCCTGCGGGACTCTGTTCGGGCCTCTTCTTGCCCGCACGGCTCCTCTACTCGGGCCTATTTTTGCCTGTGGGACTCTATTGGGGCCTATTCTTGCCTCCGACAATCTCCGTTCGGGCCTATTCTGGCCTGCGGGACTCTTCGTTCGGGCCTAGGCTTCCCTTTGCAATCTCCGTTCAGGCGTATGCTGGCCTGCGGGACTCTGTTCGGGCCTTTGGTTGCTTTCGGAAATCCCCGTTCTGGCCTATTCTGGCCTGCGGAATTCTGTTCGGGGCTATTCTTGCTCCGGGAATCTCTGTTCGGGACTATTCTGGCCTGTGGGACTCTGTTCGGGCCCATGTCTGCCTGCGGGGCTCTCTGTTCAGGCCTTTTTCTCCTACGGGACTCTCCGTTCGGGCCTATTCTCTGGAGCGGGACTTTAGTCGGGCCTACTCTTGCCTACGGGGCTCCTCTATTCTTGCCTCTGGGATTCTGTTCGGGCCTATTCTTGTCTGCGGGACTCTCCGTTTGAGTCTATTCTTGCCTGTGGGTTCTCCGTTCAGGGCTACTCTTGCCAGCGGGACTCTGTTCGTGCCTCATCTTGCCTGCATGGCTGCTCTACTCGGGCCTACTCTTGCCTGCGGGACTCTGTTCGGGCCTATCCTTGCTCTGGGAATCTCCGTTCGGGCATACCCTGGCCTGCGGGACTCCGTTCGGGCCTATTCTTGCCTGCGGGACTCTGTTTGGGCCTATGCTTGCCTGCAGGAATCTCTGTTCCGGCCTATTGTGGCCTGCAGCACTCTCCGTTTGGGCCTATTCTGGCCTACGGGACTCTGTTTGGGCCTATGCTTGCCTACGGGAATCTCCGTTCAGGCGTATGCTGGCCTGCGGTATACTCAATTTGGGCATATTCTCTCGCCTGCGGGACATTCCTTTGGGCCTATTCTCGCCTGCGCATCTCTCCGTTCGGGCCTATTCTTGCCTGCGGAACTCTCCGTTCCGGCCTATTCTTCCCTGCGGGTCTCTCCGTTCGGGACAATTCTGACCTGCAAAACTCTCCGTTCGGACCTAATCTAGCCTCTGGGAGTCTCCTTTGGGGTCTCCTGTTGCGTGCGGGGCTGCTCCATTCCAGCCTTTTGTGCTTACGGAGCTCCGATATTCAGTCCTGTTCTAGCATGCGGAGCTCCGCTACTCAGGCCTGATTGTGCGTGCGGGGCTCCGCTACTCGGGCCTGTTGGTGCATGCGGGGCTCCACTACTTGGGCCTGTTCTTGCATGCGGGGCTCCGCTACTCGGGTCTGTTCGTGCTTGCAGGGCTCTGCTACTCGGGCCTGTTCGTGCGTGTGGGGCTCCGCTATTCGGGCCTGATAGTGTGTGCGGGGCTCCTCTATTCAGGCCTGTCCTTCCCTGCGGGACTCTATTCGGGCCTATACTTCCCTGCGGGACTCTGTTCGGGCCTATTCTGGCCTGCGAGACCCTCGGTTCGCCCCTATCGTGGTCTGCGGGACCCTCGTTCGGGCCCATTCTCGCCTTCGAGACCCTCCGTTCGGGCCATTCTTGTGAGCGGTCTCTATTCGGGCCTATTTTTGCCTAAGGGCTCCTCTATTCGGGCCTATTCTGGCCTGCGGGACTCTCCGTTCGGGCCTATTCTCACCTGGGGAACTCTCCGTTCGGGCCTTTCTGGCCTTCGGGACTCTGTTCGGGTCTCTTCTTGCCAGCGGGGCTCTTCGTTTGGGCCTATTCTTGCCTGCAGGACTCTGTTCGGGACTCTTCTTGCCTGCACAGCCCCTCTACTCGGGCCTATTTTTGCCTGCGGGACTCTGTCCAAGCCTACTGTTGCCCCCGGAAAACTCCGTTCAGTCCTATTCTGGCTTGTGGGACTCTGTTCGGGCCTATGCTTGCCTGCGGGAATCTCCTTTCAGGGTTATGCTGACCTGTGGGATTCTCAGTTTGGGCGTATTCTCGCCTGCAGGACATCTCTTCGGGCCTATTCTCGCCCGCGGGACCCTCCGTTCGGTCGTTTCTGGCCTGCGGGACTCTCCGTTCGGGCCTAATCTTGCCTGCAGGATTCTGCGTTCGGGCTTACTCTTGCTTGCCGGACAGGGTTCGGGCGTCTTCTTGCCTGCACGGCTCCTCTACTCGGGCCTCATTTTGCCTTCGGGACACCGTTCGGGTCTATTCTTGGTCCGGGAATCTCCGTTCGGGCCTATGCTGGCCTGCTGGACTCTGTTCGGGCCTATGCTTGCCTGCGGGAATGACCGTTCGGGCCTATGTTGGCCTGCGGGACTCTCCGTTCGGGCCATTCTGGCCTGCGGGACTCTCCGTTCGGGCCTATTCTCTGGAGCGGGACTTTACTCGGGCCTATTCTTGCCTCCGGGCCTCCTCTATTCTTGCCTATTCTTGCCTCCGGGAATCTCCGTTCTGGCCTGTTCGGGCCTGCAGGACTCTGTTCGGGCCTATGCTTGCCTGCAGGAATCTCTGTTCCGCCCTACTCTGGCCTGCGGGACTCTCCGTTCAGGCCTATTCTGGCCTGCGGGACTCTGTTCGGGCCTATTCTTGCTCCGGGAATCGCCGGTCGGGCGTACCCTGGCTTGCGGGACTCTGTTAGGGCCTATGCTTGCCTGCAGGAATCTCTGTTCTGGCCTATTCTGGCCTGCAGGACTCTGTTTGGGCCTATGCTTGCCTGCGGGTCTCTCTGTTCGGGCCTATTCTTCCCTGCGGGTCTCTCCGTTCGTGCCTATTCTTGCCTGCGGGACACTCCGTTTGGGCGTATCCTTGCCTGCGGGACTCTGTTCGGGCCTCTTCTTGCCCGCACGGATCCTCTACTCGGGCCTATTTTTGCCTGTGGGACTCTATTGGGGCCTATTCTTGCCTCCGACAATCTCCGTTCGGGCCTATTCTGGCCTGCGGGACTCTTCGTTCGGGCCTAGGCTTCCCTTTGGCAATCTCCGTTCAGGCGTATGCTGGCCTGCGGGACTCTGTTCGGGCCTTTGGTTGCTTTCGGAAATCCCCGTTCTGGCCTATTCTGGCCTGCGGAATTCTGTTCGGGGCTATTCTTGCTCCGGGAATCTCTGTTCGGGACTATTCTGGCCTGTGGGACTCTGTTCGGTCCCATGCCTGCCTGCGGGGCTCTCTGTTCAGGCCTTTTTCGCCTACGGGACTCTCCGTTCGGGCCTATTTTCTGGAGCGGGACTTTAGTCGGGCCTACTCTTGCCTACGGGGCTCCTCTATTCTTGCCTCTGGGATTCTGTTCGGGCCTATACTTGTCTGCGGGACTCTCCGTTTGAGCCTATTCTTGCCTGTGGGTTCTCCGTTCAGGGCTACTCTTGCCAGCGGGACTCTGTTCGTGCCTCATCTTGCCTGCATGGCTGCTCTACTCGGGCCTACTCTTGCCTGCGGGACTCTGTTCGGGCCTATCCTTGCTCTGGGAATCTCCGTTCGGGCATACCCTGGCCTGCGGGACTCCGTTCGGGCCTATTCTGGCCTGCGGGACTCTGTTTGGGCCTATGCTTGCCTGCAGGAATCTCTGTTCCGGCCTATTGTGGCCTGCAGCACTCTCCGTTTGGGCCTATTCTGGCCTACGGGACTCTGTTTGGGCCTATGCTTGCCTACGGGAATCTCCGTTCAGGCGTATGCTGGCCTGCGGTGTTCTCAATTTGGGCATATTCTCTCGC
Organism: Loxodonta africana; assembly: GCF_030014295.1. NCBI lineage: Eukaryota > Metazoa > Chordata > Mammalia > Proboscidea > Elephantidae > Loxodonta > Loxodonta africana. The sequence goes on from NW_026974842.1 coordinate 343,765, forward strand.
CTCCGGGACTTTCCTTTGGGCCTATTCTCGCCTGCGCATCTCTCCGTTCGGGCCTATTCTTGCCTGCGGGACTCTCCGTTCCGGCCTATTCTTGCCTGCGGGTCTCTCCGTTCGGGACAATTCTGACCTGCAAAACTCTCCGTTCGGACCTAATCTAGCCTCTGGGAGTCTCCTTTGGGGGTCTCCTGTTGCGTGCGGGGCTGCTCTATTCCAGCCTTTTGTGCTTACGGAGCTCCGATATTCGGTCCTGTTCTAGCATGCGGAGCTCCGCTACTCAGGCCTGATTGTGCGTGCGGGGCTCCGCTACTCGGGCCTGTTGGTGCATGCGGGGCTCCACTACTTGGGCCTGTTCTTGCATGCGGGGCTCCGCTACTCGGGTCTGTTCGTGCTTGCAGGGCTCTGCTACTCGGGCCTGTTCGTGCGTGCGGGGCTCCGCTATTCAGGCCTGATAGTGTGTGCGGGGCTCCTCTATTCAGGCCTGTCCTTCCCTGCGGGACTCTATTCGGGCCTATACTTCCCTGCGGGATTCTGTTCGGGCCTTTTCTGGCCTGCGAGACCCTCCGTTCGCCCCTATTGTGGTCTGCGGGACCCTCGTTCGGGCCCATTCTCGCCTTCGAGACCCTCTGTTCGGGCTTTTCTGGCCTGCGGGACTCTCCGTTCGGGCCTATTCTTGTGAGCGGGTCTCTATTCGGGCCTATTTTTGCCTAAGGGCTCCTCTATTCGGGCCTATTCTGGCCTGCGGGACTCTCCAAGTTCGGGCCTATTCTCACCTGGGGAGCTCTCCGTTCGGGCCTTTCTGGCCTTCGGGACTCTGTTCGGGTCTCTTCTTGCCAGCGGGGCTCTTCGTTTGGGCCTATTCTTGCCTGCAGAACTCTGTTCGGGCCTCTTCTTGCCTGCACAGCCCCTCTACTCGGGCCTCTTTTTGCCTGCGGGACTCTGTCCAGGCCTATTGTTGCCCCCGGAAAACTCCGTTCGGTCCTATTCTGGCTTGTGGGACTCTGTTCGGGCCTATGCTTGCCTGCGGGAATCTCCTTTCAGGGTTATGCTGACCTGTGGGATTCTCAGTTTGGGCGTATTCTCGCCTGCAGGACATCTCTTCGGGCCTATTCTCGCCCGCGGGACCCTCCGTTCGGTCGTTTCTGGCCTGCGGGACTCTCCGTTCGGGCCTAATCTTGCCTGCAGGATTCTGCGTTCGGGCTTACTCTTGCTTGCCGGACAGGGTTCGGGCGTCTTCTTGCCTGCACGGCTCCTCTACTCGGGCCTCATTTTGCCTTCGGGACACCGTTCGGGTCTATTCTTGGTCCGGGAATCTCCGTTCGGGCCTATGCTAGCCTGCTGGACTCTGTTCGGGCCTATGCTTGCCTGCAGGAATGACCTTTCGGGCCTATGTTGGCCTGCGGGACTCTCCGTTCGGGCCATTCTGGCCTGCGGGACTCTCTGTTTGGGCCTATTCTCTGGAGCGGGACTTTACTCGGGCCTATTCTTGCCTCCGGGCCTCCTCTATTCTTGCCTATTCTTGCCTCCGGGAATCTCCGTTCTGGCCTGTTCGGGCCTGCGGGACTCTGTTCGGGCCTATGCTTGCCTGCAGGAATCTCTGTTCCGCCCTACTCTGGCCTGCGGAACTCTCCGTTCAGGCCTATTCTGGCCTGCGGGACTCTGTTCGGGCCTATTCTTGCTCCGGGAAACGCCGTTCGGGAGTACCCTGGCTTGCGGGACTCTGTTCGGGCCTATGCTTGCCTGCAGGAATCTCTGTTCTGGCCTATTCTGGCCTACAGGACTCTCCGTTCGGGCCTATTCTGGCCTGCAGGACTCTGTTTGGGCCTATGCTTGCCTACGGGAATCTCCGTTCAGGCGTATGCTGGCCTGCGCGTCTCTCCGTTCGGGCCTATTCTTGCCTGCGGGACTCTCCGTTTGGGCGTATCCTTGTCTGCGGGACTCTGTTCGGGCCTTTTCTTGCCCGCACGGCTCCTCTACTCGGGCCTATTTTTGCCTGTGGGACTCTATTGGGGCCTATTCTTGCCTCCGACAATCTCCGTTCGGGCCTATTCTGGCCTGCGGGACTCTTCGTTCGGGCCTAGGCTTCCCTTTGGCAATCTCCGTTCAGGCGTATGCTGGCCTGCGGGACTCTGTTCGGGCCTTTGGTTGCTTTTCGAAATCCCCGTTCTGGCCTGCGGAATTCTGTTCGGGGCTATTCTTGCTCCGGGAATCTCTGTTCGGGACTATTCTGGCCTGTGGGACTCTGTTCGGGCCCATGCCTGCCTGCGGGGCTCTCTGTTCAGGCCTTTTTCGCCTATGGGACTCTCCGTTCGGGCCTATTCTCTGGAGCGGGACTTTAGTCGGGCCTACTCTTGCCTACGGGGCTCCTCTATTCTTGCCTCTGGGATTCTGTTCGGGCCTATTCTTGTCTGCGGGACTCTCCGTTTGAGCCTATTCTTGCCTGTGGGTTCTCCGTTCAGGGCTACTCTTGCCAGCGGGACTCTGTTCGTGCCTCATCTTGCCTGCATGGCTGCTCTACTCGGGCCTACTCTTGCCTGCGGGACTCTGTTCGGGCCTATCCTTGCTCTGGGAATCTCCGTTCGGGCATACCCTGGCCTGCGGGACTCCATTCGGGCCTATTCTGGCCTGCAGGACTCTGTTTGGGCCTATGCTTGCCTGCAGGAATCTCTGTTCCGGCCTATTGTGGCCTGCAGCACTCTCCGTTTGGGCCTATTCTGGCCTACGGGACTCTGTTTGGGCCTATGCTTGCCTACGGGAATCTCCGTTCAGGCGTATGCTGGCCTGCGGTATTCTCAATTTGGGCATATTCTCTCGCCTCCGGGACTTTCCTCTGGGCCTATTCTCGCCTGCGCATCTCTCCGTTCGGGCCTATTCTTGCCTGCGGGACTCTCCGTTCCGGCCTATTCTTGCCTGCGGGTCTCTCCGTTCGGGACAATTCTGACCTGCAAAACTCTCCGTTCGGACCTAATCTAGCCTCTGGGAGTCTCCTTTGGGGGTCTCCTGTTGCGTGCGGGGCTGCTCTATTCCAGCCTTTTGTGCTTACGGAGCTCCGATATTCGGTCCTGTTCTAGCATGCGGAGCTCCGCTACTCAGGCCTGATTGTGCGTGCGGGGCTCCGCTACTCGGGCCTGTTGGTGCATGCGGGGCTCCACTACTTGGGCCTGTTCTTGCATGCGGGGCTCCGCTACTCGGGTCTGTTCGTGCTTGCAGGGCTCTGCTACTCGGGCCTGTTCGTGCGTGCGGGGCTCCGCTATTCAGGCCTGATAGTGTGTGCGGGGCTCCTCTATTCAGGCCTGTCCTTCCCTGCGGGACTCTATTCGGGCCTATACTTCCCTGCGGGACTCTGTTCGGGCCTATTCTGGCCTGCGAGACCCTCGGTTCGCCCCTATCGTGGTCTGCGGGACCCTCGTTCGGGCCCATTCTCGCCTTCGAGACCCTCCGTTCGGGCCTATTCTTGTGAGCGGGTCTCTATTCGGGCCTATTTTTGCCTAAGGGCTCCTCTATTCGGGCCTATTCTGGCCTGCGGGACTCTCCGTTCGGGCCTATTCTCACCTGGGGAACTCTCCGTTCGCGCCTTTCTGGCCTTCGGGACTCTGTTCGGGTCTCTTCTTGCCAGCGGGGCTCTTCGTTTGGGCCTATTCTTGCCTGCAGAACTCTGTTCGGGCCTCTTCTTGCCTGCACGGCTCCTCTACTCGGGCCTATTTTTGCCTGTGGGACTCTATTGGGGCCTATTCTTGCCTCCGACAATCTCCGTTCGGGCCTATTCTGGCCTGCGGGACTCTTCGTTCGGGCCTAGGCTTCCCTTTGCAATCTCCGTTCAGGCGTATGCTGGCCTGCGGGACTCTGTTCGGGCCTTTGGTTGCTTTCGGAAATCCCCGTTCTGGCCTATTCTGGCCTGCGGAATTCTGTTCGGGGCTATTCTTGCTCCGGGAATCTCTGTTCGGGACTATTCTGGCCTGTGGGACTCTGTTCGGGCCCATGTCTGCCTGCGGGGCTCTCTGTTCAGGCCTTTTTCTCCTACGGGACTCTCCGTTCGGGCCTATTCTCTGGAGCGGGACTTTAGTCGGGCCTACTCTTGCCTACGGGGCTCCTCTATTCTTGCCTCTGGGATTCTGTTCGGGCCTATTCTTGTCTGCGGGACTCTCCGTTTGAGCCTATTCTTGCCTGTGGGTTCTCCGTTCAGGGCTACTCTTGCCAGCGGGACTCTGTTCGTGCCTCATCTTGCCTGCATGGCTGCTCTACTCGGGCCTACTCTTGCCTGCGGGACTCTGTTCGGGCCTATCCTTCCTCTGGGAATCTCCGTTCGGGCATACCCTGGCCTGCGGGACTCCGTTCGGGCCTATTCTTGCCTGCGGGACTCTGTTTGGGCCTATGCTTGCCTGCAGGAATCTCTGTTCCGGCCTATTGTGGCCTGCAGCACTCTCCGTTTGGGCCTATTCTGGCCTACGGGACTCTGTTTGGGCCTATGCTTGCCTACGGGAATCTCCGTTCAGGCGTATGCTGGCCTGCGGTATTCTCAATTTGGGCATATTCTCTCGCCTGCGGGACTTTCCTTTGGGCCTATTCTCGCCTGCGCATCTCTCCGTTCGGGCCTACTCTTGCCTGCGGAACTCTCCGTTCCGGCCTATTCTTCCCTGCGGGTCTCTCCGTTCGGGACAATTCTGACCTGCAAAACTCTCCGTTCGGACCTAATCTAGCCTCTGGGAGTCTCCTTTGGGGTCTCCTGTTGCGTGCGGGGCTGCTCCATTCCAGCCTTTTGTGCTTACGGAGCTCCGATATTGAGTCCTGTTCTAGCATGCGGAGCTCCGCTACTCAGGCCTGATTGTGCGTACGGGGCTCCGCTACTCGGGCCTGTTGGTGCATGCGGGGCTCCACTACTTGGGCCTGTTCTTGCATGCGGGGCTCCGCTACTCGGGTCTGTTCGTGCTTGCAGGGCTCTGCTACTCGGGCCTGTTCGTGCGTGCGGGGCTCCGCTATTCGGGCCTGATAGTGTGTGCGGGGCTCCTCTATTCAGGCCTGTCCTTCCCTGCGGGACTCTATTCGGGCCTATACTTCCCTGCGGGACTCTGTTCGGGCCTATTCTGGCCTGCGAGACCCTCGGTTCGCCCCTATCGTGGTCTGCGGGACCCTCGTTCGGGCCCATTCTCGCCTTCGAGACCCTCCGTTCGGGCCTATTCTTGTGAGCGGGTCTCTATTCGGGCCTATTTTTGCCTAAGGGCTCCTCTATTCGGGCCTATTCTGGCCTGCGGGACTCTCCGTTCGGGCCTATTCTCACCTGGGGAACTCTCCGTTCGGGCCTTTCTGGCCTTCGGGACTCTGTTCGGGTCTCTTCTTGCCAGCGGGGCTCTTCGTTTGGGCCTATTCTTGCCTGCAGGACTCTGTTCGGGACTCTTCTTGCCTGCACAGCCCCTCTACTCGGGCCTATTTTTGCCTGCGGGACTCTGTCCAGGCCTATTGTTGCCCCCGGAAAACTCCGTTCAGTCCTATTCTGGCTTGTGGGACTCTGTTCGGGCCTATGCTTGCCTGCGGGAATCTCCTTTCAGGGTTATGCTGACCTGTGGGATTCTCAGTTTGGGCGTATTCTCGCCTGCAGGACATCTCTTCGGGCCTTTTCTCGGCCGCGGGACCCTCCGTTCGGTCGTTTCTGGCCTGCGGGACTCTCCGTTCGGGCCTAATCTTGCCTGCAGGATTCTGCGTTCGGGCTTACTCTTGCTTGCCGGACAGGGTTCGGGCGTCTTCTTGCCTGCACGGCTCCTCTACTCGGGCCTCATTTTGCCTTCGGGACACCGTTCGGGTCTATTCTTGGTCCGGGAATCTCCGTTCGGGCCTATGCTGGCCTGCTGGACTCTGTTCGGGCCTATGCTTGCCTGCGGGAATGACCATTCGGGCCTATGTTGGCCTGCGGGACTCTCCGTTCGGGCCATTCTGGCCTGCGGGACTCTCCGTTCGGGCCTATTCTCTGGAGCGGGACTTTACTCGGGCCTATTCTTGCCTCCGGGCCTCCTCCATTCTTGCCTATTCTTGCCTCCTGGAATCTCCGTTCTGGCCTGTTCGGGCCTGCGGGACTCTGTTCGGGCCTATGCTTGCCTGCAGGAATCTCTGTTCCGCCCTACTCTGGCCTGCGGGACTCTCCGTTCAGGCCTATTCTGGCCTGCGGGACTCTGTTCGGGCCTATTCTTGCTCCGGGAATCGCCGGTCGGGCGTACCCTGGCTTGCGGGACTCTGTTAGGGCCTATGCTTGCCTGCAGGAATCTCTGTTCTGGCCTATTCTGGCCTGCAGGACTCTCCGTTCGGGCCTATTCTGGCCTGCAGGACTCTGTTTGGGCCTATGCTTGCCTACGGGAATCTCCTTTCAGGCGTATGCTGGCCTGCGGGTCTCTCCGTTCGGGCCTATTCTTGCCTGCGGGACTCTCCGTTTGGGCGTATCGTTGCCTGCGGGACTCTGTTCGGGCCTCTTCTTGCCCGCACGGCTCCTCTACTCGGGCCTATTTTTGCCTGTGGGACTCTATTGGGGCCTATTCTTGCCTCCGACAATCTCCGTTCGGGCCTATTCTGGCCTGCGGGACTCTTCGTTCGGGCCTAGGCTTCCCTTTGGCAATCTCCGTTCAGGCGTATGCTGGCCTGCGGGACTCTGTTCGGGCCTTTGGTTGCTTTCGGAAATCCCCGTTGTGGCCTATTCTGGCCTGCGGAATTCTGTTCGGGGCTATTCTTGCTCCGGGAATCTCTGTTCGGGACTATTCTGGCCTGTGGGACTCTGTTCGGGCCCATGTCTGCCTGCGGGGCTCTCTGTTCAGGCCTTTTTCGCCTACGGGACTCTCCGTTCGGGCCTATTCTCTGGAGCGGGACTTTAGTCGGGCCTACTCTTGCCTACGGGGCTCCTCTATTCTTGCCTCTGGGATTCTGTTCGGGCCTATTCTTGTCTGCGGGACTCTCCGTTTGAGCCTATTCTTGCCTGTGGGTTCTCCGTTCAGGACTACTCTTGCCAGCGGGACTCTGTTCGTGCCTCATTTTGCCTGCATGGCTGCTCTACTCGGGCCTACTCTTGCCTGCGGGACTCCGTTCGGGCCTATTCTGGCCTGCGGGACTCTGTTTGGGCCTATGCTTGCCTGCAGGAATCTCTGTTCCGGCCTATTGTGGCCTGCAGCACTCTCCGTTTGGGCCTATTCTGGCCTACGGGACTCTGTTTGGGCCTATGCTTGCCTACGGGAATCTCCGTTCAGGCGTATGCTGGCCTGCGGTATTCTCAATTTCGGCATATTCTCTCGCCTGCGGGACTTTCCTTTGGGCCTATTCTCGCCTGCGCATCTCTCCGTTCGGGCCTATTCTTGCCTGCGGGACTCTCCGTTCCGGCCTATTCTTGCCTGCGGGTCTCTCCGTTCGGGACAATTCTGACCTGCAAAACTCTCCGTTCGGACCTAATCTAGGCTCTGGGAGTCTCCTTTGGGGTCTCCTGTTGCGTGCGGGGCTGCTCCATTCCAGCCTTTTGTGCTTACGGAGCTCCGATATTCGGTCCTGTTCTAGCATGCGGAGCTCCGCTACTCAGGCCTGATTGTGCGTGCGGGGCTCCGCTACTCGGGCCTGTTGGTGCATGCGGGGCTCCACTACTTGGGCCTGTTCTTGCATGCGGGGCTCCGCTACTCGGGTCTGTTCGTGCTTGCAGGGCTCTGCTACTCGGGCCTGTTCGTGCGTGCGGGGCTCCGCTATTCAGGCCTGATAGTGTGTGCGGGGCTCCTCTATTCAGGCCTGTCCTTCCCTGCGGGACTCTATTCGGGCCTATACTTCCCTGCGGGACTCTGTTCGGGCCTATTCTGGCCTGCGAGACCCTCCGCTCGCCCCTATCGTGGTCTGCGGGACCCTCGTTCGGGCCCATTCTCGCCTTCGAGACCCTCTGTTCGGGCTTTTCTGGCCTGCGGGACTCTCCGTTCGGGCCTATTCTTGTGAGTGGGTCTCTATTCGGGCCTATTTTTGCCTAAGGGCTCCTCCATTCGGGCCTATTCTGGCCTGCGGAACTCTCCGTTCGGGCCTATTCTCACCTGGGGAACTCTCCGTTCGGGCCTTTCTGGCCTTCGGGACTCTGTTCGGGTCTCTTCTTGCCAGTGGGGCTCTTCGTTTGGGCCTATTCTTGCCTGCAGAACTCTGTTCGGGCCTCTTCTTGCCCGCACGGCTCCTCTACTCTGGTCTATTTTTGCCTGTGGGAATCTATTGGGGCCTATTCTTGCCTCCGACAATCTCCGTTCGGGCCTATTCTGGCCTGCGGGACTCTTCGTTCGGGCCTAGGCTTCCCTTTGGCAATCTCCGTTCAGGCGTATGCTGGCCTGCGGGACTCTGTTCGGGCCTTTGGTTGCTTTCGGAAATCCCCGTTCTGGCCTATTCTGGCCTGCGGAATTCTGTTCGGGGCTATTCTTGCTCCGGGAATCTCTGTTCGGGACTATTCTGGCCTGTGGGACTCTGTTCGGGCCCATGCCTGCCTGCGGGGCTCTCTGTTCAGGCCTTTTTCGCCTATGGGACTCTCCGTTCGGGCCTATTCTCTGGAGCGGGACTTTAGTCGGGCCTACTCTTGCCTACGGGGCTCCTCTATTCTTGCCTCTGGGATTCTGTTCGGGCCTATTCTTGTCTGCGGGACTCTCCGTTTGAGCCTATTCTTGCCTGTGGGTTCTCCGTTCAGGGCTACTCTTGCCAGCGGGACTCTGTTCGTGCCTCATCTTGCCTGCATGGCTGCTCTACTCGGGCCTACTCTTGCCTGCGGGACTCTGTTCGGGCCTATCCTTGCTCTGGGAATCTCCGTTCGGGCATACCCTGGCCTGCGGGACTCCGTTCGGGCCTATTCTGGCCTGCGGGACTCTGTTTGGGCCTATGCTTGCCTACGGGAATCTCCGTTCAGGCGTATGCTGGCCTGCGGTATTCTCAATTTGGGCATATTCTCTCGCCTCCGGGACTTTCCTTTGGGCCTATTCTCGCCTGTGCAACTCTCTGTTCCGGCCTATTCTTGCCTGCGGGTCTCTCCGTTCGGGACAATTCTGACCTGCAAAACTCTCCGTTCGGACCTAATCTAGCCTCTGGGAGTCTCCTTTGGGGTCTCCTGTTGCGTGCAGGGCTGCTATATTCCAGCCCTTTCTGCTTACGGAGCTCCGATATTCGGTCCTGTTCTAGCATGCGGAGCTCCGCTACTCAGGCCTGATTGTGCGTGCGGGGCTCCGCTACTCGGGCCTGTTGGTGCATGCGGGGCTCCACTACTTGGGCCTGTTCTTGCATGCGGGGCTCCGCTACTCGGGTCTGTTCGTGCTTGCAGGGCTCTGCTACTCGGGCCTGTTCGTGCGTGCGGGGCTCCGCTATTCAGGCCTGATAGTGTGTGCGGGGCTCCTCTATTCAGGCCTGTCCTTCCCTGCGGGACTCTATTCGGGCCTATACTTCCCTGCGGGACTCTGTTCGGGCCTATTCTGGCCTGCGAGACCCTCGGTTCGCCCCTATCGTGGTCTGCGGGACCCTCGCTCGGGCCCATTCTCGCCTTCGAGACCCTCCGTTCGGGCCTATTCTTGTGAGCGGGTCTCTATTCGGGCCTATTTTTGCCTAAGGGCTCCTCTATTCGGGCCTATTCTGGCCTGCGGGACTCTCCGTTCGGGCCTATTCTCACCTGGGGAACTCTCCGTTCGGGCCTTTCTGGCCTTCGGGACTCTGTTCGGGTCTCTTCTTGCCAGCGGGGCTCTTCGTTTGGGCCTATTCTTGCCTGCAGGACTCTGTTCGGGACTCTTCTTGCCTGCACAGCCCCTCTACTAGGGCCTATTTTTGCCTGCGGGACTCTGTCCAGGCCTATTGTTGCCCCTGGAAAACTCCGTTCGGTCCTATCCTGGCTTGTGGGACTCTGTTCGGGCCTATGCTTGCCTGCGGGAATCTCCTTTCAGGGTTATGCTGACCTGTGGGATTCTCAGTTTGGGCGTATTCTCGCCTGCAGGACATCTCTTCGGGCCTATTCTCGCCCGCGGGACCCTCCGTTCGGTCGTTTCTGGCCTGCGGGACTCTCCGTTCGGGCCTAATCTTGCCTGCAGGATTCTGCGTTCGGGCTTACTCTTGCTTGCCGGACAGGGTTCGGGCGTCTTCTTGCCTGCACGGCTCCTCTACTCGGGCCTCATTTTGCCTTCGGGACACCGTTCGGGTCTATTCTTGCTCCGGGAATCTCCGTTCGGGCCTATGCTGGCCTGCTGGACTCTGTTCGGGCCTATGCTTGCCTGCGGGAATGACCGTTCGGGCCTATGTTGGCCTGCGGGACTCTCCGATCGGCCATTCTGGCCTGCGGGTCTCTCCGTTCGGGCCTATTCTTGTGAGTGGGTCTCTATTCGGGCCTATTTTTGCCTAAGGGCTCCTCTATTCGGGCCTATTCTGGCCTGCGGGACTCTCCGTTCGGGCCTATTCTCACCTGGGGAACTCTCCGTTCGGGCCTTTCTGGCCTTCGGGACTCTGTTCGGGTCTCTTCTTGCCAGCGGGGCTCTTCGTTTGGGCCTATTCTTGCCTGCAGAACTCTGTTCGGGCCTCTTCTTGCCCGCACGGCTCCTCTGCTCTGCTCTATTTTTGCCTGTGGGACTCTATTGGGGCCTATTCTTGCCTCCGACAATCTCCGTTCGGGCCTATTCTGGCCTGCGGGACTCTTCGTTCGGGCCTAGGCTTCCCTTTGGCAATCTCCGTTCAGGCGTATGCTGGCCTGCGGGACTCTGTTCGGGCCTTTGGTTGCTTTCGGAAATCCCCGTTGTGGCCTATTCTGGCCTGCGGAATTCTGTTCGGGGCTATTCTTGCTCCGGGAATCTCTGTTCGGGACTATTCTGGCCTGTGGGACTCTGTTCGGGCCCATGCCTGCCTGCGGGGCTCTCTGTTCAGGCCTTTTTCGCCTACGGGACTCTCCGTTCGGGCCTATTCTCTGGAGCGGGACTTTAGTCGGGCCTACTCTTGCCTACGGGGCTCCTCTATTCTTGCCTCTGGGATTCTGTTCGGGCCTATTCTTGTCTGCGGGACTCTCCGTTTGAGCCTATTCTTGCCTGTGGGTTCTCCGTTCAGGGCTACTCTTGCCAGCGGGACTCTGTTCGTGCCTCATCTTGCCTGCATGGCTGCTCTACTCGGGCCTACTCTTGCCTGCGGGACTCTGTTCGGGCCTATCCTTCCTCTGGGAATCTCCGTTCGGGCATACCCTGGCCTGCGGGACTCCGTTCGGGCCTATTCTTGCCTGCGGGACTCTGTTTGGGCCTATGCTTGCCTGCAGGAATCTCTGTTCCGGCCTATTGTGGCCTGCAGCACTCTCCGTTTGGGCCTATTCTGGCCTACGGGACTCTGTTTGGGCCTATGCTTGCCTACGGGAATCTCCGTTCAGGCGTATGCTGGCCTGCGGTATTCTCAATTTGGGCATATTCTCTCGCCTGCGGGACTTTCCTTTGGGCCTATTCTCGCCTGCGCATCTCTCCGTTCGGGCCTATTCTTGCCTGCGGGACTCTCCGTTCAGGCCTATTCTTGCCTGCGGGTCTCTCCGTTCGGGACAATTCTGACCTGCAAAACTCTCCGTTCGGACCTAATCTAGCCTCTGGGAGTCTCCTTTGGGGTCTCCTGTTGCGTGCGGGGCTGCTCCATTCCAGCCTTTTGTGCTTACGGAGCTCCGATATTCAGTCCTGTTCTAGCATGCGGAGCTCCGCTACTCAGGCCTGATTGTGCGTGCGGGGCTCCGCTACTCGGGCCTGTTGGTGCATGCGGGGCTCCACTACTTGGGCCTGTTCTTGCATGCGGGGCTCCGCTACTCGGGTCTGTTCGTGCTTGCAGGGCTCTGCTACTCGGGCCTGTTCGTGCGTGCGGGGCTCCGCTATTCGGGCCTGATAGTGTGTGCGGGGCTCCTCTATTCAGGCCTGTCCTTCCCTGCGGGACTCTATTCGGGCCTATACTTCCCTGCGGGACTCTGTTCGGGCCTATTCTGGCCTGCGAGACCCTCGGTTCGCCCCTATCGTGGTCTGCGGGACCCTCGTTCGGGCCCATTCTCGCCTTCGAGACCCTCCGTTCGGGCCTATTCTTGTGAGCGGGTCTCTATTCGGGCCTATTTTTGCCTAAGGGCTCCTCTATTCGGGCCTATTCTGGCCTGCGGGACTCTCCGTTCGGGCCTATTCTCACCTGGGGAACTCTCCGTTCGGGCCTTTCTGGCCTTCGGGACTCTGTTCGGGTCTCTTCTTGCCAGCGGGGCTCTTCGTTTGGGCCTATTCTTGCCTGCAGGACTCTGTTCGGGACTCTTCTTGCCTGCACAGCCCCTCTACTCGGGCCTCTTTTTGCCTGCGGGACTCTGTCCAGGCCTATTGTTGCCCCCGGAAAACTCCGTTCAGTCCTATTCTGGCTTGTGGGACTCTGTTCGGGCCTATGCTTGCCTGCGGGAATCTCCTTTCAGGGTTATGCTGACCTGTGGGATTCTCAGTTTGGGCGTATTCTCGCCTGCAGGACATCTCTTCGGGCCTATTCTCGCCCGCGGGACCCTCCGTTCGGTCGTTTCTGGCCTGCGGGACTCTCCGTTCGGGCCTAATCTTGCCTGCAGGATTCTGCGTTCGGGCTTACTCTTGCTTGCCGGACAGGGTTCGGGCGTCTTCTTGCCTGCACGGCTCCTCTACTCGGGCCTCATTTTGCCTTCGGGACACCGTTCGGGTCTATTCTTGGTCCGGGAATCTCGGTTCGGGCCTATGCTGCCCTGCTGGACTCTGTTCGGGCCTATGCTTGCCTGCGGGAATGACCATTCGGGCCTATGTTGGCCTGCGGGACTCTCCGTTCGGGCCATTCTGGCCTGCGGGACTCTCCGTTCGGGCCTATTCTCTGGAGCGGGACTTTACTCGGGCCTATTCTTGCCTCCGGGCCTCCTCCATTCTTGCCTATTCTTGCCTCCGGGAATCTCCGTTCTGGCCTGTTCGGGCCTGCGGGACTCTGTTCGGGCCTATGCTTGCCTGCAGGAATCTCTGTTCCGCCCTACTCTGGCCTGCGGGACTCTCCGTTCAGGCCTATTCTGGCCTGCGGGACTCTGTTCGGGCCTATTCTTGCTCCGGGAATCGCCGGTCGGGCGTACCCTGGCTTGCGGGACTCTGTTAGGGCCTATGCTTGCCTGCAGGAATCTCTGTTCTGGCCTATTCTGGCCTGCAGGACTCTCCGTTCGGGCCTATTCTGGCCTGCAGGACTCTGTTTGGGCCTATGCTTGCCTACGGGAATCTCCGTTCAGGCGTATGCTGGCCTGCGGGTCTCTCCGTTCGGGCCTATTCTTGCCTGCGGGACTCTCCGTTTGGGCGTATCGTTGCCTGCGGGACTCTGTTCGGGCCTCTTCTTGCCCGCACGGCTCCTCTACTCGGGCCTATTTTTGCCTGTGGGACTCTATTGGGGCCTATTCTTGCCTCCGACAATCTCCGTTCGGGCCTATTCTGGCCTGCGGGACTCTTCGTTCGGGCCTAGGCTTCCCTTTGGCAATCTCCGTTCAGGCGTATGCTGGCCTGCGGGACTCTGTTCGGGCCTTTGGTTGCTTTCGGAAATCCCCGTTGTGGCCTATTCTGGCCTGCGGAATTCTGTTCGGGGCTATTCTTGCTCCGGGAATCTCTGTTCGGGACTATTCTGGCCTGTGGGACTCTGTTCGGGCCCATGCCTGCCTGCGGGGCTCTCTGTTCAGGCCTTTTTCGCCTACGGGACTCTCCGTTCGGGCCTCTTCTCTGGAGCGGGACTTTAGTCGGGCCTACTCTTGCCTACGGGGCTCCTCTATTCTTGCCTCTGGGATTCTGTTCGGGCCTATTCTTGTCTGCGGGACTCTCCGTTTGAGCCTATTCTTGCCTGTGGGTTCTCCGTTCAGGGCTACTCTTGCCAGCGGGACTCTGTTCGTGCCTCATCTTGCCTGCATGGCTGCTCTACTCGGGCCTACTCTTGCCTGCGGGACTCCGTTCGGGCCTATTCTGGCCTGCGGGACTCTGTTTGGGCCTATGCTTGCCTGCAGGAATCTCTGTTCCGGCCTATTGTGGCCTGCAGCACTCTCCGTTTGGGCCTATTCTGGCCTACGGGACTCTGTTTGGGCCTATGCTTGCCTACGGGAATCTCCGTTCAGGCGTATGCTGGCCTGCGGTATACTCAATTTGGGCATATTCTCTCGCCTGCGGGACATTCCTTTGGGCCTATTCTCGCCTGCGCATCTCTCCGTTCGGGCCTATTCTTGCCTGCGGAACTCTCCGTTCCGGCCTATTCTTGCCTGCGGGTCTCTCCGTTCGGGACAATTCTGACCTGCAAAACTCTCCGTTCGGACCTAATCTAGCCTCTGGGAGTCTCCTTTGGGGTCTCCTGTTGCGTGCGGGGCTGCTCCATTCCAGCCTTTTGTGCTTACGGAGCTCCGATATTCAGTCCTGTTCTAGCATGCGGAGCTCCGCTACTCAGGCCTGATTGTGCGTGCGGGGCTCCGCTACTCGGGCCTGTTGGTGCATGCGGGGCTCCACTACTTGGGCCTGTTCTTGCATGCGGGGCTCCGCTACTCGGGTCTGTTCGTGCTTGCAGGGCTCTGCTACTCGGGCCTGTTCGTGCGTGTGGGGCTCCGCTATTCGGGCCTGATAGTGTGTGCGGGGCTCCTCTATTCAGGCCTGTCCTTCCCTGCGGGACTCTATTCGGGCCTATACTTCCCTGCGGGACTCTGTTCGGGCCTATTCTGGCCTGCGAGACCCTCGGTTCGCCCCTATCGTGGTCTGCGGGACCCTCGTTCGGGCCCATTCTCGCCTTCGAGACCCTCCGTTCGGGCCATTCTTGTGAGCGGTCTCTATTCGGGCCTATTTTTGCCTAAGGGCTCCTCTATTCGGGCCTATTCTGGCCTGCGGGACTCTCCGTTCGGGCCTATTCTCACCTGGGGAACTCTCCGTTCGGGCCTTTCTGGCCTTCGGGACTCTGTTCGGGTCTCTTCTTGCCAGCGGGGCTCTTCGTTTGGGCCTATTCTTGCCTGCAGGACTCTGTTCGGGACTCTTCTTGCCTGCACAGCCCCTCTACTCGGGCCTATTTTTGCCTGCGGGACTCTGTCCAAGCCTACTGTTGCCCCCGGAAAACTCCGTTCAGTCCTATTCTGGCTTGTGGGACTCTGTTCGGGCCTATGCTTGCCTGCGGGAATCTCCTTTCAGGGTTATGCTGACCTGTGGGATTCTCAGTTTGGGCGTATTCTCGCCTGCAGGACATCTCTTCGGGCCTATTCTCGCCCGCGGGACCCTCCGTTCGGTCGTTTCTGGCCTGCGGGACTCTCCGTTCGGGCCTAATCTTGCCTGCAGGATTCTGCGTTCGGGCTTACTCTTGCTTGCCGGACAGGGTTCGGGCGTCTTCTTGCCTGCACGGCTCCTCTACTCGGGCCTCATTTTGCCTTCGGGACACCGTTCGGGTCTATTCTTGGTCCGGGAATCTCCGTTCGGGCCTATGCTGGCCTGCTGGACTCTGTTCGGGCCTATGCTTGCCTGCGGGAATGACCGTTCGGGCCTATGTTGGCCTGCGGGACTCTCCGTTCGGGCCATTCTGGCCTGCGGGACTCTCCGTTCGGGCCTATTCTCTGGAGCGGGACTTTACTCGGGCCTATTCTTGCCTCCGGGCCTCCTCTATTCTTGCCTATTCTTGCCTCCGGGAATCTCCGTTCTGGCCTGTTCGGGCCTGCAGGACTCTGTTCGGGCCTATGCTTGCCTGCAGGAATCTCTGTTCCGCCCTACTCTGGCCTGCGGGACTCTCCGTTCAGGCCTATTCTGGCCTGCGGGACTCTGTTCGGGCCTATTCTTGCTCCGGGAATCGCCGGTCGGGCGTACCCTGGCTTGCGGGACTCTGTTCGGGCCTATGCTTGCCTGCAGGAATCTCTGTTCTGGCCTATTCTGGCCTGCAGGACTCTGTTTGGGCCTATGCTTGCCTGCGGGTCTCTCTGTTCGGGCCTATTCTTCCCTGCGGGTCTCTCCGTTCGTGCCTATTCTTGCCTGCGGGACACTCCGTTTGGGCGTATCCTTGCCTGCGGGACTCTGTTCGGGCCTCTTCTTGCCCGCACGGATCCTCTACTCGGGCCTATTTTTGCCTGTGGGACTCTATTGGGGCCTATTCTTGCCTCCGACAATCTCCGTTCGGGCCTATTCTGGCCTGCGGGACTCTTCGTTCGGGCCTAGGCTTCCCTTTGGCAATCTCCGTTCAGGCGTATGCTGGCCTGCGGGACTCTGTTCGGGCCTTTGGTTGCTTTCGGAAATCCCCGTTCTGGCCTATTCTGGCCTGCGGAATTCTGTTCGGGGCTATTCTTGCTCCGGGAATCTCTGTTCGGGACTATTCTGGCCTGTGGGACTCTGTTCGGGCCCATGCCTGCCTGCGGGGCTCTCTGTTCAGGCCTTTTTCGCCTACGGGACTCTCCGTTCGGGCCTATTTTCTGGAGCGGGACTTTAGTCGGGCCTACTCTTGCCTACGGGGCTCCTCTATTCTTGCCTCTGGGATTCTGTTCGGGCCTATACTTGTCTGCGGGACTCTCCGTTTGAGCCTATTCTTGCCTGTGGGTTCTCCGTTCAGGGCTACTCTTGCCAGCGGGACTCTGTTCGTGCCTCATCTTGCCTGCATGGCTGCTCTACTCGGGCCTACTCTTGCCTGCGGGACTCTGTTCGGGCCTATCCTTGCTCTGGGAATCTCCGTTCGGGCATACCCTGGCCTGCGGGACTCCGTTCGGGCCTATTCTGGCCTGCGGGACTCTGTTTGGGCCTATGCTTGCCTGCAGGAATCTCTGTTCCGGCCTATTGTGGCCTGCAGCACTCTCCGTTTGGGCCTATTCTGGCCTACGGGACTCTGTTTGGGCCTATGCTTGCCTACGGGAATCTCCGTTCAGGCGTATGCTGGCCTGCGGTGTTCTCAATTTGGGCATATTCTCTCGCCTCCGGGACTTTCCTTTGGGCCTATTCTCGCCTGCGCATCTCTCCGTTCGGGCCTATTCTTGCCTGCGGGACTCTCCGTTCCGGCCTATTCTTGCCTGCGGGTCTCTCCGTTCGGGACAATTCTGACCTGCAAAACTCTCCGTTCGGACCTAATCTAGCCTCTGGGAGTCTCCTTTGGGGGTCTCCTGTTGCGTGCGGGGCTGCTCTATTCCAGCCTTTTGTGCTTACGGAGCTCCGATATTCGGTCCTGTTCTAGCATGCGGAGCTCCGCTACTCAGGCCTGATTGTGCGTGCGGGGCTCCGCTACTCGGGCCTGTTGGTGCATGCGGGGCTCCACTACTTGGGCCTGTTCTTGCATGCGGGGCTCCGCTACTCGGGTCTGTTCGTGCTTGCAGGGCTCTGCTACTCGGGCCTGTTCGTGCGTGCGGGGCTCCGCTATTCAGGCCTGATAGTGTGTGCGGGGCTCCTCTATTCAGGCCTGTCCTTCCCTGCGGGACTCTATTCGGGCCTATTCTGGCCTGCGAGACCCTCGGTTCGCCCCTATTGTGGTCTGCGGGACCCTCGTTCGGGCCCATTCTCGCCTTCGAGACCCTCTGTTCGGGCTTTTCTGGCCTGCGGGACTCTCCGTTCGGGCCTATTCTTGTGAGCGGGTCTCTATTCGGGCCTATTTTTGCCTAAGGGCTCCTCTATTCGGGCCTATTCTGGCCTGCGGGACTCTCCAAGTTCGGGCCTATTCTCACCTG
The DNA here is from genome assembly GCF_030014295.1 of Loxodonta africana. Classification (NCBI taxonomy): domain Eukaryota; kingdom Metazoa; phylum Chordata; class Mammalia; order Proboscidea; family Elephantidae; genus Loxodonta; species Loxodonta africana. The sequence continues at coordinate 361,385 of NW_026974842.1, forward strand.
GGGAACTCTCCGTTCGGGCCTTTCTGGCCTTCGGGACTCTGTTCGGGTCTCTTCTTGCCAGCGGGGCTCTTCGTTTGGGCCTATTCTTGCCTGCAGAACTCTGTTCGGGCCTCTTCTTGCCTGCACAGCCCCTCTACTCGGGCCTCTTTTTGCCTGCGGGACTCTGTCCAGGCCTATTGTTGCCCCTGGAAAACTCCGTTCGGTCCTATCCTGGCTTGTGGGACTCTGTTCGGGCCTATGCTTGCCTGCGGGAATCTCCTTTCAGGGTTATGCTGACCTGTGGGATTCTCAGTTTGGGCGTATTCTCGCCTGCAGGACATCTCTTCGCGCCTATTCTCGCCCGCGGGACCCTCCGTTCGGTCGTTTCTGGCCTGCGGGACTCTCCATTCGGGCCTAATCTTGGGAGCGGGAGGGGGACTCTACTCGGGCCTATTCTTGCCTAGGGGCCTCTTCTATTCGTGCTTCTTCTTGCCAGTGGGACTCTGTTCAGGCCCGTTCTTGCCTGCAGGATTCTGCGTTCGGGCTTATTCTTGCTTGCCGGACAGTGTTCGGGCGTCTTGTTGCCTGCACGGCTCCTCTACTCGGGCCTCATTTTGCCTTCGGGACACCGTTCGGGTCTATTCTTGGTCCGGGAATCTCCGTTCGGGCCTATGCTCGCCTGCTGGACTCTGTTCGGGCCTATGCTTGCCTGGGGGAATGACCGTTCGGGCCTATGTTTCCCTGCGGGACTGACCGTTCGGGCCTTTCTGACCTTCGGGACTCTGTTCGTGTCTCTTCTTGCCAGCGGGGCTCTTCGTTTGGGCCTATTCTTGCCTGCAGAACTCTGTTCGGGCCTCTTCTTGCCTGCACAGCCCCTCTACTCGGGCCTCTTTTTGCCTGCGGGTCTCTGTCCAGGCCTATTGTTGCCCCCGGAAAACTCCGTTCGGTCCTATTCTGGCTTGTGGGACTCTGTTCGGGCCTATGCTTGCCTGCGGGAATCTCCTTTCAGGGTTATGCTGACCTGTGGGATTCTCAGTTTGGGCGTATTCTCGCCTGCAGGACATCTCTTCGGGCCTATTCTCGCCCGCGGGACCCTCCGTTCGGTCGTTTCTGGCCTGCGGGACTCTCCGTTCGGGCCTAATCTTGCCTGCAGGATTCTGCGTTCGGGCTTACTCTTGCTTGCCGGACAGGGTTCGGGCGTCTTCTTGCCTGCACGGCTCCTCTACTCGGGCCTCATTTTGCCTTCGGGACACCGTTCGGGTCTATTCTTGGTCCGGGAATCTCCGTTCGGGCCTATGCTGGCCTGCTGGACTCTGTTCGGGCCTATGCTTGCCTGCGGGAATGACCGTTCGGGCCTATGTTGGCCTGCGGGACTCTCCGTTCGGGCCATTCTGGCCTGCGGGACTCTCCGTTTGGGCCTATTCTCTGGAGCGGGACTTTACTCGGGCCTATTCTTGCCTCCGGGCCTCCTCTATTCTTGCCTATTCTTGCCTCCGGGAATCTCCGTTCTGGCCTGTTCGGGCCTGCAGGACTCTGTTCGGGCCTATGCTTGCCTGCAGGAATCTCTGTTCCGCCCTACTCTGGCCTGCGGGACTCTCCGTTCAGGCCTATTCTGGCCTGCGGGACTCTGTTCGGGCCTATTCTTGCTCCGGGAATCGCCGGTCGGGCGTACCCTGGCTTGCGGGACTCTGTTAGGGCCTATGCTTGCCTGCAGGAATCTCTGTTCTGGCCTATTCTGGCCTGCAGGACTCTCCGTTCGGGCCTATTCTGGCCTGCAGGACTCTGTTTGGGCCTATGCTTGCCTACGGGAATCTCCGTTCAGGCGTATGCTGGCCTGCGGGTCTCTCCGTTCGGGCCTATTCTTGCCTGCGGGACTCTCCGTTTGGGCGTATCGTTGCCTGCGGGACTCTGTTCGGGCCTCTTCTTGCCCGCACGGCTCCTCTACTCGGGCCTATTTTTGCCTGTGGGACTCTATTGGGGCCTATTCTTGCCTCCGACAATCTCCGTTCGGGCCTATTCTGGCCTGCGGGACTCTTCGTTCGGGCCTAGGCTTCCCTTTGGCAATCTCCGTTCAGGCGTATGCTGGCCTGCGGGACTCTGTTCGGGCCTTTGGTTGCTTTCGGAAATCCCCGTTGTGGCCTATTCTGGCCTGCGGAATTCTGTTCGGGGCTATTCTTGCTCCGGGAATCTCTGTTCGGGACTATTCTGGCCTGTGGGACTCTGTTCGGGCCCATGCCTGCCTGCGGGGCTCTCTGTTCAGGCCTTTTTCGCCTACGGGACTCTCCGTTCGGGCCTCTTCTCTGGAGCGGGACTTTAGTCGGGCCTACTCTTGCCTACGGGGCTCCTCTATTCTTGCCTCTGGGATTCTGTTCGGGCCTATTCTTGTCTGCGGGACTCTCCGTTTGAGCCTATTCTTGCCTGTGGGTTCTCCGTTCAGGGCTACTCTTGCCAGCGGGACTCTGTTCGTGCCTCATCTTGCCTGCATGGCTGCTCTACTCGGGCCTACTCTTGCCTGCGGGACTCCGTTCGGGCCTATTCTGGCCTGCGGGACTCTGTTTGGGCCTATGCTTGCCTGCAGGAATCTCTGTTCCGGCCTATTGTGGCCTGCAGGACTCTCCGTTGGGGCCTATTCTGGCCTGCGGGACTCTGTTTGGGCCTATGCTTGCCTACGGGAATCTCCGTTCAGGCGTATGCTGGCCTGCGGTATTCTCAATTTGGGCATATTCTCTCGCCTCCGGGACTTTCCTTTGGGCCTATTCTCGCCTGCGCATCTCTCCGTTCGGGCCTATTCTTCCTGCGGGACTCTCCGTTCGGGCCTATTCTCACCTGGGGAGCTCTCCGTTCGGGCCTTTCTGGCCTTCGGGACTCTGTTCGGGTCTCTTCTTGCCAGCGGGGCTCTTCGTTTGGGCCTATTCTTGCCTGCAGGACTCTGTTCGGGACTCTTCTTGCCTGCACAGCCCCTCTACTCGGGCCTCTTTTTGCCTGCGGGACTCTGTCCAGGCCTATTGTTGCCCCCGGAAAACTGCGTTCGGTCCTATTCTGGCTTGTGGGACTCTGTTCGGGCCTATGCTTGCCTGCGGGAATCTCCTTTCAGGGTTATGCTGACCTGTGGGATTCTCAGTTTGGGCGTATTCTCGCCTGCAGGACATCTCTTCGGGCCTATTCTCGCCCGCGGGACCCTCCGTTCGGTCGTTTCTGGCCTGCGGGACTCTCCGTTCGGGCCTAATCTTGGGAGCGGGACTCTACTCGGGCCTATTCTTGCCTAGGGGCCTCTTCTATTCGTGCTTCTTCTTGCCAGTGGGACTCTGTTCAGGCCCGTTCTTGCCTGCAGGATTCTGCGTTCGGGCTTATTCTTGCTTGCCGGACAGTGTTCGGGCGTCTTCTTGCCTGCACAGCTCCACTACTCGGGCCTCATTTTGCCTTCGGGACACCGTTCAGGTCTATTCTTGGTCCGGGAGTCTCCGTTCGGGCCTATGCTGGCCTGCTGGACTCTGTTCGGGCCTATGCTTGCCTGCGAAAATGACCGTTCGGGCCTGTGTTGGCCTGCAGGACTCTCCGTTCGGGCCGTTCTGGCCTGCGGTACTCTCCGTTCGGGCCTATTCTCTGGAGCGGGACTTTACTCGGGCCTATTCTTGCCTCTGGGGCTCCTCTATTCTTGCCTATTCTTGCCTCCGGGAATCTCCGTTCTGGCCTGTTCGGGCCTGCGGGACTCTGTTCGGGCCTATGCTTGCCTGCAGGAATCTCTGTTGCGCCCTACTCTGGCCTGCGGGACTCTGCGTTCCGGCCTATTCTGGCCTGCGGGACTCTTTTCGGGCCTATTCTTGCTCCGGGAATCTCCGTTCGGGCGTATCCTGGCTTGCGGGACTCTGTTCGGGCCTATGCTTGCCTGCAGGAATCTCTGTTCTGGCCTATTCTGACCTGCAGGACTCTGTTTGGGCCTATGCTTGCCTGCGGGAATCTCCGTTCAGGTGTATGCTGGCCTGCGGGTCTCTCCGTTCGGGCCCCTTCTTGCCTGCGGGACTCTCCGTTTGGGCGTATCCTTGCCCGTGGGACTCTGTTCGGGCCTCTTCTTGCCTGCACGGCTCCTCTACTCGGGCCTATTTTTGCCTGTGGGACTCTATTGGGGCCTATTCTTGCCTCCGACAATCTCCGTTCGGGCCCATTCTGGCCTGCGGGACTCTTCGTTCGGGCCTAGGCTTCCCTTCGGCAATCTCCGTTCAGGCGCATGGTGGCCTGCGGAATTCTGTTCGGGGCTATTCTTGCTCCGGGAATCTCTGTTCGGGACTATTCTGGCCTGTGGGACTCTGTTCGGGCCCATGCCTGCCTGCGGGGCTCTCTGTTCAGGCCTTTTTCGCCTACGGGACTCTCTGTTCGGGCCTATTCTCTGGAGCGGGGCTTTAGTCGGGCCTACTCTTGACTACGGGGCTCCTCAATTCTTGCCTCTGGGATTCTGTTCGGGCCTATTCTTGTCTGTGGGACTCTCCGTTTGAGCCTATTCTTGCCTGTGGGTTCTCCATTCAGGGCTACTCTTGCCAGCGGGACTCTGTTCGTGCCTCATCTTGCCTGCATGGCTGCTCTACTCGGGCCTATTCTTGCCTGCGGGACTCTGTTCGGGCCTATCCTTGCTCCGGGAATCTCCGTTCGGGCATACCCTGGCCTGCGGGACTCCGTTCGGGCCTATTCTGGCCTGCGGGACTCTGTTTGGGCCTATGCTTGCCTGCAGGAATCTCTGTTCCGGCCTATTGTGGCCTGCAGGACTCCCCGTTCGGGCCTGTTCTGGCCTGCGGGACTCTGTTTGGGCCTATGCTTGCCTAGGGGAATCTCCGTTCAGGCGTATGCTGGCCTGCGGTATTCTCAATTTGGGCATATTCTCTCGCCTGCGGGACTTTCCTTTGGGCCTATTCTCGCCTGCGCAACTCTCCGTTCGGGCCTATTCTTGCCTGCGGGACTCTCCGTTCCGGCCTATTCTTGCCTGCGGGTCTCTCCGTTCGGAACAATTCTGACCTGCAAAACTCTCCGTTCGGACCTAATCTAGCCTCTGGGAGTCTCCTTTGGGGTCTCCTGTTGTGTGCGGGGCTGCTCTATTCCAGCCTTTTGTGCTTACGGAGCTCCGATATTCGGTCCTGTTCTAGCATGCGGGGCTCCGCTACTCGGGTCTGTTCGTGCTTGCAGGGCTCTGCTACTCGGGCCTGTTCGTGCGTGCGGGGCTCCGCTATTCAGGCCTGATAGTGTGTGCGGGGCTCCTCTATTCAGGCCTGTCCTTCCCTGCGGGACTCTATTCGGGCCTATACTTCCCTGCGGGATTCTGTTCGGGCCTTTTCTGGCCTGCGAGACTCTCCGTTCGCTCCTATCGTGGTCTGCGGGACCCTCGTTCGGGCCCATTCTCGCCTTCGAGACCCTCTGTTCGGGCTTTTCTGGCCTGCGGGACTCTCCGTTCGGGCCTATTCTTGTGAGCGGGTCTCTATTCGGGCCTATTTTTGCCTAAGGGCTCCTCTATTCGGGCCTCTTCTGGCCTGCGGGACTCTCCGTTCGGGCCTATTCTCACCTGGGGAGCTCTCCGTTCGGGCCTTTCTGGCCTTCGGGACTCTGTTCGGGTCTCTTCTTGCCAGCGGGGCTCTTCGTTTGGGCCTATTCTTGCCTGCAGGACTCTGTTCGGGACTCTTCTTGCCTGCACAGCCCCTCTACTCGGGCCTCTTTTTGCCTGCGGGACTCTGTCCAGGCCTATTGTTGCCCCCGGAAAACTCCGTTCGCTCCTATTCTGGCTTGTGGGACTCTGTTCGGGCCTATGCTTGCCTGCGGGAATCTCCTTTCAGGGTTATGCTGACCTGTGGGATTCTCAGTTTGGGCGTATTCTCGCCTGCAGGACATCTCTTCGCGCCTATTCTCGCCCGCGGGACCCTCCGTTCGGTCGTTTCTGGCCTGAGGGACTCTCCGTTCGGGCCTAATCTTGGGAGCGGGACACTACTCGGGCCTATTCTTGCCTAGGGGCCTCTTCTATTCGTGCTTCTTCTTGCCAGTGGGACTCTGTTCAGGCCCGTTCTTGCCTGCAGGATTCTGCGTTCGGGCTTATTCTTGCTTGTCGGACAGTGTTCGGGCGTCTTCTTGCCTGCACAGCTCCACTACTCGGGCCTCATTTTGCCTTCGGGACACCGTTCAGGTCTATTCTTGGTCCGGGAATCTCCGTTCGGGCCTATGCTGGCCTGCTGGACTCTGTTCGGGCCTATGCTTGCCTGCGGGAATGACCGTTCGGGCCTGTGTTGGCCTGCAGGACTCTCCGTTCGGGCCGTTCTGGCCTGCGGTACTCTCCGTTCGGGCCTATTCTCTGGAGCGGGACTTTACTCGGGCCTATTCTTGCCTCTGGGGCTCCTCCTTTCTTGCCTATTCTTGCCTCCGGGAATCTCCGTTCTGGCCTGTTCGGGCCTGCGGGACTCTGTTCGGGCCTATGCTTGCCTGCAGGAATCTCTGTTCCGCCCTACTCTGGCCTGCGGGACTCTGCGTTCCGGCCTATTCTGGCCTGCGGGACTCTTTTCGGGCCTATTCTTGCTCCGGGAATCTCCGTTCGGGCGTACCCTGGCTTGCGGGACTCTGTTCGGGCCTATGCTTGCCTGCAGGAATCTCTGTTCTGGCCTATTCTGACCTGCAGGACTCTGTTTGGGCCTATGCTTGCCTGCGGGAATCTCCGTTCAGGCGTATGCTGGCCTGCGGGTCTCTCCGTTCGGGCCCCTTCTTGCCTGCGGGACTCTCCGTTTGGGCGTATCCTTGCCCGCGGGACTCTGTTCGGGCCTCTTCTTGCCTGCATGGCTCCTCTACTCGGGCCTATTTTTGCCTGTGGGACTCTATTGGGGCCTATTCTTGCCTCCGACAATCTCCGTTCGGGCCCATTCTGGCCTGCGGGACTCTTCGTTCGGGCCTAGGCTTCCCTTCGGCAATCTCCGTTCAGGCGTATGCTGGCCTGCGGAATTCTGTTCGGGGCTATTCTTGCTCCGGGAATCTCTGTTCGGGACTATTCTGGCCTGTGGGACTCTGTTCGGGCCCATGCCTGCCTGCGGGGCTCTCTGTTCAGGCCTTTTTCGCCTACGGGACTCTCTGTTCGGGCCTATTCTCTGGAGCGGGGCTTTAGTCGGGCCTACTCTTGACTACGGGGCTCCTCTATTCTTGCCTCTGGGATTCTGTTCGGGCCTATTCTTGTCTGTGGGACTCTCCGTTTGAGCCTATTCTTGCCTGTGGGTTCTCCATTCAGGGCTACTCTTGCCAGCGGGACTCTGTTCGTGCCTCATCTTGCCTGCATGGCTGCTCTACTCGGGCCTATTCTTGCCTGCGGGACTCTGTTCGGGCCTATCCTTGCTCCGGGAATCTCCGTTCGGGCATACCCTGGCCTGCGGGACTCCGTTCGGGCCTATTCTGGCCTGCGGGACTCTGTTTGGGCCTATGCTTGCCTGCAGGAATCTCTGTTCCGGCCTATTGTGGCCTGCAGGACTCCCCGTTCGGGCCTGTTCTGGCCTGCGGGACTCTGTTTGGGCCTATGCTTGCCTACGGGAATCTCCGTTCAGGCGTATGCTGGCCTGCGGTGTTCTCAATTTGGGCATATTCTCTCGCCTGCGGGACTTTCCTTTGGGCCTATTCTCGCCTGCGCAACTCTCCGTTCGGGCCTATTCTTGCCTGCGGGACTCTCCGTTCCGGCCTATTCTTGCCTGCGGGTCTCTCCGTTCGGGACAATTCTGACCTGCAAAACTCTCCGTTCGGACCTAATCTAGCCTCTGGGAGTCTCCTTTGGGGTCTCCTGTTGCGTGCGGGGCTGCTCTATTCCAGCCTTTTGTGCTTTCGGAGCTCCGATATTCGGTCCTGTTCTAGCATGCGGAGCTCCGCTACTCAGGCCTGATTGTGCGTGCGGGGCTCTGCTACTCGGGCCTGTTGGTGCATGCGGGGCTCCACTACTTGGGCCTGTTCGTGCATGCGGGGCTCCGCTACTCGAGTCTGTTCGTGCTTGCAGGGCTCTGCTACTCGGGCCTGTTCGTGCGTGCGGGGCTCCGCTACTCAGGCCTGATAGTGTGTGCGGAGCTCCTCTATTCAGGCCTGTCCTTCCCTGCGGGACTCTATTCGGGCCTATACTTCCCTGCGGGATTCTGTTCGGGCCTTTTCTGGCCTGCGAGACTCTCCGTTCGCTCCTATCGTGGTCTGCGGGACCCTCGTTCGGGCCCATTCTCGCCTTCGAGACCCTCTGTTCGGGCTTTTCTGGCCTGCGGGACTCTCCGTTCGGGCCTATTCTTGTGAGCGGGTCTCTCTTCGGGCCTATTTTTGCCTAAGGGCTCCTCTATTCGGGCCTCTTCTGGCCTGCGGGACTCTCCGTTCGGGCCTATTCTCACCTGGGGAGCTCTCCGTTCGGGCCTTTCTGGCCTTCGGGACTCTGTTCGGGTCTCTTCTTGCCAGCGGGGCTCTTCGTTTGGGCCTATTCTTGCCTGCAGGACTCTGTTCGGGACTCTTCTTGCCTGCACAGCCCCTCTACTCGGGCCTCTTTTTGCCTGCGGGACTCTGTCCAGGCCTATTGTTGCCCCCGGAAAACTCCGTTCAGTCCTATTCTGGCTTGTGGGACTCTGTTCGGGCCTATGCTTGCCTGCGGGAATCTCCTTTCAGGGTTATGCTGACCTGTGGGATTCTCAGTTTGGGCGTATTCTCGCCTGCAGGACATCTCTTCGCGCCTATTCTCGCCCGCGGGACCCTCCGTTCGGTCGTTTCTGGCCTGCGGGACTCTCCGTTCGGGCCTAATCTTGGGAGCGGGACTCTACTCGGGCCTATTCTTGCCTAGGGGCCTCTTCTATTCGTGCTTCTTCTTGCCAGTGGGACTCTGTTCAGGCCCGTTCTTGCCTGCAGGATTCTGCGTTCGGGCTTATTCTTGCTTGCCGGACAGTGTTCGGGCGTCTTCTTGCCTGCACAGCTCCACTACTCGGGCCTCATTTTGCCTTCGGGACACCGTTCAGGTCTATTCTTGGTCCGGGAATCTCCGTTCGGGCCTATGCTGGCCTGCTGGACTCTGTTCGGGCCTATGCTTGCCTGCGAAAATGACCGTTCGGGCCTGTGTTGGCCTGCAGGACTCTCCGTTCGGGCCGTTCTGGCCTGCGGTACTCTCCGTTCGGGCCTATTCTCTGGAGCGGGACTTTACTCGGGCCTATTCTTGCCTCTGGGGCTCCTCCTTTCTTGCCTATTCTTGCCTCCGGGAATCTCCGTTCTGGCCTGTTCGGGCCTGCGGGACTCTGTTCGGGCCTATGCTTGCCTGCAGGAATCTCTGTTCCGCCCTACTCTGGCCTGCGGGACTCTGCGTTCCGGCCTATTCTGGCCTGCGGGACTCTTTTCGGGCCTATTCTTGCTCCGGGAATCTCCGTTCGGGCGTACCCTGGCTTGCGGAACTCTGTTCGGGCCTATGCTTGCCTGCAGGAATCTCTGTTCTGGCCTATTCTGACCTGCAGGACTCTGTTTGGGCCTATGCTTGCCTGCGGGAATCTCCGTTCAGGCATATGCTGGCCTGCGGGTCTCTCCGTTCGGGCCCATTCTTGCCTGCGGGACTCTCCGTTTGGGCGTATCCTTGCCCGCGGGACTCTGTTCGGGCCTCTTCTTGCCTGCACGGCTCCTCTACTCGGGCCTATTTTTGCCTGTGGGACTCTATTGGGGCCTATTCTTGCCTCCGACAATCTCCGTTCGGGCCCATTCAGGCCTGCGGGACTCTTCGTTCGGGCCTAGGCTTCCCTTCGGCAATCTCCGTTCAGGCGCATGGTGGCCTGCGGAATTCTGTTCGGGGCTATTCTTGCTCTGGGAATCTCTGTTCGGGACTATTCTGGCCTGTGGGACTCTGTTCGGGCCCATGCCTGCCTGCGGGGCTCTCTGTTCAGGCCTTTTTCGCCTACGGGACTCTCTGTTCGGGCCTATTCTCTGGAGCGGGGCTTTAGTCGGGCCTACTCTTGACTACGGGGCTCCTCAATTCTTGCCTCTGGGATTCTGTTCGGGCCTATTCTTGTCTGTGGGACTCTCCGTTTGAGCCTATTCTTGCCTGTGGGTTCTCCATTCAGGGCTACTCTTGCCAGCGGGACTCTGTTCGTGCCTCATCTTGCCTGCATGGCTGCTCTACTCGGGCCTATTCTTGCCTGCGGGACTCTGTTCGGGCCTATCCTTGCTCCGGGAATCTCCGTTCGGGCATACCCTGGCCTGCGGGACTCCGTTCGGGCCTATTCTGGCCTGCGGGACTCTGTTTGGGCCTATGCTTGCCTGCAGGAATCTCTGTTCCGGCCTATTGTGGCCTGCAGGACTCCCCGTTCGGGCCTGTTCTGGCCTGCGGGACTCTGTTTGGGCCTATGCTTGCCTAGGGGAATCTCCGTTCAGGCGTATGCTGGCCTGCGGTATTCTCAATTTGGGCATATTCTCTCGCCTGCGGGACTTTCCTTTGGGCCTATTCTCGCCTGCGCAACTCTCCGTTCGGGCCTATTCTTGCCTGCGGGACTCTCCGTTCCGGCCTATTCTTGCCTGCGGGTCTCTCCGTTCGGAACAATTCTGACCTGCAAAACTCTCCGTTCGGACCTAATCTAGCCTCTGGGAGTCTCCTTTGGGGTCTCCTGTTGTGTGCGGGGCTGCTCTATTCCAGCCTTTTGTGCTTACGGAGCTCCGATATTCGGTCCTGTTCTAGCATGCGGGGCTCCGCTACTCGGGTCTGTTCGTGCTTGCAGGGCTCTGCTACTCGGGCCTGTTCGTGCGTGCGGGGCTCCGCTATTCAGGCCTGATAGTGTGTGCGGGGCTCCTCTATTCAGGCCTGTCCTTCCCTGCGGGACTCTATTCGGGCCTATACTTCCCTGCGGGATTCTGTTCGGGCCTTTTCTGGCCTGCGAGACTCTCCGTTCGCTCCTATCGTGGTCTGCGGGACCCTCGTTCGGGCCCATTCTCGCCTTCGAGACCCTCTGTTCGGGCTTTTCTGGCCTGCGGGACTCTCCGTTCGGGCCTATTCTTGTGAGCGGGTCTCTATTCGGGCCTATTTTTGCCTAAGGGCTCCTCTATTCGGGCCTCTTCTGGCCTGCGGGACTCTCCGTTCGGGCCTATTCTCACCTGGGGAGCTCTCCGTTCGGGCCTTTCTGGCCTTCGGGACTCTGTTCGGGTCTCTTCTTGCCAGCGGGGCTCTTCGTTTGGGCCTATTCTTGCCTGCAGGACTCTGTTCGGGACTCTTCTTGCCTGCACAGCCCCTCTACTCGGGCCTCTTTTTGCCTGCGGGACTCTGTCCAGGCCTATTGTTGCCCCCGGAAAACTGCGTTCGGTCCTATTCTGGCTTGTGGGACTCTGTTCGGGCCTATGCTTGCCTGCGGGAATCTCCTTTCAGGGTTATGCTGACCTGTGGGATTCTCAGTTTGGGCGTATTCTCGCCTGCAGGACATCTCTTCGCGCCTATTCTCGCCCGCGGGACCCTCCGTTCGGTCGTTTCTGGCCTGAGGGACTCTCCGTTCGGGCCTAATCTTGGGAGCGGGACACTACTCGGGCCTATTCTTGCCTAGGGGCCTCTTCTATTCGTGCTTCTTCTTGCCAGTGGGACTCTGTTCAGGCCCGTTCTTGCCTGCAGGATTCTGCGTTCGGGCTTATTCTTGCTTGTCGGACAGTGTTCGGGCGTCTTCTTGCCTGCACAGCTCCACTACTCGGGCCTCATTTTGCCTTCGGGACACCGTTCAGGTCTATTCTTGGTCCGGGAATCTCCGTTCGGGCCTATGCTGGCCTGCTGGACTCTGTTCGGGCCTATGCTTGCCTGCGGGAATGACCGTTCGGGCCTGTGTTGGCCTGCAGGACTCTCCGTTCGGGCCGTTCTGGCCTGCGGTACTCTCCGTTCGGGCCTATTCTCTGGAGCGGGACTTTACTCGGGCCTATTCTTGCCTCTGGGGCTCCTCCTTTCTTGCCTATTCTTGCCTCCGGGAATCTCCGTTCTGGCCTGTTCGGGCCTGCGGGACTCTGTTCGGGCCTATGCTTGCCTGCAGGAATCTCTGTTCCGCCCTACTCTGGCCTGCGGGACTCTGTTTGAGCCTATGCTTGCCTGCGGGAATCTCCGTTCAGGCGTATGCTGGCCTGCGGGTCTCTCCGTTCGGGCCCATTCTTGCCTGCGGGACTCTCCGTTTGGGCGTATCCTTGCCCGCGGGACTCTGTTCGGGCCTCTTCTTGCCTGCACGGCTCCTCTACTCGGGCCTATTTTTGCCTGTGGGACTCTATTGGGGCCTATTCTTGCCTCCGACAATCTCCGTTCGGGCCCATTCTGGCCTGCGGGACTCTTGGTTCGGGCCTAGGCTTCCCTTCGGCAATCTCCGTTCAGGCGTATGCTGGCCTGCGGAATTCTGTTCGGGGCTATTCTTGCTCCGGGAATCTCTGTTCGGGACTATTCTGGCCTGTGGGACTCTGTTCGGGCCCATGCCTGCCTGCGGGGCTCTCTGTTCAGGCCTTTTTCGCCTACGGGACTCTCTGTTCGGGCCTATTCTCTGGAGCGGGGCTTTAGTCGGGCCTACTCTTGACTACGGGGCTCCTCAATTCTTGCCTCTGGGATTCTGTTCGGGCCTATTCTTGTCTGTGGGACTCTCCGTTTGAGCCTATTCTTGCCTGTGGGTTCTCCATTCAGGGCTACTCTTGCCAGCGGGACTCTGTTCGTGCCTCATCTTGCCTGCATGGCTGCTCTACTCGGGCCTATTCTTGCCTGCGGGACTCTGTTCGGGCCTATCCTTGCTCCGGGAATCTCCGTTCAGGCATACCCTGGCCTGCGGGACTCCGTTCGGGCCTATTCTGGCCTGCGGGACTCTGTTTGGGCCTATGCTTGCCTGCAGGAATCTCTGTTCCGGCCTATTGTGGCCTGCAGGACTCCCCGTTCGGGCCTGTCCGGCCTGCGGGACTCTGTTTGGGCCTATGCTTGCCTACGGGAATCTCCGTTCAGGCGTATGCTGGCCTGCGGTATTCTCAATTTGGGCATATTCTCTCGCCTGCGGGACTTTCCTTTGGGCCTATTCTCGCCTGCGCAACTCTCCGTTCGGGCCTATTCTTGCCTGCGGGACTCTCCGTTCCGGCCTATTCTTGCCTGCGGGTCTCTCCGTTCGGGACAATTCTGACCTGCAAAACTCTCCGTTCGGACCTAATCTAGCCTCTGGGAGTCTCCTTTGGGGTCTCCTGTTGCGTGCGGGGCTGCTCTATTCCAGCCTTTTGTGCTTACGGAGCTCCGATATTCGGTCCTGTTCTAGCATGCGGAGCTCCGCTACTCAGGCCTGATTGTGCGTGCGGGGCTCTGCTACTCGGGCCTGTTGGTGCATGCGGGGCTCCACTACTTGGGCCTGTTCGTGCATGCGGGGCTCCGCTACTCGGGTCTGTTCGTGCTTGCAGGGCTCTGCTACTCGGGCCTGTTCGTGCGTGCGGGGCTCCGCTATTCAGGCCTGATAGTGTGTGCGGGGCTCCTCTATTCAGGCCTGTCCTTCCCTGCGGGACTCTATTCGGGCCTATACTTCCCTGCGGGATTCTGTTCGGGCCTTTTCTGGCCTGCGAGACTCTCCGTTCGCTCCTATCGTGGTCTGCGGGACCCTCGTTCGGGCCCATTCTCGCCTTCGAGACCCTCTGTTCGGGCTTTTCTGGCCTGCGGGACTCTCCGTTCGGGCCTATTCTTGTGAGCGGGTCTCTATTCGGGCCTATTTTTGCCTAAGGGCTCCTCTATTCGGGCCTCTTCTGGCCTGCGGGACTCTCCGTTCGGGCCTATTCTCACCTGGGGAGCTCTCCGTTCGGGCCTTTCTGGCCTTCGGGACTCTGTTCTGGTCTCTTCTTGCCAGCGGGGCTCTTCGTTTGGGCCTATTCTTGCCTGCAGGACTCTGTTCGGGACTCTTCTTGCCTGCACAGCCCCTCTACTTGGGCCTCTTTTTGCCTGCGGGACTCTGTCCAGGCCTATTGTTGCCCCCGGAAAACTGCGTTCGGTCCTATTCTGGCTTGTGGGACTCTGTTCGGGCCTATGCTTGCCTGCGGGAATCTCCTTTCAGGGTTATGCTGACCTGTGGGATTCTCAGTTTGGGCGTATTCTCGCCTGCAGGACATCTCTTCGCGCCTATTCTCGCCCGTGGGACCCTCCGTTCGGTCGTTTCTGGCCTGAGGGACTCTCCGTTCGGGCCTAATCTTGGGAGCGGGACTCTACTCGGGCCTATTCTTGCCTAGGGGCCTCTTCTATTCGTGCTTCTTCTTGCCAGTGGGACTCTGTTCAGGCCCGTTCTTGCCTGCAGGATTCTGCGTTCGGGTTTATTCTTGCTTGCCGGACAGTGTTCGGGCGTCTTCTTGCCTGCACAGCTCCACTACTCGGGCCTCATTTTGCCTTCGGGACACCGTTCAGGTCTATTCTTGGTCCGGGAATCTCCGTTCGGGCCTATGCTGGCCTGCTGGACTCTGTTCGGGCCTATGCTTGCCTGCGAAAATGACCGTTCGGGCCTGTGTTGGCCTGCAGGACTCTCCGTTCGGGCCGTTCTGGCCTGCGGTACTCTCCGTTCGGGCCTATTCTCTGGAGCGGGACTTTACTCGGGCCTATTCTTGCCTCTGGGGCTCCTCCTTTCTTGCCTATTCTTGCCTCCGGGAATCTCCGTTCTGGCCTGTTCGGGCCTGCGGGACTCTGTTCGGGCCTATGCTTGCCTGCAGAAATCTCTGTTCCGCCCTACTCTGGCCTGCGGGACTCTGCGTTCCGGCCTATTCTGGCCTGCGGGACTCTTTTCGGGCCTATTCTTGCTCCGGGAATCTCCGTTCGGGCGTACCCTGGCTTGCGGGACTCTGTTCGGGCCTATGCTTGCCTGCAGGAATCTCTGTTCTGGCCTATTCTGACCTGCAGGACTCTGTTTGGGCCTATGCTTGCCTGCGGGAATCTCCGTTCAGGCGTATGCTGGCCTGCGGGTCTCTCCGTTTGGGCCCATTCTTGCCTGCGGGACTCTCCGTTTGGGCGTATCCTTGCCCGCGGGACTCTGTACGGGCCTCTTCTTGCCTGCACGGCTCCTCTACTCGGGCCTATTTTTGCCTGTGGGTCTCTATTGGGGCCTATTCTTGCCTCCGACAATCTCCGTTCGGGCCCATTCTGGCCTGCGGGACTCTTCGTTCGGGCCTAGGCTTCCCTTCGGCAATCTCCGTTCAGGCGTATGCTGGCCTGCGGAATTCTGTTCGGGGCTATTCTTGCTCCGGGAATCTCTGTTCGGGACTATTCTGGCCTGTGGGACTCTGTTCGGGCCCATGCCTGCCTGCGGGGCTCTCTGTTCAGGCCTTTTTCGCCTACGGGACTCTCTGTTCGGGCCTATTCTCTGGAGCGGGGCTTTAGTCGGGCCTACTCTTGACTACGGGGCTCCTCAATTCTTGCCTCTGGGATTCTGTTCGGGCCTATTCTTGTCTGTGGGACTCTCCGTTTGAGCCTATTCTTGCCTGTGGGTTCTCCATTCAGGGCTACTCTTGCCAGCGGGACTCTGTTCGTGCCTCATCTTGCCTGCATGGCTGCTCTACTCGGGCCTATTCTTGCCTGCGGGACTCTGTTCGGGCCTATCCTTGCTCCGGGAATCTCCGTTCGGGCATACCCTGGCCTGCGGGACTCCGTTCGGGCCTATTCTGGCCTGCGGGACTCTGTTTGGGCCTATGCTTGCCTGCAGGAATCTCTGTTCCGGCCTATTGTGGCCTGCAGGACTCCCCGTTCGGGCCTGTTCTGGCCTGCGGGACTCTGTTTGGGCCTATGCTTGCCTACGGGAATCTCCGTTCAGGCGTATGCTGGCCTGCGGTATTCTCAATTTGGGCATATTCTCTCGCCTGCGGGACTTTCCTTTGGGCCTATTCTCGCCTGCGCACCTCTCCGTTCGGGCCTATTCTTGCCTGCGGGACTCTCCGTTCCGGCCTATTCTTGCCTGCGGGTCTCTCCGTTCGGGACAATTCTGACCTGCAAAACTCTCCGTTCGGACCTAATCTAGCCTCTGGGAGTCTCCTTTGGGGTCTCCTGTTGCGTGCGGGGCTGCTCTATTCCAGCCTTTTGTGCTTACGGAGCTCCGATATTCGGTCCTGTTCTAGCATGCGGAGCTCCGCTACTCAGGCCTGATTGTGCGTGCGGGGCTCTGCTACTCGGGCCTGTTGGTGCATGCGGGGCTCCACTACTTGGGCCTGTTCGTGCATGCGGGGCTCCGCTACTCGGGTCTGTTCGTGCTTGCAGGGCTCTGCTACTCGGGCCTGTTCGTACGTGCGGGGCTCCGCTATTCAGGCCTGATAGTGTGTGCGGGGCTCCTCTATTCAGGCCTGTCCTTCCCTGCGGGACTCTATTCGGGCCTATACTTCCCTGCGGGATTCTGTTCGGGCCTTTTCTGGCCTGCGAGACTCTCCGTTCGCTCCTATCGTGGTCTGCGGGACCCTCGTTCGGGCCCATTCTCGCCTTCGAGACCCTCTGTTCGGGCTTTTCTGGCCTGCGGGACTCTCCGTTCGGGCCTATTCTTGTGAGCGGGTCTCTATTCGGGCCTATTTTTGCCTAAGGGCTCCTCTATTCGGGCCTCTTCTGGCCTGCGGGACTCTCCGTTCGGGCCTATTCTCACCTGGGGAGCTCTCCGTTCGGGCCTTTCTGGCCTTCGGGACTCTGTTCTGGTCTCTTCTTGCCAGCGGGGCTCTTCGTTTGGGCCTATTCTTGCCTGCAGGACTCTGTTCGGGACTCTTCTTGCCTGCACAGCCCCTCTACTCGGGCCTCTTTTTGCCTGCGGGACTCTGTCCAGGCCTATTGTTGCCCCCGGAAAACTGCGTTCGGTCCTATTCTGGCTTGTGGGACTCTGTTCGGGCCTATGCTTGCCTGCGGGAATCTCCTTTCAGGGTTATGCTGACCTGTGGGATTCTCAGTTTGGGCGTATTCTCGCCTGCAGGACATCTCTTCGCGCCTATTCTCGCCCGCGGGACCCTCCGTTCGGTCGTTTCTGGCCTGAGGGACTCTCCGTTCGGGCCTAATCTTGGGAGCGGGACTCTACTCGGGCCTATTCTTGCCTAGGGGCCTCTTCTATTCGTGCTTCTTCTTGCCAGTGGGACTCTGTTCAGGCCCGTTCTTGCCTGCAGGATTCTGCGTTCGGGCTTATTCTTGCTTGCCGGACAGTGTTCGGGCGTCTTCTTGCCTGCACAGCTCCACTACTCGGGCCTCATTTTGCCTTCGGGACACCGTTCAGGTCTATTCTTGGTCCGGGAATCTCCGTTCGGGCCTATGCTGGCCTGCTGGACTCTGTTCGGGCCTATGCTTGCCTGCGGGAATGACCGTTCGGGCCTGTGTTGGCCTGCAGGACTCTCCGTTCGGGCCGTTCTGGCCTGCGGTACTCTCCGTTCGGGCCTATTCTCTGGAGCGGGACTTCACTCGGGCCTATTCTTGCCTCTGGGGCTCCTCTATTCTTGCCTATTCTTGCCTCCGGGAATCTCCGTTCTGGCCTGTTCGGGCCTGCGGGACTCTGTTCGGGCCTATGCTTGCCTGCAGGAATCTCTGTTGCGCCCTACTCTGGCCTGCGGGACTCTGCGTTCCGGCCTATTCTGGCCTGCGGGACTCTTTTCGGGCCTATTCTTGCTCCGGGAATCTCCGTTCGGGCGTACCCTGGCTTGCGGGACTCTGTTCGGGCCTATGCTTGCCTGCAGGAATCTCTGTTCTGGCCTATTCTGACCTGCAGGACTCTGTTTGGGCCTATGCTTGCCTGCGGGAATCTCCGTTCAGGCGTATGCTGGCCTGCGGGTCTCTCCGTTCGGGCCCATTCTTGCCTGCGGGACTCTCCGTTTGGGCGTATCCTTGCCCGCGGGACTCTGTTCGGGCCTCTTCTTGCCTGCACGGCTCCTCTACTCGGGCCTATTTTTGCCTGTGGGACTCTATTGGGGCCTATTCTTGCCTCCGACAATCTCCGTTCGGGCCCATTCTGGCCTGCGGGACTCTTCGTTCGGGCCTAGGCTTCCCTTCGGCAATCTCCGTTCAGGGGCATGCTGGCCTGCGGAATTCTGTTCGGGGCTATTCTTGCTCCGGGAATCTCTGTTCGGGACTATTCTGGCCTGTGGGACTCTGTTCGGGCCCATGCCTGCCTGCGGGGCTCTCTGTTCAGGCCTTTTTCGCCTACGGGACTCTCTGTTCGGGCCTATTCTCTGGAGCGGGGCTTTAGTCGGGCCTACTCTTGACTACGGGGCTCCTCAATTCTTGCCTCTGGGATTCTGTTCGGGCCTATTCTTGTCTGTGGGACTCTCCGTTTGAGCCTATTCTTGCCTGTGGGTTCTCCATTCAGGGCTACTCTTGCCAGCGGGACTCTGTTCGTGCCTCATCTTGCCTGCATGGCTGCTCTACTCGGGCCTATTCTTGCCTGCGGGACTCTGTTCGGGCCTAACCTTGCTCCAGGAATCTCCGTTCGGGCATACCCTGGCCTGCGGGACTCCGTTCGGGCCTATTCTGGCCTGCGGGACTCTGTTTGGGCCTATGCTTGCCTGCAGGAATCTCTGTTCCGGCCTATTGTGGCCTGCAGGACTCCCCGTTCGGGCCTGTTCTGGCCTGCGGGACTCTGTTTGGGCCTATGCTTGCCTACGGGAATCTCCGTTCAGGCATATGCTGGCCTGCGGTATTCTCAATTTGGGCATATTCTCTCGCCTGCGGGACTTTCCTTTGGGCCTATTCTCGCCTGCGCACCTCTCCGTTCGGGCCTATTCTTGCCTGCGGGACTCTCCGTTCCGGCCTATTCTTGCCTGCGGGTCTCTCCGTTCGGGACAATTCTGACCTGCAAAACTCTCCGTTCGGACCTAATCTAGCCTCTGGGAGTCTCCTTTGGGGTCTCCTGTTGCGTGCGGGGCTGCTCTATTCCAGCCTTTTGTGCTTACGGAGCTCCGATATTCGGTCCTGTTCTAGCATGCGGAGCTCCGCTACTCAGGCCTGATTGTGCGTGCGGGGCTCTGCTACTCGGGCCTGTTGGTGCATGCGGGGCTCCACTACTTGGGCCTGTTCGTGCATGCGGGGCTCCGCTACTCGAGTCTGTTCGTGCTTGCAGGGCTCTGCTACTCGGGCCTGTTCGTGCGTGCGGGGCTCTGCTATTCAGGCCTGATAGTGTGTGCGGGGCTCCTCTATTCAGGCCTGTCCTTCCCTGCGGGACTCTATTCGGGCCTATACTTCCCTGCGGGATTCTGTTCGTGCCTTTTCTGGCCTGCGAGACTCTCCGTTCGCTCCTATCGTGGTCTGCGGGACCCTCGTTCGGGCCCATTCTCGCCTTCGAGACCCTCTGTTCGGGCTTTTCTGGCCTGCGGGACTCTCCGTTCGGGCCTATTCTTGTGAGCGGGTCTCTATTCGGGCCTATTTTTGCCTAAGGGCTCCTCTATTCGGGCCTCTTCTGGCCTGCGGGACTCTCCGTTCGGGCCTATTCTCACCTGGGGAGCTCTCCGTTCGGGCCTTTCTGGCCTTCGGGACTCTGTTCTGGTCTCTTCTTGCCAGCGGGGCTCTTCGTTTGGGCCTATTCTTGCCTGCAGGACTCTGTTCGGGACTCTTCTTGCCTGCACAGCCCCTCTACTCGGGCCTCTTTTTGCCTGCGGGACTCTGTCCAGGCCTATTGTTGCCCCCGGAAAACTCCGTTCGCTCCTATTCTGGCTTGTGGGACTCTGTTCGGGCCTATGCTTGCCTGCGGGAATCTCCTTTCAGGGTTATGCTGACCTGTGGGATTCTCAGTTTGGGCGTATTCTCGCCTGCAGGACATCTCTTCGCGCCTATTCTCGCCCGCGGGACCCTCCGTTCGGTCGTTTCTGGCCTGCGGGACTCTCCGTTCGGGCCTAATCTTGGGAGCGGGACTCTACTCGGGCCTATTCTTGCCTAGGGGCCTCTTCTATTCGTGCTTCTTCTTGCCAGTGGGACTCTGTTCAGGCCCGTTCTTGCCTGCAGGATTCTGCGTTCGGGTTTATTCTTGCTTGCCGGACAGTGTTCGGGCGTCTTCTTGCCTGCACAGCTCCACTACTCGGGCCTCATTTTGCCTTCGGGACACCGTTCAGGTCTATTCTTGGTCCGGGAATCTCCGTTCGGGCCTATGCTGGCCTGCTGGACTCTGTTCGGGCCTATGCTTGCCTGCGAAAATGACCGTTCGGGCCTGTGTTGGCCTGCAGGACTCTCCGTTCGGGCCGTTCTGGCCTGCGGTACTCTCCGTTCGGGCCTATTCTCTGGAGCGGGACTTTACTCGGGCCTATTCTTGCCTCTGGGGCTCCTCCTTTCTTGCCTATTCTTGCCTCCGGGAATCTCCGTTCTGGCCTGTTCGGGCCTGCGGGACTCTGTTCGGGCCTATGCTTGCCTGCAGAAATCTCTGTTCCGCCCTACTCTGGCCTGCGGGACTCTGCGTTCCGGCCTATTCTGGCCTGCGGGACTCTTTTCGGGCCTATTCTTGCTCCGGGAATCTCCGTTCGGGCGTACCCTGGCTTGCGGGACTCTGTTCGGGCCTATGCTTGCCTGCAGGAATCTCTGTTCTGGCCTATTCTGACCTGCAGGACTCTGTTTGGGCCTATGCTTGCCTGCGGGAATCTCCGTTCAGGCGTATGCTGGCCTGCGGGTCTCTCCGTTTGGGCCCATTCTTGCCTGCGGGACTCTCCGTTTGGGCGTATCCTTGCCCGCGGGACTCTGTTCGGGCCTCTTCTTGCCTGCACGGCTCCTCTACTCGGGCCTATTTTTGCCTGTGGGACTCTATTGGGGCCTATTCTTGCCTCCGACAATCTCCGTTCGGGCCCATTCTGGCCTGCGGGACTCTTCGTTCGGGCCTAGGCTTCCCTTCGGCAATCTCCGTTCAGGCGTATGCTGGCCTGCGGAATTCTGTTCGGGGCTATTCTTGCTCCGGGAATCTCTGTTCGGGACTATTCTGGCCTGTGGGACTCTGTTCGGGCCCATGCCTGCCTGCGGGGCTCTCTGTTCAGGCCTTTTTCGCCTACGGGACTCTCTGTTCGGGGCTATTCTCTGGAGCGGGGCTTTAGTCGGGCCTACTCTTGACTACGGGGCTCCTCAATTCTTGCCTCTGGGATTCTGTTCGGGCCTATTCTTGTCTGTGGGACTCTCCGTTTGAGCCTATTCTTGCCTGTGGGTTCTCCATTCAGGGCTACTCTTGCCAGCGGGACTCTGTTCGTGCCTCATCTTGCCTGCATGGCTGCTCTACTCGGGCCTATTCTTGCCTGCGGGACTCTGTTCGGGCCTATCCTTGCTCCGGGAATCTCCGTTCGGGCATACCCTGGCCTGCGGGACTCCGTTCGGGCCTATTCTGGCCTGCGGGACTCTGTTTGGGCCTATGCTTGCCTGCAGAAATCTCTGTTCCGGCCTATTGTGGCCTGCAGGACTCCCCGTTCGGGCCTGTTCTGGCCTGCGGGACTCTGTTTGGGCCTATGCTTGCCTACGGGAATCTCCGTTCAGGCGTATGCTGGCCTGCGGTATTCTCAATTTGGGCATATTCTCTCGCCTGCGGGACTTTCCTTTGGGCCTATTCTCGCCTGCGCAACTCTCCGTTCGGGCCTATTCTTGCCTGCGGGACTCTCCGTTCCGGCCTATTCTTGCCTGCGGGTCTCTCCGTTCGGGACAATTCTGACCTGCAAAACTCTCCGTTCGGACCTAATCTAGCCTCTGGGAGTCTCCTTTGGGGTCTCCTGTTGCGTGCGGGGCTGCTCTATTCCAGCCTTTTGTGCTTACGGAGCTCCGATATTCGGTCCTGTTCTAGCATGCGGAGCTCCGCTACTCAGGCCTGATTGTGCGTGCGGGGCTCTGCTACTCGGGCCTGTTGGTGCATGCGGGGCTCCACTACTTGGGCCTGTTCGTGCATGCGGGGCTCCGCTACTCGGGTCTGTTCGTGCTTGCAGGGCTCTGCTACTCGGGCCTGTTCGTGCGTGCGGGGCTCCGCTATTCAGGCCTGATAGTGTGTGCGGGGCTCCTCTATTCAGGCCTGTCCTTCCCTGCGGGACTCTATTCGGGCCTATACTTCCCTGCGGGATTCTGTTCGGGCCTTTTCTGGCCTGCGAGACTCTCCGTTCGCTCCTATCGTGGTCTGAGGGACCCTCGTTCGGGCCCATTCTCGCCTTCGAGACCCTCTGTTCGGGCTTTTCTGGCCTGCGGGACTCTCCGTTCGGGCCTATTCTTGTGAGCGGGTCTCTATTCGGGCCTATTTTTGCCTAAGGGCTCCTCTATTCGGGCCTCTTCTGGCCTGCGGGACTCTCCGTTCGGGCCTATTCTCACCTGGGGAGCTCTCCGTTCGGGCCTTTCTGGCCTTCGGGACTCTGTTCTGGTCTCTTCTTGCCAGCGGGGCTCTTCGTTTGGGCCTATTCTTGCCTGCAGGACTCTGTTCGGGACTCTTCTTGCCTGCACAGCCCCTCTACTCGGGCCTCTTTTTGCCTGCGGGACTCTGTCCAGGCCTATTGTTGCCCCCGGAAAACTCCGTTCGGTCCTATTCTGGCTTGTGGGACTCTGTTCGGGCCTATGCTTGCCTGCGGGAATCTCCTTTCAGGGTTATGCTGACCTGTGGGATTCTCAGTTTGGGCGTATTCTCGCCTGCAGGACATCTCTTCGCGCCTATTCTCGCCCGCGGGACCCTCCGTTCGGTCGTTTCTGGCCTGAGGGACTCTCCGTTCGGGCCTAATCTTGGGAGCGGGACTCTACTCGGGCCTATTCTTGCCTAGGGGCCTCTTCTATTCGTGCTTCTTCTTGCCAGTGGGACTCTGTTCAGGCCCGTTCTTGCCTGCAGGATTCTGCGTTCGGGCTTATTCTTGCTTGCCGGCCAGTGTTCGGGCGTCTTCTTGCCTGCACAGCTCCACTACTCGGGCCTCATTTTGCCTTCGGGACACCGTTCAGGTCTATTCTTGGTCCGGGAATCTCCGTTCGGGCCTATGCTGGCCTGCTGGACTCTGTTCGGGCCTATGCTTGCCTGCGGGAATGACCGTTCGGGTCTGTGTTGGCCTGCAGGACTCTCCGTTCGGGCCGTTCTGGCCTGCGGTACTCTCCGTTCGGGCCTATGGCCTGCGGTACTCTCCGTTCGGGCCTATTCTCTGGAGCGGGACTTTACTCGGGCCTATTCTTGCCTCTGGGGCTCCTCTATTCTTGCCTATTCTTGCCTCCGGGAATCTCCGTTCTGGCCTGTTCGGGCCTGCGGGACTCTGTTCGGGCCTATGCTTGCCTGCAGGAATCTCTGTTCCGCCCTACTCTGGCCTGCGGGACTCTGCGTTCCGGCGTATTCTGGCCTGCGGGACTCTTTTCGGGCCTATTCTTGCTCCGGGAATCTCCGTTCGGGCGTACCCTGGCTTGCGGGACTCTGTTCGGGCCTATGCTTGCCTGCAGGAATCTCTGTTCTGGCCTATTCTGACCTGCAGGACTCTGTTTGGGCCTATGCTTGCCTGCGGGAATCTCCGTTCAGGCGTATGCTGGCCTGCGGGTCTCTCCGTTCGGGCCCAGTCTTGCCTGCGGGACTCTCCGTTTGGGCGTATCCTTGCCCGCGGGACTCTGTTCGGGCCTCTTCTTGCCTGCACGGCTCCTCTACTCGGGCCTATTTTTGCCTGTGGGACTCTATTGGGGCCTATTCTTGCCTCCGACAATCTCCGTTCGGGCCCATTCTGGCCTGCGGGACTCTTCGTTCGGGCCTAGGCTTCCCTTCGGCAATCTCCGTTCAGGCGTATGCTGGCCTGCGGAATTCTGTTCGGGGCTATTCTTGCTCCGGGAATCTCTGTTCGGGACTATTCTGGCCTGTGGGACTCTGTTCGGGCCCATGCCTGCCTGCGGGGCTCTCTGTTCAGGCCTTTTTCGCCTACGGGACTCTCTGTTCGGGCCTATTCTCTGGAGCGGGGCTTTAGTCGGGCCTACTCTTGACTACGGGGCTCCTCAATTCTTGCCTCTGGGATTCTGTTCGGGCCTATTCTTGTCTGTGGGACTCTCCGTTTGAGCCTATTCTTGCCTGTGGGTTCTCCATTCAGGGCTACTCTTGCCAGCGGGACTCTGTTCGTGCCTCATCTTGCCTGCATGGCTGCTCTACTCGGGCCTATTCTTGCCTGCGGGACTCTGTTCGGGCCTATCCTTGCTCCGGGAATCTCCGTTCGGGCATACCCTGGCCTGCGGGACTCCGTTCGGGCCTATTCTGGCCTGTGGGACTCTGTTTGGGCCTATGCTTGCCTGCAGGAATCTCTGTTCCGGCCTATTGTGGCCTGCAGGACTCCCCGTTCGGGCCTGTTCTGGCCTGCGGGACTCTGTTTGGGCCTATGCTTGCCTACGGGAATCTCCGTTCAGGCGTATGCTGGCCTGCGGTATTCTCAATTTGGGCATATTCTCTCGCCTGCGGGACTTTCCTTTGGGCCTATTCTCGCCTGCGCAACTCTCCGTTCGGGCCTATTCTTGCCTGCGGGACTCTCCGTTCCGGCCTATTCTTGCCTGCGGGTCTCTCCGTTCGGGACAATTCTGACCTGCAAAACTCTCCGTTCGGACCTAATCTAGCCTCTGGGAGTCTCCTTTGGGGTCTCCTGTTGCGTGCGGGGCTGCTCTATTCCAGCCTTTTGTGCTTACGGAGCTCCGATATTCGGTCCTGTTCTAGCATGCGGAGCTCCGCTACTCAGGCCTGATTGTGCGTGCGGGGCTCTGCTACTCGGGCCTGTTGGTGCATGCGGGGCTCCACTACTTGGGCCTGTTCGTGCATGCGGGGCTCCGCTACTCGGGTCTGTTCGTGCTTGCAGGGCTCTGCTACTCGGGCCTGTTCGTGCGTGCGGGGCTCCGCTATTCAGGCCTGATAGTGTGTGCGGGGCTCCTCTATTCAGGCCTGTCCTTCCCTGCGGGACTCTATTCGGGCCTATACTTCCCTGCGGGATTCTGTTCGGGCCTTTTCTGGCCTGCGAGACTCTCCGTTCGCTCCTATCGTGGTCTGAGGGACCCTCGTTCGGGCCCATTCTCGCCTTCGAGACCCTCTGTTCGGGCTTTTCTGGCCTGCGGGACTCTCCGTTCGGGCCTATTCTTGTGAGCGGGTCTCTATTCGGGCCTATTTTTGCCTAAGGGCTCCTCTATTCGGGCCTCTTCTGGCCTGCGGGACTCTCCGTTCGGGCCTATTCTCACCTGGGGAGCTCTCCGTTCGGGCCTTTCTGGCCTTCGGGACTCTGTTCTGGTCTCTTCTTGCCAGCGGGGCTCTTCGTTTGGGCCTATTCTTGCCTGCAGGACTCTGTTCGGGACTCTTCTTGCCTGCACAGCCCCTCTACTCGGGCCTCTTTTTGCCTGCGGGACTCTGTCCAGGCCTATTGTTGCCCCCGGAAAACTCCGTTCGGTCCTATTCTGGCTTGTGGGACTCTGTTCGGGCCTATGCTTGCCTGCGGGAATCTCCTTTCAGGGTTATGCTGACCTGTGGGATTCTCAGTTTGGGCGTATTCTCGCCTGCAGGACATCTCTTCGCGCCTATTCTCGCCCGCGGGACCCTCCGTTCGGTCGTTTCTGGCCTGAGGGACTCTCCGTTCGGGCCTAATCTTGGGAGCGGGACTCTACTCGGGCCTATTCTTGCCTAGGGGCCTCTTCTATTCGTGCTTCTTCTTGCCAGTGGGACTCTGTTCAGGCCCGTTCTTGCCTGCAGGATTCTGCGTTCGGGCTTATTCTTGCTTGCCGGCCAGTGTTCGGGCGTCTTCTTGCCTGCACAGCTCCACTACTCGGGCCTCATTTTGCCTTCGGGACACCGTTCAGGTCTATTCTTGGTCCGGGAATCTCCGTTCGGGCCTATGCTGGCCTGCTGGACTCTGTTCGGGCCTATGCTTGCCTGCGGGAATGACCGTTCGGGTCTGTGTTGGCCTGCAGGACTCTCCGTTCGGGCCGTTCTGGCCTGCGGTACTCTCCGTTCGGGCCTATGGCCTGCGGTACTCTCCGTTCGGGCCTATTCTCTGGAGCGGGACTTTACTCGGGCCTATTCTTGCCTCTGGGGCTCCTCTATTCTTGCCTATTCTTGCCTCCGGGAATCTCCGTTCTGGCCTGTTCGGGCCTGCGGGACTCTGTTCGGGCCTATGCTTGCCTGCAGGAATCTCTGTTCCGCCCTACTCTGGCCTGCGGGACTCTGCGTTCCGGCGTATTCTGGCCTGCGGGACTCTTTTCGGGCCTATTCTTGCTCCGGGAATCTCCGTTCGGGCGTACCCTGGCTTGCGGGACTCTGTTCGGGCCTATGCTTGCCTGCAGGAATCTCTGTTCTGGCCTATTCTGACCTGCAGGACTCTGTTTGGGCCTATGCTTGCCTGCGGGAATCTCCGTTCAGGCGTATGCTGGCCTGCGGGTCTCTCCGTTCGGGCCCAGTCTTGCCTGCGGGACTCTCCGTTTGGGCGTATCCTTGCCCGCGGGACTCTGTTCGGGCCTCTTCTTGCCTGCACGGCTCCTCTACTCGGGCCTATTTTTGCCTGTGGGACTCTATTGGGGCCTATTCTTGCCTCCGACAATCTCCGTTCGGGCCCATTCTGGCCTGCGGGACTCTTCGTTCGGGCCTAGGCTTCCCTTCGGCAATCTCCGTTCAGGCGTATGCTGGCCTGCGGAATTCTGTTCGGGGCTATTCTTGCTCCGGGAATCTCTGTTCGGGACTATTCTGGCCTGTGGGACTCTGTTCGGGCCCATGCCTGCCTGCGGGGCTCTCTGTTCAGGCCTTTTTCGCCTACGGGACTCTCTGTTCGGGCCTATTCTCTGGAGCGGGGCTTTAGTCGGGCCTACTCTTGACTACGGGGCTCCTCAATTCTTGCCTCTGGGATTCTGTTCGGGCCTATTCTTGTCTGTGGGACTCTCCGTTTGAGCCTATTCTTGCCTGTGGGTTCTCCATTCAGGGCTACTCTTGCCAGCGGGACTCTGTTCGTGCCTCATCTTGCCTGCATGGCTGCTCTACTCGGGCCTATTCTTGCCTGCGGGACTCTGTTCGGGCCTATCCTTGCTCCGGGAATCTCCGTTCGGGCATACCCTGGCCTGCGGGACTCCGTTCGGGCCTATTCTGGCCTGCGGGACTCTGTTTGGGCCTATGCTTGCCTGCAGGAATCTCTGTTCCGGCCTATTGTGGCCTGCAGGACTCCCCGTTCGGGCCTGTTCTGGCCTGCGGGACTCTGTTTGGGCCTATGCTTGCCTACGGGAATCTCCGTTCAGGCGTATGCTGGCCTGCGGTATTCTCAATTTGGGCATATTCTCTCGCCTGCGGGACTTTCCTTTGGGCCTATTCTCGCCTGCGCAACTCTCCGTTCGGGCCTATTCTTGCCTGCGGGACTCTCCGTTCCGGCCTATTCTTGCCTGCGGGTCTCTCCGTTCGGGACAATTCTGACCTGCAAAACTCTCCGTTCGGACCTAATCTAGCCTCTGGGAGTCTCCTTTGGGGTCTCCTGTTGCGTGCGGGGCTGCTCTATTCCAGCCTTTTGTGCTTACGGAGCTCCGATATTCGGTCCTGTTCTAGCATGCGGAGCTCCGCTACTCAGGCCTGATTGTGCGTGCGGGGCTCTGCTACTCGGGCCTGTTGGTGCATGCGGGGCTCCACTACTTGGGCCTGTTCGTGCATGCGGGGCTCCGCTACTCGGGTCTGTTCGTGCTTGCAGGGCTCTGCTACTCGGGCCTGTTCGTGCGTGCGGGGCTCCGCTATTCAGGCCTGATAGTGTGTGCGGGGCTCCTCTATTCAGGCCTGTCCTTCCCTGCGGGACTCTATTCGGGCCTATACTTCCCTGCGGGATTCTGTTCGGGCCTTTTCTGGCCTGCGAGACTCTCCGTTCGCTCCTATCGTGGTCTGCGGGACCCTCGTTCGGGCCCATTCTCGCCTTCGAGACCCTCTGTTCGGGCTTTTCTGGCCTGCGGGACTCTCCGTTCGGGCCTATTCTTGTGAGCGGGTCTCTATTCGGGCCTATTTTTGCCTAAGGGCTCCTCTATTCGGGCCTCTTCTGGCCTGCGGGACTCTCCGTTCGGGCCTATTCTCACCTGGGGAGCTCTCCGTTCGGGCCTTTCTGGCCTTCGGGACTCTGTTCTGGTCTCTTCTTGCCAGCGGGGCTCTTCGTTTGGGCCTATTCTTGCCTGCAGGACTCTGTTCGGGACTCTTCTTGCCTGCACAGCCCCTCTACTTGGGCCTCTTTTTGCCTGCGGGACTCTGTCCAGGCCTATTGTTGCCCCCGGAAAACTGCGTTCGGTCCTATTCTGGCTTGTGGGACTCTGTTCGGGCCTATGCTTGCCTGCGGGAATCTCCTTTCAGGGTTATGCTGACCTGTGGGATTCTCAGTTTGGGCGTATTCTCGCCTGCAGGACATCTCTTCGGGCCTATTCTCGCCCGCGGGACCCTCCGTTCGGTCGTTTCCGGCCTGAGGGACTCTCCGTTCGGGCCTAATCTTGGGAGCGGGACTCTACTCGGGCCTATTCTTGCCTAGGGGCCTCTTCTATTCGTGCTTCTTCTTGCCAGTGGGACTCTGTTCAGGCCCGTTCTTGCCTGCAGGATTCTGCGTTCGGGCTTATTCTTGCTTGCCGGACAGTGTTCGGGCGTCTTCTTGCCTGCACAGCTCCACTACTCGGGCCTCATTTTGCCTTCGGGACACCGTTCGGGTCTATTCTTGGTCCGGGAATCTCCGTTCGGGCCTATGCTGGCCTGCGGGACTCTGTTTGGGCCTATGCTTGCCTACGGGAATCTCCGTTCAGGCGTATGCTGGCCTGCGGTATTCTCAATTTGGGCATATTCTCTCGCCTGCAGGACTTTCCTTTGGGTCTATTCTCGCCTCCGCAACTCTCCGTTCGGGCCTATTCTTGCCTGCGGGACTCTCCGTTCCGGCCTATTCTTGCCTGCGGGTCTCTCCGTTCGGGACAATTCTGACCTGCAAAACTCTCCGTTCGGACCTAATCTAGCCTCTGGGAGTCTCCTTTGGGGTCTCCTGTTGCGTGCGGGGCTGCTCTATTCCAGCCTTTTGTGCTTTCGGAGCTCCGATATTCGGTCCTGTTCTAGCATGCGGAGCTCCGCTACTCAGGCCTGATTGTGCGTGCGGGGCTCTGCTACTCGGGCCTGTTGGTGAATGTGGGGCTCCACTACTTGGGCCTGTTCGTGCGTGCGGGGCTCCGCTACTCAGGCCTGATAGTGTGTGCGGGGCTCCTCTATTCAGGCCTGTCCTTCCCTGCGGGACTCTGTTCGGGCCTATTCTGGCCTGCGAGACCCTCGGTTCGCCCGTATCGTGGTCTGCGGGACCCTCGTTCGGGCCCATTCTCGCCTTCGAGACCCTCTGTTCGGGCTTTTCTGGCCTGCGGGACTCTCCGTTCGGGCCTATTCTTGTGAGCGGGTCTCTATTCGGGCCTATTTTTGCCTAAGGGCTCCTCTATTCGGGCCTATTGTGGCCTGCGGGACTCTCCGTTCAGGCCTATTCTCACCTGGGGAACTCTCCGTTCGGGCCTTTCTGGCCTTCGGGACTCTGTTCTGGTCTCTTCTTGCCAGCGGGGCTCTTCGTTTGGGCCTATTCTTGCCTGCAGAACTCTGTTCGGGCCTCTTCTTGCCTGCACAGCCCCTCTACTCGGGCCTCTTTTTGCCTGCGGGACTCTGTCCAGGCCTATTGTTACCCCCGGAAAACTCCGTTCGCTCCTATTCTGGCTTGTGGGACTCTGTTCGGGCCTATGCTTGCCTGCGGGAATCTCCTTTCAGGGTTATGCTGACCTGTGGGATTCTCAGTTTGGGCGTATTCTCGCCTGCAGGACATCTCTTCGGGCCTATTCTCGCCCGCGGGACCCTCCGTTCGGTCGTTTCCGGCCTGAGGGACTCTCCGTTCGGGCCTAATCTTGGGAGCGGGACTCTACTCGGGCCTATTCTTGCCTAGGGGCCTCTTCTATTCGTGCTTCTTCTTGCCAGTGGGACTCTGTTCAGGCCCGTTCTTGCCTGCAGGATTCTGCATTCGGGCTTATTCTTGCTTGCCGGACAGTGTTCGGGCGTCTTCTTGCCTGCACGGCTCCACTACTCGGGCCTCATTTTGCCTTCGGGACACCGTTCGGGTCTATTCTTGGTCCCGGAATCTCCGTTCGGGCCTATGCTGGCCTGCTGGACTCTGTTCGGGTCTATGCTTGCCTGCGGGAATGACCGTTCGGGCCTGTGTTGGCCTGCAGGACTCTCAGTTCGGGCCGTTCTGGCCTGCGGTACTCTCCGTTCGGACCTATTCTCTGGAGCGGGACTTTACTCGGGCCTATTCTTGCCTCTGGGGCTCCTCTATTCTTGCCTATTCTTGCCTCCGGGAATCTCAGTTCTGGCCTGTTCGGGCCTGCGGGACTCTGTTCGGGCCTATGCTTGCCTGCAGGAATCTCTGTTCTGGCCTATTCTGACCTGCAGGACTCTGTTTGGGCCTATGCTTGCCTGCGGGAATCTCCGTTCAGGCGTATGCTGGCCTGCGGGTCTCTCCGTTCGGGCCCATTCTTGCCTGCGGGACTCTCCGTTTGGGCGTATCCTTGCCCGCGGGACTCTGTTCGGGCCTCTTCTTGCCTGCACGGCTCCTCTACTCGGGCCTATTTTTGCCTGTGGGACTCTATTGGGGCCTATTCTTGCCTCCGACAATCTCCGTTCGGGCCCATTCTGGCCTGCGGGACTCTTCGTTCGGGCCTAGGCTTCCCTTCGGCAATCTCCGTTCAGGCGTATGCTGGCCTGCGGAATTCTGTTCGGGGCTATTCTTGCTCCGGGAATCTCTGTTCGGGACTATTCTGGCCTGTGGGACTCTGTTCGGGCCCATGCCTGCCTGCGGGGCTCTCTGTTCAGGCCTTTTTCGCCTACGGGACTCTCTGTTCGGGCCTATTCTCTGGAGCGGGGCTTTAGTCGGGCCTACTCTTGACTACGGGGCTCCTCAATTCTTGCCTCTGGGATTCTGTTCGGGCCTATTCTTGTCTGTGGGACTCTCCGTTTGAGCCTATTCTTGCCTGTGGGTTCTCCATTCAGGGCTACTCTTGCCAGCGGGACTCTGTTCGTGCCTCATCTTGCCTGCATGGCTGCTCTACTCGGGCCTATTCTTGCCTGCGGGACTCTGTTCGGGCCTATCCTTGCTCCGGGAATCTCCGTTCGGGCATACCCTGGCCTGCGGGACTCCGTTCGGGCCTATTCTGGCCTGCGGGACTCTGTTTGGGCCTATGCTTGCCTGCAGGAATCTCTGTTCCGGCCTATTGTGGCCTGCAGGACTCCCCGTTCGGGCCTGTTCTGGCCTGCGGGACTCTGTTTGGGCCTATGCTTGCCTACGGGAATCTCCGTTCAGGCGTATGCTGGCCTGCGGTATTCTCAATTTGGGCATATTCTCTCGCCTGCGGGACTTTCCTTTGGGCCTATTCTCGCCTGCGCAACTCTCCGTTCGGGCCTATTCTTGCCTGCGGGACTCTCCGTTCCGGCCTATTCTTGCCTGCGGGTCTCTCCGTTCGGGACAATTCTGACCTGCAAAACTCTCCGTTCGGACCTAATCTAGCCTCTGGGAGTCTCCTTTGGGGTCTCCTGTTGCGTGCGGGGCTGCTCTATTCCAGCCTTTTGTGCTTTCGGAGCTCCGATATTCGGTCCTGTTCTAGCATGCGGAGCTCCGCTACTCAGGCCTGATTGTGCGTGCGGGGCTCTGCTACTCGGGCCTGTTGGTGCATGCGGGGCTCCACTACTTGGGCCTGTTCGTGCATGCGGGGCTCCGCTACTCGGGTCTGTTCGTGCTTGCAGGGCTCTGCTACTCGGGCCTGTTCGTGCGTGCGGGGCTCCGCTATTCAGGCCTGATAGTGTGTGCGGGGCTCCTCTATTCAGGCCTGTCCTTCCCTGCGGGACTCTATTCGGGCCTATACTTCCCTGCGGGATTCTGTTCGGGCCTTTTCTGGCCTGCGAGACTCTCCGTTCGCTCCTATCGTGGTCTGCGGGACCCTCGTTCGGGCCCATTCTCGCCTTCGAGACCCTCTGTTCGGGCTTTTCTGGCCTGCGGGACTCTCCGTTCGGGCCTATTCTTGTGAGCGGGTCTCTATTCGGGCCTATTTTTGCCTAAGGGCTCCTCTATTCGGGCCTCTTCTGGCCTGCGGGACTCTCCGTTCGGGCCTATTCTCACCTGGGGAGCTCTCCGTTCGGGCCTTTCTGGCCTTCGGGACTCTGTTCTGGTCTCTTCTTGCCAGCGGGGCTCTTCGTTTGGGCCTATTCTTGCCTGCAGGACTCTGTTCGGGACTCTTCTTGCCTGCACAGCCCCTCTACTCGGGCCTCTTTTTGCCTGCGGGACTCTGTCCAGGCCTATTGTTGCCCCCGGAAAACTCCGTTCGCTCCTATTCTGGCTTGTGGGACTCTGTTCGGGCCTATGCTTGCCTGCGGGAATCTCCTTTCAGGGTTATGCTGACCTGTGGGATTCTCAGTTTGGGCGTATTCTCGCCTGCAGGACATCTCTTCGCGCCTATTCTCGCCCGCGGGACCCTCCGTTCGGTCGTTTCTGGCCTGCGGGACTCTCCGTTCGGGCCTAATCTTGGGAGCGGGACTCTACTCGGGCCTATTCTTGCCTAGGGGCCTCTTCTATTCGTGCTTCTTCTTGCCAGTGGGACTCTGTTCAGGCCCGTTCTTGCCTGCAGGATTCTGCGTTCGGGCTTATTCTTGCTTGCCGGCCAGTGTTCGGGCGTCTTCTTGCCTGCACAGCTCCACTACTCGGGCCTCATTTTGCCTTCGGGACACCGTTCAGGTCTATTCTTGGTCCGGGAATCTCCGTTCGGGCCTATGCTGGCCTGCTGGACTCTGTTCGGGCCTATGCTTGCCTGCGGGAATGACCGTTCGGGCCTGTGTTGGCCTGCAGGACTCTCCGTTCGGGCCGTTCTGGCCTGCGGTACTCTCCGTTCGGGCCTATTCTCTGGAGCGGGACTTTACTCGGGCCTATTCTTGCCTCTGGGGCTCCTCTATTCTTGCCTATTCTTGCCTCCGGGAATCTCCGTTCTGGCCTGTTCGGGCCTGCGGGACTCTGTTCGGGCCTATGCTTGCCTGCAGAAATCTCTGTTCCGCCCTACTCTGGCCTGCGGGACTCTGCGTTCCGGCCTATTCTGGCCTGCGGGACTCTTTTCGGGCCTATTCTTGCTCCGGGAATCTCCGTTCGGGCGTACCCTGGCTTGCGGGACTCTGTTCGGGCCTATGCTTGCCTGCAGGAATCTCTGTTCTGGCCTATTCTGACCTGCAGGACTCTGTTTGGGCCTATGCTTGCCTGCGGGAATCTCCGTTCAGGCGTATGCTGGCCTGCGGGTCTCTCCGTTCGGGCCCATTCTTGCCTGCGGGACTCTCCGTTTGGGCGTATCCTTGCCCGCGGGACTCTGTTCGGGCCTCTTCTTGCCTGCACGGCTCCTCTACTCGGGCCTATTTTTGCCTGTGGGACTCTATTGGGGCCTATTCTTGCCTCCGACAATCTCCGTTCGGGCCCATTCTGGCCTGCGGGACTCTTCGTTCGGGCCTAGGCTTCCCTTCGGTAATCTCCGTTCAGGGGCATGCTGGCCTGCGGAATTCTGTTCGGGGCTATTCTTGCTCCGGGAATCTCTGTTCGGGACTATTCTGGCCTGTGGGACTCTGTTCGGGCCCATGCCTGCCTGCGGGGCTCTCTGTTCAGGCCTTTTTCGCCTACGGGACTCTCTGTTCGGGCCTATTCTCTGGAGCGGGGCTTTAGTCGGGCCTACTCTTGACTACGGGGCTCCTCAATTCTTGCCTCTGGGATTCTGTTCGGGCCTATTCTTGTCTGTGGGACTCTCCGTTTGAGCCTATTCTTGCCTGTGGGTTCTCCGTTCAGGGCTACTCTTGCCAGCGGGACTCTGTTCGTGCCTCATCTTGCCTGCATGGCTGCTCTACTCGGGCCTATTCTTGCCTGCGGGACTCTGTTCGGGCCTATCCTTGCTCCGGGAATCTCCGTTCGGGCATACCCTGGCCTGCGGGACTCCGTTCGGGCCTATTCTGGCCTGCGGGACTCTGTTTGGGCCTATGCTTGCCTGCAGGAATCTCTGTTCCGGCCTATTGTGGCCTGCAGGACTCCCCGTTCGGGCCTGTCCGGCCTGCGGGACTCTGTTTGGGCCTATGCTTGCCTACGGGAATCTCCGTTCAGGCGTATGCTGGCCTGCGGTATTCTCAATTTGGGCATATTCTCTCGCCTGCGGGACTTTCCTTTGGGCCTATTCTCGCCTGCGCAACTCTCCGTTCGGGCCTATTCTTGCCTGCGGGACTCTCCGTTCCGGCCTATTCTTGCCTGCGGGTCTCTCCGTTCGGGACAATTCTGACCTGCAAAACTCTCCGTTCGGACCTAATCTAGCCTCTGGGAGTCTCCTTTGGGGTCTCCTGTTGCGTGCGGGGCTGCTCTATTCCAGCCTTTTGTGCTTACGGAGCTCCGATATTCGGTCCTGTTCTAGCATGCGGAGCTCCGCTACTCAGGCCTGATTGTGCGTGCGGGGCTCTGCTACTCGGGCCTGTTGGTGCATGCGGGGCTCCACTACTCGGGTCTGTTCGTGCTTGCAGGGCTCTGCTATTCGGGCCTGTTCGTGCGTGCGGGGCTCCGCTATTCAGGCCTGATAGTGTGTGCGGGGCTCCTCTATTCAGGCCTGTCCTTCCCTGCGGGACTCTATTCGGGCCTATACTTCCCTGCGGGATTCTGTTCGGGCCTTTTCTGGCCTGCGAGACTCTCCGTTCGCTCCTATCGTGGTCTGCGGGACCCTCGTTCGGGCCCATTCTCGCCTTCGAGACCCTCTGTTCGGGCTTTTCTGGCCTGCGGGACTCTCCGTTCGGGCCTATTCTTGTGAGCGGGTCTCTATTCGGGCCTATTTTGCCTAAGGGCTCCTCTATTCGGGCCTCTTCTGGCCTGCGGGACTCTCCGTTCGGGCCTATTCTCACCTGGGGAGCTCTCCGTTCGGGCCTTTCTGGCCTTCGGGACTCTGTTCTGGTCTCTTCTTGCCAGCGGGGCTCTTCGTTTGGGCCTATTCTTGCCTGCAGGACTCTGTTCGGGACTCTTCTTGCCTGCACAGCCCCTCTACTCGGGCCTCTTTTTGCCTGCGGGACTCTGTCCAGGCCTATTGTTGCCCCCGGAAAACTCCGTTCGGTCCTATTCTGCCTTGTGGGACTCTGTTCGGGCCTATGCTTGCCTGCGGGAATCTCCTTTCAGGGTTATGCTGACCTGTGGGATTCTCAGTTTGGGCGTATTCTCGCCTGCAGGACATCTCTTCGCGCCTATTCTCGCCCGCGGGACCCTCCGTTCGGTCGTTTCTGGCCTGCGGGACTCTCCGTTCGGGCCTAATCTTGGGAGCGGGACTCTACTCGGGCCTATTCTTGCCTAGGGGCCTCTTCTATTCGTGCTTCTTCTTGCCAGTGGGACTCTGTTCAGGCCCGTTCTTGCCTGCAGGATTCTGCGTTCGGGTTTATTCTTGCTTGCCGGACAGTGTTCGGGCGTCTTCTTGCCTGCACAGCTCCACTACTCGGGCCTCATTTTGCCTTCGGGACACCGTTCAGGTCTATTCTTGGTCCGGGAATCTCCGTTCGGGCCTATGCTGGCCTGCTGGACTCTGTTCGGGCCTATGCTTGCCTGCGAAAATGACCGTTCGGGCCTGTGTTGGCCTGCAGGACTCTCCGTTCGGGCCGTTCTGGCCTGCGGTACTCTCCGTTCGGGCCTATTCTCTGGAGCGGGACTTTACTCGGGCCTATTCTTGCCTCTGGGGCTCCTCCTTTCTTGCCTATTCTTGCCTCCGGGAATCTCCGTTCTGGCCTGTTCGGGCCTGCGGGACTCTGTTCGGGCCTATGCTTGCCTGCAGAAATCTCTGTTCCGCCCTACTCTGGCCTGCGGGACTCTGCGTTCCGGCCTATTCTGGCCTGCGGGACTCTTTTCGGGCCTATTCTTGCTCCGGGAATCTCCGTTCGGGCGTACCCTGGCTTGCGGGACTCTGTTCGGGCCTATGCTTGCCTGCAGGAATCTCTGTTCTGGCCTATTCTGACCTGCAGGACTCTGTTTGGGCCTATGCTTGCCTGCGGGAATCTCCGTTCAGGCGTATGCTGGCCTGCGGGTCTCTCGGTTCGGGCCCATTCTTGCCTGCGGGACTCTCCGTTTGGGCGTATCCTTGCCCGCGGGACTCTGTTCGGGCCTCTTCTTGCCTGCACGGCTCCTCTACTCGGGCCTATTTTTGCCTGTGGGTCTCTATTGGGGCCTATTCTTGCCTCGGACAATCTCCGTTCGGGCCCATTCTGGCCTGCGGGACTCTTCGTTCGGGCCTAGGCTTCCCTTCGGCAATCTCCGTTCAGGCGTATGCTGGCCTGCGGAATTCTGTTCGGGGCTATTCTTGCTCCGGGAATCTCTGTTCGGGACTATTCTGGCCTGTGGGACTCTGTTCGGGCCCATGCCTGCCTGCGGGGCTCTCTGTTCAGGCCTTTTTCGCCTACGGGACTCTCTGTTCGGGCCTATTCTCTGGAGCGGGGCTTTAGTCGGGCCTACTCTTGACTACGGGGCTCCTCAATTCTTGCCTCTGGGATTCTGTTCGGGCCTATTCTTGTCTGTGGGACTCTCCGTTTGAGCCTATTCTTGCCTGTGGGTTCTCCATTCAGGGCTACTCTTGCCAGCGGGACTCTGTTCGTGCCTCATCTTGCCTGCATGGCTGCTCTACTCGGGCCTATTCTTGCCTGCGGGACTCTGTTCGGGCCTATCCTTGCTCCGGGAATCTCCGTTCAGGCATACCCTGGCCTGCGGGACTCCGTTCGGGCCTATTCTGGCCTGCGGGACTCTGTTTGGGCCTATGCTTGCCTACGGGAATCTCCGTTCAGGCGTATGCTGGCCTGCGGTATTCTCAATTTGGGCATATTCTCTCGCCTGCGGGACTTTCCTTTGGGCCTATTCTCGCCTGCGCACCTCTCCGTTCGGGCCTATTCTTGCCTGCGGGA
The DNA here is from genome assembly GCF_030014295.1 of Loxodonta africana. NCBI lineage: Eukaryota > Metazoa > Chordata > Mammalia > Proboscidea > Elephantidae > Loxodonta > Loxodonta africana. The sequence goes on from NW_026974842.1 coordinate 398,152, forward strand.
CTCTCCGTTCCGGCCTATTCTTGCCTGCGGGTCTCTCCGTTCGGGACAATTCTGACCTGCAAAACTCTCCGTTCGGACCTAATCTAGCCTCTGGGAGTCTCCTTTGGGGTCTCCTGTTGCGTGCGGGGCTGCTCTATTCCAGCCTTTTGTGCTTACGGAGCTCCGATATTCGGTCCTGTTCTAGCATGCGGAGCTCCGCTACTCAGGCCTGATTGTGCGTGCGGGGCTCTGCTACTCGGGCCTGTTGGTGCATGCGGGGCTCCACTACTTGGGCCTGTTCGTGCATGCGGGGCTCCGCTACTCGGGTCTGTTCGTGCTTGCAGGGCTCTGCTACTCGGGCCTGTTCGTGCGTGCGGGGCTCCGCTATTCAGGCCTGATAGTGTGTGCGGGGCTCCTCTATTCAGGCCTGTCCTTCCCTGCGGGACTCTATTCGGGCCTATACTTCCCTGCGGGATTCTGTTCGGGCCTTTTCTGGCCTGCGAGACTCTCCGTTCGCTCCTATCGTGGTCTGCGGGACCCTCGTTCGGGCCCATTCTCGCCTTCGAGACCCTCTGTTCGGGCTTTTCTGGCCTGCGGGACTCTCCGTTCGGGCCTATTCTTGTGAGCGGGTCTCTATTCGGGCCTATTTTTGCCTAAGGGCTCCTCTATTCGGGCCTCTTCTGGCCTGCGGGACTCTCCGTTCGGGCCTATTCTCACCTGGGGAGCTCTCCGTTCGGGCCTTTCTGGCCTTCGGGACTCTGTTCTGGTCTCTTCTTGCCAGCGGGGCTCTTCGTTTGGGCCTATTCTTGCCTGCAGGACTCTGTTCGGGACTCTTCTTGCCTGCACAGCCCCTCTACTCGGGCCTCTTTTTGCCTGCGGGACTCTGTCCAGGCCTATTGTTGCCCCCGGAAAACTCCGTTCGCTCCTATTCTGCCTTGTGGGACTCTGTTCGGGCCTATGCTTGCCTGCGGGAATCTCCTTTCAGGGTTATGCTGACCTGTGGGATTCTCAGTTTGGGCGTATTCTCGCCTGCAGGACATCTCTTCGCGCCTATTCTCGCCCGCGGGACCCTCCGTTCGGTCGTTTCTGGCCTGCGGGACTCTCCGTTCGGGCCTAATCTTGGGAGCGGGACTCTACTCGGGCCTATTCTTGCCTAGGGGCCTCTTCTATTCGTGCTTCTTCTTGCCAGTGGGACTCTGTTCAGGCCCGTTCTTGCCTGCAGGATTCTGCGTTCGGGCTTATTCTTGCTTGCCGGCCAGTGTTCGGGCGTCTTCTTGCCTGCACAGCTCCACTACTCGGGCCTCATTTTGCCTTCGGGACACCGTTCAGGTCTATTCTTGGTCCGGGAATCTCCGTTCGGGCCTATGCTGGCCTGCTGGACTCTGTTCGGGCCTATGCTTGCCTGCGGGAATGACCGTTCGGGCCTGTGTTGGCCTGCAGGACTCTCCGTTCGGGCCGTTCTGGCCTGCGGGACTCTCCGTTCGGGCCTATTCTCTGGAGCGGGACTTTACTCGGGCCTATTCTTGCCTCTGGGGCTCCTCTATTCTTGCCTATTCTTGCCTCCGGGAATCTCCGTTCTGGCCTGTTCGGGCCTGCGGGACTCTGTTCGGGCCTATGCTTGCCTGCAGAAATCTCTGTTCCGCCCTACTCTGGCCTGCGGGACTCTGCGTTCCGGCCTATTCTGGCCTGCGGGACTCTTTTCGGGCCTATTCTTGCTCCGGGAATCTCCGTTCGGGCGTACCCTGGCTTGCGGGACTCTGTTCGGGCCTATGCTTGCCTGCAGGAATCTCTGTTCTGGCCTATTCTGACCTGCAGGACTCTGTTTGGGCCTATGCTTGCCTGCGGGAATCTCCGTTCAGGCGTATGCTGGCCTGCGGGTCTCTCCGTTCGGGCCCATTCTTGCCTGCGGGACTCTCCGTTTGGGCGTATCCTTGCCCGCGGGACTCTGTTCGGGCCTCTTCTTGCCTGCATGGCTGCTCTACTCGGGCCTACTCTTGCCTGCGGGACTCTGTTCGGGCCTATCCTTGCTCTGGGAATCTCCGTTCGGGCATACCCTGGCCTGCGGGACTCCGTTCGGGCCTATTCTTGCCTGCGGGACTCTGGGCCTATGCTTGCCTGCAGGAATCTCTGTTCCGGCCTATTGTGGCCTGCAGCACTCTCCGTTTGGGCCTATTCTGGCCTACGGGACTCTGTTTGGGCCTATGCTTGCCTACGGGAATCTCCGTTCAGGCGTATGCTGGCCTGCGGTATACTCAATTTGGGCATATTCTCTCGCCTGCGGGACTTTCCTTTGGGCCTATTCTCGCCTGCGCATCTCTCCGTTCGGGCCTATTCTTGCCTGCGGAACTCTCCGTTCCGGCCTATTCTTGCCTGCGGGTCTCTCCGTTCGGGACAATTCTGACCTGCAAAACTCTCCGTTCGGACCTAATCTAGCCTCTGGGAGTCTCCTTTGGGGTCTCCTGTTGCGTGCGGGGCTGCTCCATTCCAGCCTTTTGTGCTTACGGAGCTCCGATATTCAGTCCTGTTCTAGCATGCGGAGCTCCGCTACTCAGGCCTGATTGTGCGTGCGGGGCTCCGCTACTCGGGCCTGTTGGTGCATGCGGGGCTCCACTACTTGGGCCTGTTCTTGCATGCGGGGCTCCGCTACTCGGGTCTGTTCGTGCTTGCAGGGCTCTGCTACTCGGGCCTGTTCGTGCGTGTGGGGCTCCGCTATTCGGGCCTGATAGTGTGTGCGGGGCTCCTCTATTCAGGCCTGTCCTTCCCTGCGGGACTCTATTCGGGCCTATACTTCCCTGCGGGACTCTGTTCGGGCCTATTCTGGCCTGCGAGACCCTCGGTTCGCCCCTATCGTGGTCTGCGGGACCCTCGTTCGGGCCCATTCTCGCCTTCGAGACCCTCCGTTCGGGCCATTCTTGTGAGCGGTCTCTATTCGGGCCTATTTTTGCCTAAGGGCTCCTCTATTCGGGCCTATTCTGGCCTGCGGGACTCTCCGTTCGGGCCTATTCTCACCTGGGGAACTCTCCGTTCGGGCCTTTCTGGCCTTCGGGACTCTGTTCGGGTCTCTTCTTGCCAGCGGGGCTCTTCGTTTGGGCCTATTCTTGCCTGCAGGACTCTGTTCGGGACTCTTCTTGCCTGCACAGCCCCTCTACTCGGGCCTATTTTTGCCTGCGGGACTCTGTCCAAGCCTATTGTTGCCCCCGGAAAACTCCGTTCAGTCCTATTCTGGCTTGTGGGACTCTGTTCGGGCCTATGCTTGCCTGCGGGAATCTCCTTTCAGGGTTATGCTGACCTGTGGGATTCTCAGTTTGGGCGTATTCTCGCCTGCAGGACATCTCTTCGGGCCTATTCTCGCCCGCGGGACCCTCCGTTCGGTCGTTTCTGGCCTGCGGGACTCTCCGTTCGGGCCTAATCTTGCCTGCAGGATTCTGCGTTCGGGCTTACTCTTGCTTGCCGGACAGGGTTCGGGCGTCTTCTTGCCTGCACGGCTCCTCTACTCGGGCCTCATTTTGCCTTCGGGACACCGTTCGGGTCTATTCTTGGTCCGGGAATCTCCGTTCGGGCCTATGCTGGCCTGCTGGACTCTGTTCGGGCCTATGCTTGCCTGCGGGAATGACCGTTCGGGCCTATGTTGGCCTGCGGGACTCTCCGTTCGGGCCATTCTGGCCTGCGGGACTCTCCGTTCGGGCCTATTCTCTGGAGCGGGACTTTACTCGGGCCTATTCTTGCCTCCGGGCCTCCTCTATTCTTGCCTATTCTTGCCCCCGGGAATCTCCGTTCTGGCCTGTTCGGGCCTGCAGGACTCTGTTCGGGCCTATGCTTGCCTGCAGGAATCTCTGTTCCGCCCTACTCTGGCCTGCGGGACTCTCCGTTCAGGCCTATTCTGGCCTGCGGGACTCTGTTCGGGCCTATTCTTGCTCCGGGAATCGCCGGTCGGGCGTACCCTGGCTTGCGGGACTCTGTTCGGGCCTATGCTTGCCTGCAGGAATCTCTGTTCTGGCCTATTCTGGCCTGCAGGACTCTGTTTGGGCCTATGCTTGCCTGCGGGTCTCTCTGTTCGGGCCTATTCTTCCCTGCGGGTCTCTCCGTTCGTGCCTATTCTTGCCTGCGGGACACTCCGTTTGGGCGTATCCTTGCCTGCGGGACTCTGTTCGGGCCTCTTCTTGCCCGCACGGATCCTCTACTCGGGCCTATTTTTGCCTGTGGGACTCTATTGGGGCCTATTCTTGCCTCCGACAATCTCCGTTCGGGCCTATTCTGGCCTGCGGGACTCTTCGTTCGGGCCTAGGCTTCCCTTTGGCAATCTCCGTTCAGGCGTATGCTGGCCTGCGGGACTCTGTTCGGGCCTTTGGTTGCTTTCGGAAATCCCCGTTCTGGCCTATTCTGGCCTGCGGAATTCTGTTCGGGGCTATTCTTGCTCCGGGAATCTCTGTTCGGGACTATTCTGGCCTGTGGGACTCTGTTCGGGCCCATGCCTGCCTGCGGGGCTCTCTGTTCAGGCCTTTTTCGCCTACGGGACTCTCCGTTCGGGCCTATTTTCTGGAGCGGGACTTTAGTCGGGCCTACTCTTGCCTACGGGGCTCCTCTATTCTTGCCTCTGGGATTCTGTTCGGGCCTATACTTGTCTGCGGGACTCTCCGTTTGAGCCTATTCTTGCCTGTGGGTTCTCCGTTCAGGGCTACTCTTGCCAGCGGGACTCTGTTCGTGCCTCATCTTGCCTGCATGGCTGCTCTACTCGGGCCTACTCTTGCCTGCGGGACTCTGTTCGGGCCTATCCTTGCTCTGGGAATCTCCGTTCGGGCATACCCTGGCCTGCGGGACTCCGTTCGGGCCTATTCTGGCCTGCGGGACTCTGTTTGGGCCTATGCTTGCCTGCAGGAATCTCTGTTCCGGCCTATTGTGGCCTGCAGCACTCTCCGTTTGGGCCTATTCTGGCCTACAGGACTCTGTTTGGGCCTATGCTTGCCTACGGGAATCTCCGTTCAGGCGTATGCTGGCCTGCGGTGTTCTCAATTTGGGCATATTCTCTCGCCTCCGGGACTTTCCTTTGGGCCTATTCTCGCCTGCGCATCTCTCCGTTCGGGCCTATTCTTGCCTGCGGGACTCTCCGTTCCGGCCTATTCTTGCCTGCGGGTCTCTCCGTTCGGGACAATTCTGACCTGCAAAACTCTCCGTTCGGACCTAATCTAGCCTCTGGGAGTCTCCTTTGGGGGTCTCCTGTTGCGTGCGGGGCTGCTCTATTCCAGCCTTTTGTGCTTACGGAGCTCCGATATTCGGTCCTGTTCTAGCATGCGGAGCTCCGCTACTCAGGCCTGATTGTGCGTGCGGGGCTCCGCTACTCGGGCCTGTTGGTGCATGCGGGGCTCCACTACTTGGGCCTGTTCTTGCATGCGGGGCTCCGCTACTCGGGTCTGTTCGTGCTTGCAGGGCTCTGCTACTCGGGCCTGTTCGTGCGTGCGGGGCTCCGCTATTCAGGCCTGATAGTGTGTGCGGGGCTCCTCTATTCAGGCCTGTCCTTCCCTGCGGGACTCTATTCGGGCCTATACTTCCCTGCGGGATTCTGTTCGGGCCTTTTCTGGCCTGCGAGACCCTCCGTTCGCCCCTATTGTGGTCTGCGGGACCCTCGTTCGGGCCCATTCTCGCCTTCGAGACCCTCTGTTCGGGCTTTTCTGGCCTGCGGGACTCTCCGTTCGGGCCTATTCTTGTGAGCGGGTCTCTATTCGGGCCTATTTTTGCCTAAGGGCTCCTCTATTCGGGCCTCTTCTGGCCTGCGGGACTCTCCAAGTTCGGGCCTATTCTCACCTGGGGAACTCTCCGTTCGGGCCTTTCTGGCCTTCGGGACTCTGTTCGGGTCTCTTCTTGCCAGCGGGGCTCTTCGTTTGGGCCTATTCTTGCCTGCAGAACTCTGTTCGGGCCTCTTCTTGCCTGCACAGCCCCTCTACTCGGGCCTCTTTTTGCCTGCGGGACTCTGTCCAGGCCTATTGTTGCCCCCGGAAAACTCCGTTCGGTCCTATTCTGGCTTGTGGGACTCTGTTCGGGCCTATGCTTGCCTGCGGGAATCTCCTTTCAGGGTTATGCTGACCTGTGGGATTCTCAGTTTGGGCGTATTCTCGCCTGCAGGACATCTCTTCGGGCCTATTCTCGCCCGCGGGACCCTCCGTTCGGTCGTTTCTGGCCTGCGGGACTCTCCGTTCGGGCCTAATCTTGCCTGCAGGATTCTGCGTTCGGGCTTACTCTTGCTTGCCGGACAGGGTTCGGGCGTCTTCTTGCCTGCACGGCTCCTCTACTCGGGCCTCATTTTGCCTTCGGGACACCGTTCGGGTCTATTCTTGGTCCGGGAATCTCCGTTCGGGCCTATGCTAGCCTGCTGGACTCTGTTCGGGCCTATGCTTGCCTGCAGGAATGACCTTTCGGGCCTATGTTGGCCTGCGGGACTCTCCGTTCGGGCCATTCTGGCCTGCGGGACTCTCCGTTCGGGCCTATTCTCTGGAGCGGGACTTTACTCGGGCCTATTCTTGCCTCCGGGCCTCCTCTATTCTTGCCTATTCTTGCCTCCGGGAATCTCCGTTCTGGCCTGTTCGGGCCTGCGGGACTCTGTTCGGGCCTATGCTTACCTGCAGGAATCTCTGTTCCGCCCTACTCTGGCCTGCGGAACTCTCCGTTCAGGCCTATTCTGGCCTGCGGGACTCTGTTCGGGCCTATTCTTGCTCCGGGAAACGCCGTTCGGGAGTACCCTGGCTTGCGGGACTCTGTTCGGGCCTATGCTTGCCTGCAGGAATCTCTGTTCTGGCCTATTCTGGCCTACAGGACTCTCCGTTCGGGCCTATTCTGGCCTGCAGGACTCTGTTTGGGCCTATGCTTGCCTACGGGAATCTCCGTTCAGGCGTATGCTGGCCTGCGGGTCTCTCCGTTCGGGCCTATTCTTGCCTGCGGGACTCTCCGTTTGGGCGTATCCTTGTCTGCGGGACTCTGTTCGGGCCTTTTCTTGCCTGCACGGCTCCTCTACTCGGGCCTATTTTTGCCTGTGGGACTCTATTGGGGCCTATTCTTGCCTCCGACAATCTCCGTTCGGGCCTATTCTGGCCTGCGGGACTCTGTTTGGGCCTATGCTTGCCTGCAGGAATCTCTGTTCCGGCCTATTGTGGCCTGCAGCACTCTCCGTTTGGGCCTATTCTGGCCTACGGGACTCTGTTTGGGCCTATGCTTGCCTACGGGAATCTCCGTTCAGGCGTATGCTGGCCTGCGGTATTCTCAATTTGGGCATATTCTCTCGCCTCCGGGACTTTCCTCTGGGCCTATTCTCGCCTGCGCATCTCTCCGTTCGGGCCTATTCTTGCCTGCGGGACTCTCCGTTCCGGCCTATTCTTGCCTGCGGGTCTCTCCGTTCGGGACAATTCTGACCTGCAAAACTCTCCGTTCGGACCTAATCTAGCCTCTGGGAGTCTCCTTTGGGGGTCTCCTGTTGCGTGCGGGGCTGCTCTATTCCAGCCTTTTGTGCTTACGGAGCTCCGATATTCGGTCCTGTTCTAGCATGCGGAGCTCCGCTACTCAGGCCTGATTGTGCGTGCGGGGCTCCGCTACTCGGGCCTGTTGGTGCATGCGGGGCTCCACTACTTGGGCCTGTTCTTGCATGCGGGGCTCCGCTACTCGGGTCTGTTCGTGCTTGCAGGGCTCTGCTACTCGGGCCTGTTCGTGCATGCGGGGCTCCGCTATTCAGGCCTGATAGTGTGTGCGGGGCTCCTCTATTCAGGCCTGTCCTTCCCTGCGGGACTCTATTCGGGCCTATACTTCCCTGCGGGACTCTGTTCGGGCCTATTCTGGCCTGCGAGACCCTCGGTTCGCCCCTATCGTGGTCTGCGGGACCCTCGTTCGGGCCCATTCTCGCCTTCGAGACCCTCCGTTCGGGCCTATTCTTGTGAGCGGGTCTCTATTCGGGCCTATTTTTGCCTAAGGGCTCCTCTATTCGGGCCTATTCTGGCCTGCGGGACTCTCCGTTCGGGCCTATTCTCACCTGGGGAGCTCTCCGTTCGGGCCTTTCTGGCCTTCGGGACTCTGTTCGGGTCTCTTCTTGCCAGTGGGGCTCTTCGTTTGGGCCTATTCTTGCCTGCAGAACTCTGTTCGGGCCTCTTCTTGCCTGCACGGCTCCTCTACTCGGGCCTATTTTTGCCTGTGGGACTCTATTGGGGCCTATTCTTGCCTCCGACAATCTCCGTTCGGGCCTATTCTGGCCTGCGGGACTCTTCGTTCGGGCCTAGGCTTCCCTTTGCAATCTCCGTTCAGGCGTATGCTGGCCTGCGGGACTCTGTTCGGGCCTTTGGTTGCTTTCGGAAATCCCCGTTCTGGCCTATTCTGGCCTGCGGAATTCTGTTCGGGGCTATTCTTGCTCCGGGAATCTCTGTTCGGGACTATTCTGGCCTGTGGGACTCTGTTCGGGCCCATGTCTGCCTGCGGGGCTCTCTGTTCAGGCCTTTTTCTCCTACGGGACTCTCCGTTCGGGCCTATTCTCTGGAGCGGGACTTTAGTCGGGCCTACTCTTGCCTACGGGGCTCCTCTATTCTTGCCTCTGGGATTCTGTTCGGGCCTATTCTTGTCTGCGGGACTCTCCGTTTGAGCCTATTATTGCCTGTGGGTTCTCCGTTCAGGGCTACTCTTGCCAGCGGGACTCTGTTCGTGCCTCATCTTGCCTGCATGGCTGCTCTACTCGGGCCTACTCTTGCCTGCGGGACTCTGTTCGGGCCTATCCTTCCTCTGGGAATCTCCGTTCGGGCATACCCTGGCCTGCGGGACTCCGTTCGGGCCTATTCTTGCCTGCGGGACTCTGTTTGGGCCTATGCTTGCCTGCAGGAATCTCTGTTCCGGCCTATTGTGGCCTGCAGCACTCTCCGTTTGGGCCTATTCTGGCCTACGGGACTCTGTTTGGGCCTATGCTTGCCTACGGGAATCTCCGTTCAGGCGTATGCTGGCCTGCGGTATTCTCAATTTGGGCATATTCTCTCGCCTGCGGGACTTTCCTTTGGGCCTATTCTCGCCTGCGCATCTCTCCGTTCGGGCCTATTCTTGCCTGCGGAACTCTCCGTTCCGGCCTATTCTTGCCTGCGGGTCTCTCCGTTCGGGACAATTCTGACCTGCAAAACTCTCCGTTCGGACCTAATCTAGCCTCTGGGAGTCTCCTTTGGGGTCTCCTGTTGCGTGCGGGGCTGCTCCATTCCAGCCTTTTGTGCTTACGGAGCTCCGATATTCGGTCCTGTTCTAGCATGCGGAGCTCCGCTACTCAGGCCTGATTGTGCGTGCGGGGCTCCGCTACTCGGGCCTGTTGGTGCATGCGGGGCTCCACTACTTGGGCCTGTTCTTGCATGCGGGGCTCCGCTACTCGGGTCTGTTCGTGCTTGCAGGGCTCTGCTACTCGGGCCTGTTCGTGCGTGCGGGGCTCCGCTATTCGGGCCTGATAGTGTGTGCGGGGCTCCTCTATTCAGGCCTGTCCTTCCCTGCGGGACTCTATTCGGGCCTATACTTCCCTGCGGGACTCTGTTCGGGCCTATTCTGGCCTGCGAGACCCTCGGTTCGCCCCTATCGTGGTCTGCGGGACCCTCGTTCGGGCCCATTCTCGCCTTCGAGACCCTCCGTTCGGGCCTATTCTTGTGAGCGGGTCTCTATTCGGGCCTATTTTTGCCTAAGGGCTCCTCTATTCGGGCCTATTCTGGCCTGCGGGACTCTCCGTTCGGGCCTATTCTCACCTGGGGAACTCTCCGTTCGGGCCTTTCTGGCCTTCGGGACTCTGTTCGGGTCTCTTCTTGCCAGCGGGGCTCTTCGTTTGGGCCTATTCTTGCCTGCAGGACTCTGTTCGGGACTCTTCTTGCCTGCACAGCCCCTCTACTCGGGCCTATTTTTGCCTGCGGGACTCTGTCCAGGCCTATTGTTGCCCCCGGAAAACTCCGTTCAGTCCTATTCTGGCTTGTGGGACTCTGTTCGGGCCTATGCTTGCCTGCGGGAATCTCCTTTCAGGGTTATGCTGACCTGTGGGATTCTCAGTTTGGGCGTATTCTCGCCTGCAGGACATCTCTTCGGGCCTATTCTCGCCCGCGGGACCCTCCGTTCGGTCGTTTCTGGCCTGCGGGACTCTCCGTTCGGGCCTAATCTTGCCTGCAGGATTCTGCGTTCGGGCTTACTCTTGCTTGCCGGACAGGGTTCGGGCGTCTTCTTGCCTGCACGGCTCCTCTACTCGGGCCTCATTTTGCCTTCGGGACACCGTTCGGGTCTATTCTTGGTCCGGGAATCTCCGTTCGGGCCTATGCTGGCCTGCTGGACTCTGTTCGGGCCTATGCTTGCCTGCGGGAATGACCATTCGGGCCTATGTTGGCCTGCGGGACTCTCCGTTCGGGCCATTCTGGCCTGCGGGACTCTCCGTTCGGGCCTATTCTCTGGAGCGGGACTTTACTCGGGCCTATTCTTGCCTCCGGGCCTCCTCCATTCTTGCCTATTCTTGCCTCCGGGAATCTCCGTTCTGGCCTGTTCGGGCCTGCAGGACTCTGTTCGGGCCTATGCTTGCCTGCAGGAATCTCTGTTCCGCCCTACTCTGGCCTGCGGGACTCTCCGTTCCGGCCTATTCTGGCCTGCGGGACTCTTTTCGGGCCTATTCTTGCTCCGGGAATCGCCGGTCGGGCGTACCCTGGCTTGCGGGACTCTGTTCGGGCCTATGCTTGCCTGCAGGAATCTCTGTTCTGGCCTATTCTGGCCTGCAGGACTCTCCGTTCGGGCCTATTCTGGCCTGCAGGACTCTGTTTGGGCCTATGCTTGCCTACGGGAATCTCCGTTCAGGCGTATGCTGGCCTGCGGGTCTCTCCGTTCGGGCCTATTCTTGCCTGCGGGACTCTCCGTTTGGGCGTATCCTTGCCTGCGGGACTCTGTTCGGGCCTCTTCTTGCCCGCACGGCTCCTCTACTCGGGCCTATTTTTGCCTGTGGGACTCTATTGGGGCCTATTCTTGCCTCCGACAATCTCCGTTCGGGCCTATTCTGGCCTGCGGGACTCTTCGTTCGGGCCTAGGCTTCCCTTTGGCAATCTCCGTTCAGGCGTATGCTGGCCTGCGGGACTCTGTTCGGGCCTTTGGTTGCTTTCGGAAATCCCCGTTGTGGCCTATTCTGGCCTGCGGAATTCTGTTCGGGGCTATTCTTGCTCCGGGAATCTCTGTTCGGGACTATTCTGGCCTGTGGGACTCTGTTCGGGCCCATGTCTGCCTGCGGGGCTCTCTGTTCAGGCCTTTTTCGCCTACGGGACTCTCCGTTCGGGCCTATTCTCTGGAGCGGGACTTTAGTCGGGCCTACTCTTGCCTACGGGGCTCCTCTATTCTTGCCTCTGGGATTCTGTTCGGGCCTATTCTTGTCTGCGGGACTCTCCGTTTGAGCCTATTCTTGCCTGTGGGTTCTCCGTTCAGGACTACTCTTGCCAGCGGGACTCTGTTCGTGCCTCATTTTGCCTGCATGGCTGCTCTACTCGGGCCTACTCTTGCCTGCGGGACTCCGTTCGGGCCTATTCTGGCCTGCGGGACTCTGTTTGGGCCTATGCTTGCCTGCAGGAATCTCTGTTCCGGCCTATTGTGGCCTGCAGCACTCTCCGTTTGGGCCTATTCTGGCCTACGGGACTCTGTTTGGGCCTATGCTTGCCTACGGGAATCTCCGTTCAGGCGTATGCTGGCCTGCGGTATTCTCAATTTGGGCATATTCTCTCGCCTGCGGGACTTTCCTTTGGGCCTATTCTCGCCTGCGCATCTCTCCGTTCGGGCCTATTCTTGCCTGCGGGTCTCTCCGTTCGGGACAATTCTGACCTGCAAAACTCTCCGTTCGGACCTAATCTAGGCTCTGGGAGTCTCCTTTGGGGTCTCCTGTTGCGTGCGGGGCTGCTCCATTCCAGCCTTTTGTGCTTACGGAGCTCCGATATTCGGTCCTGTTCTAGCATGCGGAGCTCCGCTACTCAGGCCTGATTGTGCGTGCGGGGCTCCGCTACTCGGGCCTGTTGGTGCATGCGGGGCTCCACTACTTGGGCCTGTTCTTGCATGCGGGGCTCCGCTACTCGGGTCTGTTCGTGCTTGCAGGGCTCTGCTACTCGGGCCTGTTCGTGCGTGCGGGGCTCCGCTATTCAGGCCTGATAGTGTGTGCGGGGCTCCTCTATTCAGGCCTGTCCTTCCCTGCGGGACTCTATTCGGGCCTATACTTCCCTGCGGGAATCTGTTCGGGCCTATTCTGGCCTGCGAGACCCTCGGTTCGCCCCTATCGTGGTCTGCGGGACCCTCGTTCGGGCCCATTCTCGCCTTCGAGACCCTCTGTTCGGGCTTTTCTGGCCTGCGGGACTCTCCGTTCGGGCCTATTCTTGTGAGTGGGTCTCTATTCGGGCCTATTTTTGCCTAAGGGCTCCTCCATTCGGGCCTATTCTGGCCTGCGGAACTCTCCGTTCGGGCCTATTCTCACCTGGGGAACTCTCCGTTCGGGCCTTTCTGGCCTTCGGGACTCTGTTCGGGTCTCTTCTTGCCAGTGGGGCTCTTCGTTTGGGCCTATTCTTGCCTGCAGAACTCTGTTCGGGCCTCTTCTTGCCCGCACGGCTCCTCTACTCTGGTCTATTTTTGCCTGTGGGAATCTATTGGGGCCTATTCTTGCCTCCGACAATCTCCGTTCGGGCCTATTCTGGCCTGCGGGACTCTTCGTTCGGGCCTAGGCTTCCCTTTGGCAATCTCCGTTCAGGCGTATGCTGGCCTGCGGGACTCTGTTCGGGCCTTTGGTTGCTTTCGGAAATCCCCGTTCTGGCCTATTCTGGCCTGCGGAATTCTGTTCGGGGCTATTCTTGCTCCGGGAATCTCTGTTCGGGACTATTCTGGCCTGTGGGACTCTGTTCGGGCCCATGCCTGCCTGCGGGGCTCTCTGTTCAGGCCTTTTTCGCCTATGGGACTCTCCGTTCGGGCCTATTCTCTGGAGCGGGACTTTAGTCGGGCCTACTCTTGCCTACGGGGCTCCTCTATTCTTGCCTCTGGGATTCTGTTCGGGCCTATTCTTGTCTGCGGGACTCTCCGTTTGAGCCTATTCTTGCCTGTGGGTTCTCCGTTCAGGGCTACTCTTGCCAGCGGGACTCTGTTCGTGCCTCATCTTGCCTGCATGGCTGCTCTACTCGGGCCTACTCTTGCCTGCGGGACTCTGTTCGGGCCTATCCTTGCTCTGGGAATCTCCGTTCGGGCATACCCTGGCCTGCGGGACTCCGTTGGGGCCTATTCTGGCCTGCGGGACTCTGTTTGGGCCTATGCTTGCCTACGGGAATCTCCGTTCAGGCGTATGCTGGCCTGCGGTATTCTCAATTTGGGCATATTCTCTCGCCTCCGGGACTTTCCTTTGGGCCTATTCTCGCCTGTGCAACTCTCTGTTCCGGCCTATTCTTGCCTGCGGGTCTCTCCGTTCGGGACAATTCTGACCTGCAAAACTCTCCGTTCGGACCTAATCTAGCCTCTGGGAGTCTCCTTTGGGGTCTCCTGTTGCGTGCAGGGCTGCTATATTCCAGCCCTTTCTGCTTACGGAGCTCCGATATTCGGTCCTGTTCTAGCATGCGGAGCTCCGCTACTCAGGCCTGATTGTGCGTGCGGGGCTCCGCTACTCGGGCCTGTTGGTGCATGCGGGGCTCCACTACTTGGGCCTGTTCTTGCATGCGGGGCTCCGCTACTCGGGTCTGTTCGTGCTTGCAGGGCTCTGCTACTCGGGCCTGTTCGTGCGTGCGGGGCTCCGCTATTCAGGCCTGATAGTGTGTGCGGGGCTCCTCTATTCAGGCCTGTCCTTCCCTGCGGGACTCTATTCGGGCCTATACTTCCCTGCGGGACTCTGTTCGGGCCTATTCTGGCCTGCGAGACCCTCGGTTCGCCCCTATCGTGGTCTGCGGGACCCTCGTTCGGGCCCATTCTCGCCTTCGAGACCCTCCGTTCGGGCCTATTCTTGTGAGCGGGTCTCTATTCGGGCCTATTTTTGCCTAAGGGCTCCTCTATTCGGGCCTATTCTGGCCTGCGGGACTCTCCGTTCGGGCCTATTCTCACCTGGGGAACTCTCCGTTCGGGCCTTTCTGGCCTTCGGGACTCTGTTCGGGTCTCTTCTTGCCAGCGGGGCTCTTCGTTTGGGCCTATTCTTGCCTGCAGGACTCTGTTCGGGACTCTTCTTGCCTGCACAGCCCCTCTACTAGGGCCTATTTTTGCCTGCGGGACTCTGTCCAGGCCTATTGTTGCCCCTGGAAAACTCCGTTCGGTCCTATCCTGGCTTGTGGGACTCTGTTCGGGCCTATGCTTGCCTGCGGGAATCTCCTTTCAGGGTTATGCTGACCTGTGGGATTCTCAGTTTGGGCGTATTCTCGCCTGCAGGACATCTCTTCGGGCCTATTCTCGCCCGCGGGACCCTCCGTTCGGTCGTTTCTGGCCTGCGGGACTCTCCGTTCGGGCCTAATCTTGCCTGCATGATTCTGCGTTCGGGCTTACTCTTGCTTGCCGGACAGGGTTCGGGCGTCTTCTTGCCTGCACGGCTCCTCTACTCGGGCCTCATTTTGCCTTCGGGACACCGTTCGGGTCTATTCTTGCTCCGGGAATCTCCGTTCGGGCCTATGCTGGCCTGCTGGACTCTGTTCGGGCCTATGCTTGCCTGCGGGAATGACCGTTCGGGCCTATGTTGGCCTGCGGGACTCTCCGATCGGCCATTCTGGCCTGCGGGACTCTCCGTTCGGGCCTATTCTTGTGAGTGGGTCTCTATTCGGGCCTATTTTTGCCTAAGGGCTCCTCTATTCGGGCCTATTCTGGCCTGCGGGACTCTCCGTTCGGGCCTATTCTCACCTGGGGAACTCTCCGTTCGGGCCTTTCTGGCCTTCGGGACTCTGTTCGGGTCTCTTCTTGCCAGCGGGGCTCTTCGTTTGGGCCTATTCTTGCCTGCAGAACTCTGTTCGGGCCTCTTCTTGCCCGCACGGCTCCTCTGCTCTGCTCTATTTTTGCCTGTGGGACTCTATTGGGGCCTATTCTTGCCTCCGACAATCTCCGTTCGGGCCTATTCTGGCCTGCGGGACTCTTCGTTCGGGCCTAGGCTTCCCTTTGGCAATCTCCGTTCAGGCGTATGCTGGCCTGCGGGACTCTGTTCGGGCCTTTGGTTGCTTTCGGAAATCCCCGTTCTGGCCTATTCTGGCCTGCGGAATTCTGTTCGGGGCTATTCTTGCTCCGGGAATCTCTGTTCGGGACTATTCTGGCCTGTGGGACTCTGTTCGGGCCCATGCCTGCCTGCGGGGCTCTCTGTTCAGGCCTTTTTCGCCTACGGGACTCTCCGTTCGGGCCTCTTCTCTGGAGCGGGACTTTAGTCGGGCCTACTCTTGCCTACGGGGCTCCTCTATTCTTGCCTCTGGGATTCTGTTCGGGCCTATTCTTGTCTGCGGGACTCTCCGTTTGAGCCTATTCTTGCCTGTGGGTTCTCCGTTCAGGGCTACTCTTGCCAGCGGGACTCTGTTCGTGCCTCATCTTGCCTGCATGGCTGCTCTACTCGGGCCTACTCTTGCCTGCGGGACTCTGTTCGGGCCTATCCTTCCTCTGGGAATCTCCGTTCGGGCATACCCTGGCCTGCGGGACTCCGTTCGGGCCTATTCTTGCCTGCGGGACTCTGTTTGGGCCTATGCTTGCCTGCAGGAATCTCTGTTCCGGCCTATTGTGGCCTGCAGCACTCTCCGTTTGGGCCTATTCTGGCCTACGGGACTCTGTTTGGGCCTATGCTTGCCTACGGGAATCTCCGTTCAGGCGTATGCTGGCCTGCGGTATTCTCAATTTGGGCATATTCTCTCGCCTGCGGGACTTTCCTTTGGGCCTATTCTCGCCTGCGCATCTCTCCGTTCGGGCCTATTCTTGCCTGCGGAACTCTCCGTTCCGGCCTATTCTTCCCTGCGGGTCTCTCCGTTCGGGACAATTCTGACCTGCAAAACTCTCCGTTCGGACCTAATCTAGCCTCTGGGAGTCTCCTTTGGGGTCTCCTGTTGCGTGCGGGGCTGCTCCATTCCAGCCTTTTGTGCTTACGGAGCTCCGATATTCAGTCCTGTTCTAGCATGCGGAGCTCCGCTACTCAGGCCTGATTGTGCGTGCGGGGCTCCGCTACTCGGGCCTGTTGGTGCATGCGGGGCTCCACTACTTGGGCCTGTTCTTGCATGCGGGGCTCCGCTACTCGGGTCTGTTCGTGCTTGCAGGGCTCTGCTACTCGGGCCTGTTCGTGCGTGCGGGGCTCCGCTATTCGGGCCTGATAGTGTGTGCGGGGCTCCTCTATTCAGGCCTGTCCTTCCCTGCGGGACTCTATTCGGGCCTATACTTCCCTGCGGGACTCTGTTCGGGCCTATTCTGGCCTGCGAGACCCTCGGTTCGCCCCTATCGTGGTCTGCGGGACCCTCGTTCGGGCCCATTCTCGCCTTCGAGACCCTCCGTTCGGGCCTATTCTTGTGAGCGGGTCTCTATTCGGGCCTATTTTTGCCTAAGGGCTCCTCTATTCGGGCCTATTCTGGCCTGCGGGACTCTCCGTTCGGGCCTATTCTCACCTGGGGAACTCTCCGTTCGGGCCTTTCTGGCCTTCGGGACTCTGTTCGGGTCTCTTCTTGCCAGCGGGGCTCTTCGTTTGGGCCTATTCTTGCCTGCAGGACTCTGTTCGGGACTCTTCTTGCCTGCACAGCCCCTCTACTCGGGCCTCTTTTTGCCTGCGGGACTCTGTCCAGGCCTATTGTTGCCCCCGGAAAACTCCGTTCAGTCCTATTCTGGCTTGTGGGACTCTGTTCGGGCCTATGCTTGCCTGCGGGAATCTCCTTTCAGGGTTATGCTGACCTGTGGGATTCTCAGTTTGGGCGTATTCTCGCCTGCAGGACATCTCTTCGGGCCTATTCTCGCCCGCGGGACCCTCCGTTCGGTCGTTTCTGGCCTGCGGGACTCTCCGTTCGGGCCTAATCTTGCCTGCAGGATTCTGCGTTCGGGCTTACTCTTGCTTGCCGGACAGGGTTCGGGCGTCTTCTTGCCTGCACGGCTCCTCTACTCGGGCCTCATTTTGCCTTCGGGACACCGTTCGGGTCTATTCTTGGTCCGGGAATCTCGGTTCGGGCCTATGCTGGCCTGCTGGACTCTGTTCGGGCCTATGCTTGCCTGCGGGAATGACCGTTCGGGCCTATGTTGGCCTGCGGGACTCTCCGTTCGGGCCTATTCTCTGGAGCGGGACTTTACTCGGGCCTATTCTTGCCTCCGGGCCTCCTCCATTCTTGCCTATTCTTGCCTCCGGGAATCTCCGTTCTGGCCTGTTCGGGCCTGCGGGACTCTGTTCGGGCCTATGCTTGCCTGCAGGAATCTCTGTTCCGCCCTACTCTGGCCTGCGGGACTCTCCGTTCAGGCCTATTCTGGCCTGCGGGACTCTGTTCGGGCCTATTCTTGCTCCGGGAATCGCCGGTCGGGCGTACCCTGGCTTGCGGGACTCTGTTAGGGCCTATGCTTGCCTGCAGGAATCTCTGTTCTGGCCTATTCTGGCCTGCAGGACTCTCCGTTCGGGCCTATTCTGGCCTGCAGGACTCTGTTTGGGCCTATGCTTGCCTACGGGAATCTCCGTTCAGGCGTATGCTGGCCTGCGGGTCTCTCCGTTCGGGCCTATTCTTGCCTGCGGGACTCTCCGTTTGGGCGTATCGTTGCCTGCGGGACTCTGTTCGGGCCTCTTCTTGCCCGCACGGCTCCTCTACTCGGGCCTATTTTTGCCTGTGGGACTCTATTGGGGCCTATTCTTGCCTCCGACAATCTCCGTTCGGGCCTATTCTGGCCTGCGGGACTCTTCGTTCGGGCCTAGGCTTCCCTTTGGCAATCTCCGTTCAGGCGTATGCTGGCCTGCGGGACTCTGTTCGGGCCTTTGGTTGCTTTCGGAAATCCCCGTTGTGGCCTATTCTGGCCTGCGGAATTCTGTTCGGGGCTATTCTTGCTCCGGGAATCTCTGTTCGGGACTATTCTGGCCTGTGGGACTCTGTTCGGGCCCATGCCTGCCTGCGGGGCTCTCTGTTCAGGCCTTTTTCGCCTACGGGACTCTCCGTTCGGGCCTATTCTCTGGAGCGGGACTTTAGTCGGGCCTACTCTTGCCTACGGGGCTCCTCTATTCTTGCCTCTGGGATTCTGTTCGGGCCTATTCTTGTCTGCGGGACTCTCCGTTTGAGCCTATTCTTGCCTGTGGGTTCTCCGTTCAGGGCTACTCTTGCCAGCGGGACTCTGTTCGTGCCTCATCTTGCCTGCATGGCTGCTCTACTCGGGCCTACTCTTGCCTGCGGGACTCCGTTCGGGCCTATTCTGGCCTGCGGGACTCTGTTTCGGGCTATGCTTGCCTGCAGGAATCTCTGTTCCGGCCTATTGTGGCCTGCAGGACTCTCCGTTGGGGCCTATTCTGGCCTGCGGGACTCTGTTTGGGCCTATGCTTGCCTACGGGAATCTCCGTTCAGGCGTATGCTGGCCTGCGGTATTCTCAATTTGGGCATATTCTCTCGCCTCCGGGACTTTCCTTTGGGCCTATTCTCGCCTGCGCATCTCTCCGTTCGGGCCTATTCTTCCTGCGGGACTCTCCGTTCGGACCTATTCTCACCTGGGGAGCTCTCCGTTCGGGCCTTTCTGGCCTTCGGGACTCTGTTCGGGTCTCTTCTTGCCAGCGGGGCTCTTCGTTTGGGCCTATTCTTGCCTGCAGGACTCTGTTCGGGACTCTTCTTGCCTGCACAGCCCCTCTACTCGGGCCTCTTTTTGCCTGCGGGACTCTGTCCAGGCCTATTGTTGCCCCCGGAAAACTCCGTTCGGTCCTATTCTGGCTTGTGGGACTCTGTTCGGGCCTATGCTTGCCTGCGGGAATCTCCTTTCAGGGTTATGCTGACCTGTGGGATTCTCAGTTTGGGCGTATTCTCGCCTGCAGGACATCTCTTCGCGCCTATTCTCGCCCGCGGGACCCTCCGTTCGGTCGTTTCTGGCCTGCGGGACTCTCCGTTCGGGCCCAATCTTGGGAGCGGGACTCTACTTGGGCCTATTCTTGCCTAGGGGCCTCTTCTATTCGTGCTTCTTCTTGCCAGTGGGACTCTGTTCAGGCCCGTTCTTGCCTGCAGGATTCTGCGTTCGGGCTTATTCTTGCTTGCCGGGACAGTGTTCGGGCGTCTTCTTGCCTGCACAGCTCCACTACTCGGGCCTCATTTTGCCTTCGGGACACCGTTCAGGTCTATTCTTGGTCCGGGAATCTCCGTTCGGGCCTATGCTGGCCTGCTGGACTCTGTTCGGGCCTATGCTTGCCTGCGAAAATGACCGTTCGGGCCTGTGTTGGCCTGCAGGACTCTCCGTTCGGGCCGTTCTGGCCTGCGGTACTCTCCGTTCGGGCCTATTCTCTGGAGCGGGACTTTACTCGGGCCTATTCTTGCCTCTGGGGCTCCTCCTTTCTTGCCTATTCTTGCCTCCGGGAATCTCCGTTCTGGCCTGTTCGGGCCTGCGGGACTCTGTTCGGGCCTATGCTTGCCTGCAGGAATCTCTGTTCCGCCCTACTCTGGCCTGCGGGACTCTGCGTTCCGGCCTATTCTGGCCTGCGGGACTCTTTTCGGGCCTATTCTTGCTCCGGGAATCTCCGTTCGGGCGTACCCTGGCTTGCGGGACTCTGTTCGGGCCTATGCTTGCCTGCAGGAATCTCTGTTCTGGCCTATTCTGACCTGCAGGACTCTGTTTGGGCCTATGCTTGCCTGCGGGAATCTCCGTTCAGGCGTATGCTGGCCTGCGGGTCTCTCCGTTCGGGCCCCTTCTTGCCTGCGGGACTCTCCGTTTGGGCGTATCCTTGCCCGCGGGACTCTGTTCGGGCCTCTTCTTACCTGCACGGCTCCTCTACTCGGGCCTATTTTTGCCTGTGGGACTCTATTGGGGCCTATTCTTGCCTCCGACAATCTCCGTTCGGGCCCATTCTGGCCTGCGGGACTCTTCGTTCGGGCCTAGGCTTCCCTTCGGCAATCTCCGTTCAGGCGTATGCTGGCCTGCGGAATTCTGTTCGGGGCTATTCTTGCTCCGGGAATCTCTGTTCGGGACTATTCTGGCCTGTGGGACTCTGTTCGGGCCCATGCCTGCCTGCGGGGCTCTCTGTTCAGGCCTTTTTCGCCTACGGGACTCTCTGTTCGGGCCTATTCTCTGGAGCGGGGCTTTAGTCGGGCCTACTCTTGACTACGGGGCTCCTCTATTCTTGCCTCTGGGATTCTGTTCGGGCCTATTCTTGTCTGTGGGACTCTCCGTTTGAGCCTATTCTTGCCTGTGGGTTCTCCATTCAGGGCTACTCTTGCCAGCGGGACTCTGTTCGTGCCTCATCTTGCCTGCATGGCTGCTCTACTCGGGCCTATTCTTGCCTGCGGGACTCTGTTCGGGCCTATCCTTGCTCCGGGAATCTCCGTTCGGGCATACCCTGGCCTGCGGGACTCCGTTCGGGCCTATTCTGGCCTGCGGGACTCTGTTTGGGCCTATGCTTGCCTGCAGGAATCTCTGTTCCGGCCTATTGTGGCCTGCAGGACTCCCCGTTCGGGCCTGTTCTAGCCTGCGGGACTCTGTTTGGGCCTATGCTTGCCTACGGGAATCTCCGTTCAGGCGTATGCTGGCCTGCGGTATTCTCAATTTGGGCATATTCTCTCGCCTGCGGGACTTTCCTTTGGGCCTATTCTCGCCTGCGCAACTCTCCGTTCGGGCCTATTCTTGCCTGCGGGACTCTCCGTTCCGGCCTATTCTTGCCTGCGGGTCTCTCCGTTCGGGAC
Source organism: Loxodonta africana (assembly GCF_030014295.1). NCBI lineage: Eukaryota > Metazoa > Chordata > Mammalia > Proboscidea > Elephantidae > Loxodonta > Loxodonta africana. The sequence goes on from NW_026974842.1 coordinate 418,914, forward strand.
AATTCTGACCTGCAAAACTCTCCGTTCGGACCTAATCTAGCCTCTGGGAGTCTCCTTTGGGGTCTCCTGTTGCGTGCGGGGCTGCTCTATTCCAGCCTTTTGTGCTTTCGGAGCTCCGATATTCGGTCCTGTTCTAGCATGCGGAGCTCCGCTACTCAGGCCTGATTGTGCGTGCGGGGCTCTGCTACTCGGGCCTGTTGGTGAATGTGGGGCTCCACTACTTGGGCCTATTCGTGCGTGTGGGGCTCCGCTACTCAGGCCTGATAGTGTGTGCGGAGCTCCTCTATTCAGGCCTGTCCTTCCCTGCGGGACTCTATTCGGGCCTATACTTCCCTGCGGGATTCTGTTCGGGCCTTTTCTGGCCTGCGAGACTCTCCGTTCGCTCCTATCGTGGTCTGCGGGACCCTCGTTCGGGCCCATTCTCGCCTTCGAGACCCTCTGTTCGGGCTTTTCTGGCCTGCGGGACTCTCCGTTCGGGCCTATTCTTGTGAGCGGGTCTCTCTTCGGGCCTATTTTTGCCTAAGGGCTCCTCTATTCGGGCCTCTTCTGGCCTGCGGGACTCTCCGTTCGGGCCTATTCTCACCTGGGGAGCTCTCCGTTCGGGCCTTTCTGGCCTTCGGGACTCTGTTCGGGTCTCTTCTTGCCAGCGGGGCTCTTCGTTTGGGCCTATTCTTGCCTGCAGGACTCTGTTCGGGACTCTTCTTGCCTGCACAGCCCCTCTACTCGGGCCTCTTTTTGCCTGCGGGACTCTGTCCAGGCCTATTGTTGCCCCCGGAAAACTCCGTTCAGTCCTATTCTGGCTTGTGGGACTCTGTTCGGGCCTATGCTTGCCTGCGGGAATCTCCTTTCAGGGTTATGCTGACCTGTGGGATTCTCAGTTTGGGCGTATTCTCGCCTGCAGGACATCTCTTCGCGCCTATTCTCGCCCGCGGGACCCTCCGTTCGGTCGTTTCTGGCCTGCGGGACTCTCCGTTCGGGCCTAATCTTGGGAGCGGGACTCTACTCGGGCCTATTCTTGCCTAGGGGCCTCTTCTATTCGTGCTTCTTCTTGCCAGTGGGACTCTGTTCAGGCCCGTTCTTGCCTGCAGGATTCTGCGTTCGGGCTTATTCTTGCTTGCCGGACAGTGTTCGGGCGTCTTCTTGCCTGCACAGCTCCACTACTCGGGCCTCATTTTGCCTTCGGGACACCGTTCAGGTCTATTCTTGGTCCGGGAATCTCCGTTCGGGCCTATGCTGGCCTGCTGGACTCTGTTCGGGCCTATGCTTGCCTGCGAAAATGACCGTTCGGGCCTGTGTTGGCCTGCAGGACTCTCCGTTCGGGCCGTTCTGGCCTGCGGTACTCTCCGTTCGGGCCTATTCTCTGGAGCGGGACTTTACTCGGGCCTATTCTTGCCTCTGGGGCTCCTCCTTTCTTGCCTATTCTTGCCTCCGGGAATCTCCGTTCTGGCCTGTTCGGGCCTGCGGGACTCTGTTCGGGCCTATGCTTCCCTGCAGGAATCTCTGTTCCGCCCTACTCTGGCCTGCGGGACTCTGCGTTCCGGCCTATTCTGGCCTGCGGGACTCTTTTCGGGCCTATTCTTGCTCCGGGAATCTCCGTTCGGGCGTACCCTGGCTTGCGGAACTCTGTTCGGGCCTATGCTTGCCTGCAGGAATCTCTGTTCTGGCCTATTCTGACCTGCAGGACTCTGTTTGGGCCTATGCTTGCCTGCGGGAATCTCCGTTCAGGCATATGCTGGCCTGCGGGTCTCTCCGTTCGGGCCCATTCTTGCCTGCGGGACTCTCCGTTTGGGCGTATCCTTGCCCGCGGGACTCTGTTCGGGCCTCTTCTTGCCTGCACGGCTCCTCTACTCGGGCCTATTTTTGCCTGTGGGACTCTATTGGGGCCTATTCTTGCCTCCGACAATCTCCGTTCGGGCCCATTCTGGCCTGCGGGACTCTTCGTTCGGGCCTAGGCTTCCCTTCGGCAATCTCCGTTCAGGCGCATGCTGGCCTGCGGAATTCTGTTCGGGGCTATTCTTGCTCCGGGAATCTCTGTTCGGGACTATTCTGGCCTGTGGGACTCTGTTCGGGCCCATGCCTGCCTGCGGGGCTCTCTGTTCAGGCCTTTTTCGCCTACGGGACTCTCTGTTCGGGCCTATTCTCTGGAGCGGGGCTTTAGTCGGGCCTACTCTTGACTACGGGGCTCCTCAATTCTTGCCTCTGGGATTCTGTTCGGGCCTATTCTTGTCTGTGGGACTCTCCGTTTGAGCCTATTCTTGCCTGTGGGTTCTCCATTCAGGGCTACTCTTGCCAGCGGGACTCTGTTCGTGCCTCATCTTGCCTGCATGGCTGCTCTACTCGGGCCTATTCTTGCCTGCGGGACTCTGTTCGGGCCTATCCTTGCTCCGGGAATCTCCGTTCGGGCATACCCTGGCCTGCGGGACTCCGTTCGGGCCTATTCTGGCCTGCGGGACTCTGTTTGGGCCTATGCTTGCCTGCAGGAATCTCTGTTCCGGCCTATTGTGGCCTGCAGGACTCCCCGTTCGGGCCTGTTCTGGCCTGCGGGACTCTGTTTGGGCCTATGCTTGCCTAGGGGAATCTCCGTTCAGGCGTATGCTGGCCTGCGGTATTCTCAATTTGGGCATATTCTCTCGCCTGCGGGACTTTCCTTTGGGCCTATTCTCGCCTGCGCAACTCTCCGTTCGGGCCTATTCTTGCCTGCGGGACTCTCCGTTCCGGCCTATTCTTGCCTGCGGGTCTCTCCGTTCGGAACAATTCTGACCTGCAAAACTCTCCGTTCGGACCTAATCTAGCCTCTGGGAGTCTCCTTTGGGGTCTCCTGTTGTGTGCGGGGCTGCTCTATTCCAGCCTTTTGTGCTTACGGAGCTCCGATATTCGGTCCTGTTCTAGCATGCGGGGCTCCGCTACTCGGGTCTGTTCGTGCTTGCAGGGCTCTGCTACTCGGGCCTGTTCGTGCGTGCGGGGCTCCGCTATTCAGGCCTGATAGTGTGTGCGGGGCTCCTCTATTCAGGCCTGTCCTTCCCTGCGGGACTCTATTCGGGCCTATACTTCCCTGCGGGATTCTGTTCGGGCCTTTTCTGGCCTGCGAGACTCTCCGTTCGCTCCTATCGTGGTCTGCGGGACCCTCGTTCGGGCCCATTCTCGCCTTCGAGACCCTCTGTTCGGGCTTTTCTGGCCTGCGGGACTCTCCGTTCGGGCCTATTCTTGTGAGCGGGTCTCTATTCGGGCCTATTTTTGCCTAAGGGCTCCTCTATTCGGGCCTCTTCTGGCCTGCGGGACTCTCCGTTCGGGCCTATTCTCACCTGGGGAGCTCTCCGTTCGGGCCTTTCTGGCCTTCGGGACTCTGTTCGGGTCTCTTCTTGCCAGCGGGGCTCTTCGTTTGGGCCTATTCTTGCCTGCAGGACTCTGTTCGGGACTCTTCTTGCCTGCACAGCCCCTCTACTCGGGCCTCTTTTTGCCTGCGGGACTCTGTCCAGGCCTATTGTTGCCCCCGGAAAACTCCGTTCGCTCCTATTCTGGCTTGTGGGACTCTGTTCGGGCCTATGCTTGCCTGCGGGAATCTCCTTTCAGGGTTATGCTGACCTGTGGGATTCTCAGTTTGGGCGTATTCTCGCCTGCAGGACATCTCTTCGCGCCTATTCTCGCCCGCGGGACCCTCCGTTCGGTCGTTTCTGGCCTGAGGGACTCTCCGTTCGGGCCTAATCTTGGGAGCGGGACACTACTCGGGCCTATTCTTGCCTAGGGGCCTCTTCTATTCGTGCTTCTTCTTGCCAGTGGGACTCTGTTCAGGCCCGTTCTTGCCTGCAGGATTCTGCGTTCGGGCTTATTCTTGCTTGTCGGACAGTGTTCGGGCGTCTTCTTGCCTGCACAGCTCCACTACTCGGGCCTCATTTTGCCTTCGGGACACCGTTCAGGTCTATTCTTGGTCCGGGAATCTCCGTTCGGGCCTATGCTGGCCTGCTGGACTCTGTTCGGGCCTATGCTTGCCTGCGGGAATGACCGTTCGGGCCTGTGTTGGCCTGCAGGACTCTCCGTTCGGGCCGTTCTGGCCTGCGGTACTCTCCGTTCGGGCCTATTCTCTGGAGCGGGACTTTACTCGGGCCTATTCTTGCCTCTGGGGCTCCTCCTTTCTTGCCTATTCTTGCCTCCGGGAATCTCCGTTCTGGCCTGTTCGGGCCTGCGGGACTCTGTTCGGGCCTATGCTTGCCTGCAGGAATCTCTGTTCCGCCCTACTCTGGCCTGCGGGACTCTGTTTGAGCCTATGCTTGCCTGCGGGAATCTCCGTTCAGGCGTATGCTGGCCTGCGGGTCTCTCCGTTCGGGCCCATTCTTGCCTGCGGGACTCTCCGTTTGGGCGTATCCTTGCCCGCGGGACTCTGTTCGGGCCTCTTCTTGCCTGCACGGCTCCTCTACTCGGGCCTATTTTTGCCTGTGGGACTCTATTGGGGCCTATTCTTGCCTCCGACAATCTCCGTTCGGGCCCATTCTGGCCTGCGGGACTCTTGGTTCGGGCCTAGGCTTCCCTTCGGCAATCTCCGTTCAGGCGTATGCTGGCCTGCGGAATTCTGTTCGGGGCTATTCTTGCTCCGGGAATCTCTGTTCGGGACTATTCTGGCCTGTGGGACTCTGTTCGGGCCCATGCCTGCCTGCGGGGCTCTCTGTTCAGGCCTTTTTCGCCTACGGGACTCTCTGTTCGGGCCTATTCTCTGGAGCGGGGCTTTAGTCGGGCCTACTCTTGACTACGGGGCTCCTCAATTCTTGCCTCTGGGATTCTGTTCGGGCCTATTCTTGTCTGTGGGACTCTCCGTTTGAGCCTATTCTTGCCTGTGGGTTCTCCATTCAGGGCTACTCTTGCCAGCGGGACTCTGTTCGTGCCTCATCTTGCCTGCATGGCTGCTCTACTCGGGCCTATTCTTGCCTGCGGGACTCTGTTCGGGCCTATCCTTGCTCCGGGAATCTCCGTTCAGGCATACCCTGGCCTGCGGGACTCCGTTCGGGCCTATTCTGGCCTGCGGGACTCTGTTTGGGCCTATGCTTGCCTGCAGGAATCTCTGTTCCGGCCTATTGTGGCCTGCAGGACTCCCCGTTCGGGCCTGTCCGGCCTGCGGGACTCTGTTTGGGCCTATGCTTGCCTACGGGAATCTCCGTTCAGGCGTATGCTGGCCTGCGGTATTCTCAATTTGGGCATATTCTCTCGCCTGCGGGACTTTCCTTTGGGCCTATTCTCGCCTGCGCAACTCTCCGTTCGGGCCTATTCTTGCCTGCGGGACTCTCCGTTCCGGCCTATTCTTGCCTGCGGGTCTCTCCGTTCGGGACAATTCTGACCTGCAAAACTCTCCGTTCGGACCTAATCTAGCCTCTGGGAGTCTCCTTTGGGGTCTCCTGTTGCGTGCGGGGCTGCTCTATTCCAGCCTTTTGTGCTTACGGAGCTCCGATATTCGGTCCTGTTCTAGCATGCGGAGCTCCGCTACTCAGGCCTGATTGTGCGTGCGGGGCTCTGCTACTCGGGCCTGTTGGTGCATGCGGGGCTCCACTACTTGGGCCTGTTCGTGCATGCGGGGCTCCGCTACTCGGGTCTGTTCGTGCTTGCAGGGCTCTGCTACTCGGGCCTGTTCGTACGTGCGGGGCTCCGCTATTCAGGCCTGATAGTGTGTGCGGGGCTCCTCTATTCAGGCCTGTCCTTCCCTGCGGGACTCTATTCGGGCCTATACTTCCCTGCGGGATTCTGTTCGGGCCTTTTCTGGCCTGCGAGACTCTCCGTTCGCTCCTATCGTGGTCTGCGGGACCCTCGTTCGGGCCCATTCTCGCCTTCGAGACCCTCTGTTCGGGCTTTTCTGGCCTGCGGGACTCTCCGTTCGGGCCTATTCTTGTGAGCGGGTCTCTATTCGGGCCTATTTTTGCCTAAGGGCTCCTCTATTCGGGCCTCTTCTGGCCTGCGGGACTCTCCGTTCGGGCCTATTCTCACCTGGGGAGCTCTCCGTTCGGGCCTTTCTGGCCTTCGGGACTCTGTTCTGGTCTCTTCTTGCCAGCGGGGCTCTTCGTTTGGGCCTATTCTTGCCTGCAGGACTCTGTTCGGGACTCTTCTTGCCTGCACAGCCCCTCTACTTGGGCCTCTTTTTGCCTGCGGGACTCTGTCCAGGCCTATTGTTGCCCCCGGAAAACTGCGTTCGGTCCTATTCTGGCTTGTGGGACTCTGTTCGGGCCTATGCTTGCCTGCGGGAATCTCCTTTCAGGGTTATGCTGACCTGTGGGATTCTCAGTTTGGGCGTATTCTCGCCTGCAGGACATCTCTTCGCGCCTATTCTCGCCCGTGGGACCCTCCGTTCGGTCGTTTCTGGCCTGCGGGACTCTCCGTTCGGGCCTAATCTTGGGAGCGGGACTCTACTCGGGCCTATTCTTGCCTAGGGGCCTCTTCTATTCGTGCTTCTTCTTGCCAGTGGGACTCTGTTCAGGCCCGTTCTTGCCTGCAGGATTCTGCGTTCGGGTTTATTCTTGCTTGCCGGACAGTGTTCGGGCGTCTTCTTGCCTGCACAGCTCCACTACTCGGGCCTCATTTTGCCTTCGGGACACCGTTCAGGTCTATTCTTGGTCCGGGAATCTCCGTTCGGGCCTATGCTGGCCTGCTGGACTCTGTTCGGGCCTATGCTTGCCTGCGAAAATGACCGTTCGGGCCTGTGTTGGCCTGCAGGACTCTCCGTTCGGGCCGTTCTGGCCTGCGGTACTCTCCGTTCGGGCCTATTCTCTGGAGCGGGACTTTACTCGGGCCTATTCTTGCCTCTGGGGCTCCTCCTTTCTTGCCTATTCTTGCCTCCGGGAATCTCCGTTCTGGCCTGTTCGGGCCTGCGGGACTCTGTTCGGGCCTATGCTTGCCTGCAGAAATCTCTGTTCCGCCCTACTCTGGCCTGCGGGACTCTGCGTTCCGGCCTATTCTGGCCTGCGGGACTCTTTTCGGGCCTATTCTTGCTCCGGGAATCTCCGTTCGGGCGTACCCTGGCTTGCGGGACTCTGTTCGGGCCTATGCTTGCCTGCAGGAATCTCTGTTCTGGCCTATTCTGACCTGCAGGACTCTGTTTGGGCCTATGCTTGCCTGCGGGAATCTCCGTTCAGGCGTATGCTGGCCTGCGGGTCTCTCCGTTTGGGCCCATTCTTGCCTGCGGGACTCTCCGTTTGGGCGTATCCTTGCCCGCGGGACTCTGTACGGGCCTCTTCTTGCCTGCACGGCTCCTCTACTCGGGCCTATTTTTGCCTGTGGGTCTCTATTGGGGCCTATTCTTGCCTCCGACAATCTCCGTTCGGGCCCATTCTGGCCTGCGGGACTCTTCGTTCGGGCCTAGGCTTCCCTTCGGCAATCTCCGTTCAGGCGTATGCTGGCCTGCGGAATTCTGTTCGGGGCTATTCTTGCTCCGGGAATCTCTGTTCGGGACTATTCTGGCCTGTGGGACTCTGTTCGGGCCCATGCCTGCCTGCGGGGCTCTCTGTTCAGGCCTTTTTCGCCTACGGGACTCTCTGTTCGGGCCTATTCTCTGGAGCGGGGCTTTAGTCGGGCCTACTCTTGACTACGGGGCTCCTCAATTCTTGCCTCTGGGATTCTGTTCGGGCCTATTCTTGTCTGTGGGACTCTCCGTTTGAGCCTATTCTTGCCTGTGGGTTCTCCATTCAGGGCTACTCTTGCCAGCGGGACTCTGTTCGTGCCTCATCTTGCCTGCATGGCTGCTCTACTCGGGCCTATTCTTGCCTGCGGGACTCTGTTCGGGCCTATCCTTGCTCCGGGAATCTCCGTTCGGGCATACCCTGGCCTGCGGGACTCCGTTCGGGCCTATTCTGGCCTGCGGGACTCTGTTTGGGCCTATGCTTGCCTGCAGGAATCTCTGTTCCGGCCTATTGTGGCCTGCAGGACTCCCCGTTCGGGCCTGTTCTGGCCTGCGGGACTCTGTTTGGGCCTATGCTTGCCTACGGGAATCTCCGTTCAGGCGTATGCTGGCCTGCGGTATTCTCAATTTGGGCATATTCTCTCGCCTGCGGGACTTTCCTTTGGGCCTATTCTCGCCTGCGCACCTCTCCGTTCGGGCCTATTCTTGCCTGCGGGACTCTCCGTTCCGGCCTATTCTTGCCTGCGGGTCTCTCCGTTCGGGACAATTCTGACCTGCAAAACTCTCCGTTCGGACCTAATCTAGCCTCTGGGAGTCTCCTTTGGGGTCTCCTGTTGCGTGCGGGGCTGCTCTATTCCAGCCTTTTGTGCTTACGGAGCTCCGATATTCGGTCCTGTTCTAGCATGCGGAGCTCCGCTACTCAGGCCTGATTGTGCGTGCGGGGCTCTGCTACTCGGGCCTGTTGGTGCATGCGGGGCTCCACTACTTGGGCCTGTTCGTGCATGCGGGGCTCCGCTACTCGGGTCTGTTCGTGCTTGCAGGGCTCTGCTACTCGGGCCTGTTCGTACGTGCGGGGCTCCGCTATTCAGGCCTGATAGTGTGTGCGGGGCTCCTCTATTCAGGCCTGTCCTTCCCTGCGGGACTCTATTCGGGCCTATACTTCCCTGCGGGATTCTGTTCGGGCCTTTTCTGGCCTGCGAGACTCTCCGTTCGCTCCTATCGTGGTCTGCGGGACCCTCGTTCGGGCCCATTCTCGCCTTCGAGACCCTCTGTTCGGGCTTTTCTGGCCTGCGGGACTCTCCGTTCGGGCCTATTCTTGTGAGCGGGTCTCTATTCGGGCCTATTTTTGCCTAAGGGCTCCTCTATTCGGGCCTCTTCTGGCCTGCGGGACTCTCCGTTCGGGCCTATTCTCACCTGGGGAGCTCTCCGTTCGGGCCTTTCTGGCCTTCGGGACTCTGTTCTGGTCTCTTCTTGCCAGCGGGGCTCTTCGTTTGGGCCTATTCTTGCCTGCAGGACTCTGTTCGGGACTCTTCTTGCCTGCACAGCCCCTCTACTTGGGCCTCTTTTTGCCTGCGGGACTCTGTCCAGGCCTATTGTTGCCCCCGGAAAACTGCGTTCGGTCCTATTCTGGCTTGTGGGACTCTGTTCGGGCCTATGCTTGCCTGCGGGAATCTCCTTTCAGGGTTATGCTGACCTGTGGGATTCTCAGTTTGGGCGTATTCTCGCCTGCAGGACATCTCTTCGCGCCTATTCTCGCCCGCGGGACCCTCCGTTCGGTCGTTTCTGGCCTGAGGGACTCTCCGTTCGGGCCTAATCTTGGGAGCGGGACTCTACTCGGGCCTATTCTTGCCTAGGGGCCTCTTCTATTCGTGCTTCTTCTTGCCAGTGGGACTCTGTTCAGGCCCGTTCTTGCCTGCAGGATTCTGCGTTCGGGCTTATTCTTGCTTGCCGGACAGTGTTCGGGCGTCTTCTTGCCTGCACAGCTCCACTACTCGGGCCTCATTTTGCCTTGGGGACACCGTTCAGGTCTATTCTTGGTCCGGGAATCTCCGTTCGGGCCTATGCTGGCCTGCTGGACTCTGTTCGGGCCTATGCTTGCCTGCGGGAATGACCGTTCGGGCCTGTGTTGGCCTGCAGGACTCTCCGTTCGGGCCGTTCTGGCCTGCGGTACTCTCCGTTCGGGCCTATTCTCTGGAGCGGGACTTTACTCGGGCCTATTCTTGCCTCTGGGGCTCCTCTATTCTTGCCTATTCTTGCCTCCGGGAATCTCCGTTCTGGCCTGTTCTGGCCTGCGGGACTCTGTTCGGGCCTATGCTTGCCTGCAGGAATCTCTGTTCCGCCCTACTCTGGCCTGCGGGACTCTGCGTTCCGGCCTATTCTGGCCTGCGGGACTCTTTTCGGGCCTATTCTTGCTCCGGGAATCTCCGTTCGGGCGTACCCTGGCTTGCGGGACTCTGTTCGGGCCTATGCTTGCCTGCAGGAATCTCTGTTCTGGCCTATTCTGACCTGCAGGACTCTGTTTGGGCCTATGCTTGCCTGCGGGAATCTCCGTTCAGGCGTATGCTGGCCTGCGGGTCTCTCCGTTCGGGCCCATTCTTGCCTGCGGGACTCTCCGTTTGGGCGTATCCTTGCCCGCGGGACTCTGTTCGGGCCTCTTCTTGCCTGCACGGCTCCTCTACTCGGGCCTATTTTTGCCTGTGGGACTCTATTGGGGCCTATTCTTGCCTCCGACAATCTCCGTTCGGGCCCATTCTGGCCTGCGGGACTCTTCGTTCGGGCCTAGGCTTCCCTTCGGCAATCTCCGTTCAGGGGCATGCTGGCCTGCGGAATTCTGTTCGGGGCTATTCTTGCTCCGGGAATCTCTGTTCGGGACTATTCTGGCCTGTGGGACTCTGTTCGGGCCCATGCCTGCCTGCGGGGCTCTCTGTTCAGGCCTTTTTCGCCTACGGGACCCTCTGTTCGGGCCTATTCTCTGGAGCGGGGCTTTAGTCGGGCCTACTCTTGACTACGGGGCTCCTCAATTCTTGCCTCTGGGATTCTGTTCGGGCCTATTCTTGTCTGTGGGACTCTCCGTTTGAGCCTATTCTTGCCTGTGGGTTCTCCATTCAGGGCTACTCTTGCCAGCGGGACTCTGTTCGTGCCTCATCTTGCCTGCATGGCTGCTCTACTCGGGCCTATTCTTGCCTGCAGGACTCTGTTCGGGCCTATCCTTGCTCCGGGAATCTCCGTTCGGGCATACCCTGGCCTGCGGGACTCCGTTCGGGCCTATTCTGGCCTGCGGGACTCTGTTTGGGCCTATGCTTGCCTGCAGGAATCTCTGTTCCGGCCTATTGTGGCCTGCAGGACTCCCCGTTCGGGCCTGTCCGGCCTGCGGGACTCTGTTTGGGCCTATGCTTGCCTACGGGAATCTCCGTTCAGGCGTATGCTGGCCTGCGGTATTCTCAATTTGGGCATATTCTCTCGCCTGCGGGACTTTCCTTTGGGCCTATTCTCGCCTGCGCAACTCTCCGTTCGGGCCTATTCTTGCCTGCGGGACTCTCCGTTCCGGCCTATTCTTGCCTGCGGGTCTCTCCGTTCGGGACAATTCTGACCTGCAAAACTCTCCGTTCGGACCTAATCTAGCCTCTGGGAGTCTCCTTTGGGGTCTCCTGTTGTGTGCGGGGCTGCTCTATTCCAGCCTTTTGTGCTTACGGAGCTCCGATATTCGGTCCTGTTCTAGCATGTGGAGCTCCGCTACTCAGGCCTGATTGTGCGTGCGGGGCTCTGCTACTCGGGCCTGTTGGTGCATGCGGGGCTCCACTACTTGGGCCTGTTCGTGCATGCGGGGCTCTGCTACTCGGGTCTGTTCGTGCTTGCAGGGCTCTGCTACTCGGGCCTGTTCGTGCGTGCGGGGCTCCGCTATTCAGGCCTGATAGTGTGTGCGGGGCTCCTCTATTCAGGCCTGTCCTTCCCTGCGGGACTCTATTCGGGCCTATACTTCCCTGCGGGATTCTGTTCGGGCCTTTTCTGGCCTGCGAGACTCTCCGTTCTCTCCTATCGTGGTCTGCGGGACCCTCGTTCGGGCCCATTCTCGCCTTCGAGACCTTCTGTTCGGGCTTTTCTGGCCTGCGGGACTCTCCGTTCGGGCCTATTCTTGTGAGCGGGTCTCTATTCGGGCCTATTTTTGCCTAAGGGCTCCTCTATTCGGGCCTCTTCTGGCCTGCGGGACTCTCCGTTCGGGCCTATTCTCACCTGGGGAGCTCTCCGTTCGGGCCTTTCTGGCCTTCGGGACTCTGTTCTGGTCTCTTCTTGCCAGCGGGGCTCTTCGTTTGGGCCTATTCTTGCCTGCAGGACTCTGTTCGGGACTCTTCTTGCCTGCACAGCCCCTCTACTCGGGCCTCTTTTTGCCTGCGGGACTCTGTCCAGGCCTATTGTTGCCCCCGGAAAACTGCGTTCGGTCCTATTCTGGCTTGTGGGACTCTGTTCGGGCCTATGCTTGCCTGCGGGAATCTCCTTTCAGGGTTATGCTGACCTGTGGGATTCTCAGTTTGGGCGTATTCTCGCCTGCAGGACATCTCTTCGCGCCTATTCTCGCCCGCGGGACCCTCCGTTCGGTCGTTTCTGGCCTGAGGGACTCTCCGTTCGGGCCTAATCTTGGGAGCGGGACTCTACTCGGGCCTATTCTTGCCTAGGGGCCTCTTCTATTCGTGCTTCTTCTTGCCAGTGGGACTCTGTTCAGGCCCGTTCTTGCCTGCAGGATTCTGCGTTCGGGTTTATTCTTGCTTGCCGGACAGTGTTCGGGCGTCTTCTTGCCTGCACAGCTCCACTACTCGGGCCTCATTTTGCCTTCGGGACACCGTTCAGGTCTATTCTTGGTCCGGGAATCTCCGTTCGGGCCTATGCTGGCCTGCTGGACTCTGTTCGGGCCTATGCTTGCCTGCGAAAATGACCGTTCGGGCCTGTGTTGGCCTGCAGGACTCTCCGTTCGGGCCGTTCTGGCCTGCGGTACTCTCCGTTCGGGCCTATTCTCTGGAGCGGGACTTTACTCGGGCCTATTCTTGCCTCTGGGGCTCCTCCTTTCTTGCCTATTCTTGCCTCCGGGAATCTCCGTTCTGGCCTGTTCGGGCCTGCGGGACTCTGTTCGGGCCTATGCTTGCCTGCAGAAATCTCTGTTCCGCCCTACTCTGGCCTGCGGGACTCTGCGTTCCGGCCTATTCTGGCCTGCGGGACTCTTTTCGGGCCTATTCTTGCTCCGGGAATCTCCGTTCGGGCGTACCCTGGCTTGCGGGACTCTGTTCGGGCCTATGCTTGCCTGCAGGAATCTCTGTTCTGGCCTATTCTGACCTGCAGGACTCTGTTTGGGCCTATGCTTGCCTGCGGGAATCTCCGTTCAGGCGTATGCTGGCCTGCGGGTCTCTCCGTTTGGGCCCATTCTTGCCTGCGGGACTCTCCGTTTGGGCGTATCCTTGCCCGCGGGACTCTGTTCGGGCCTCTTCTTGCCTGCACGGCTCCTCTACTCGGGCCTATTTTTGCCTGTGGGACTCTATTGGGGCCTATTCTTGCCTCCGACAATCTCCGTTCGGGCCCATTCTGGCCTGCGGGACTCTTCGTTCGGGCCTAGGCTTCCCTTCGGCAATCTCCGTTCAGGCGTATGCTGGCCTGCGGAATTCTGTTCGGGGCTATTCTTGCTCCGGGAATCTCTGTTCGGGACTATTCTGGCCTGTGGGACTCTGTTCGGGCCCATGCCTGCCTGCGGGGCTCTCTGTTCAGGCCTTTTTCGCCTACGGGACTCTCTGTTCGGGCCTATTCTCTGGAGCGGGGCTTTAGTCGGGCCTACTCTTGACTACGGGGCTCCTCAATTCTTGCCTCTGGGATTCTGTTCGGGCCTATTCTTGTCTGTGGGACTCTCCGTTTGAGCCTATTCTTGCCTGTGGGTTCTCCATTCAGGGCTACTCTTGCCAGCGGGACTCTGTTCGTGCCTCATCTTGCCTGCATGGCTGCTCTACTCGGGCCTATTCTTGCCTGCGGGACTCTGTTCGGGCCTATCCTTGCTCCAGGAATCTCCGTTCGGGCATACCCTGGCCTGCGGGACTCCGTTCGGGCCTATTCTGGCCTGCGGGACTCTGTTTGGGCCTATGCTTGCCTGCAGGAATCTCTGTTCCGGCCTATTGTGGCCTGCAGGACTCCCCGTTCGGGCCTGTTCTGGCCTGCGGGACTCTGTTTGGGCCTATGCTTGCCTACGGGAATCTCCGTTCAGGCGTATGCTGGCCTGCGGTATTCTCAATTTGGGCATATTCTCTCGCCTGCGGGACTTTCCTTTGGGCCTATTCTCGCCTGCGCAACTCTCCGTTCGGGCCTATTCTTGCCTGCGGGACTCTCCGTTCCGGCCTATTCTTGCCTGCGGGTCTCTCCGTTCGGGACAATTCTGACCTGCAAAACTCTCCGTTCGGACCTAATCTAGCCTCTGGGAGTCTCCTTTGGGGTCTCCTGTTGCGTGCGGGGCTGCTCTATTCCAGCCTTTTGTGCTTACGGAGCTCCGATATTCGGTCCTGTTCTAGCATGCGGAGCTCCGCTACTCAGGCCTGATTGTGCGTGCGGGGCTCTGCTACTCGGGCCTGTTGGTGCATGCGGGGCTCCACTACTTGGGCCTGTTCGTGCATGCGGGGCTCCGCTACTCGGGTCTGTTCGTGCTTGCAGGGCTCTGCTACTCGGGCCTGTTCGTGCGTGCGGGGCTCCGCTATTCAGGCCTGATAGTGTGTGCGGGGCTCCTCTATTCAGGCCTGTCCTTCCCTGCGGGACTCTATTCGGGCCTATACTTCCCTGCGGGATTCTGTTCGGGCCTTTTCTGGCCTGCGAGACTCTCCGTTCGCTCCTATCGTGGTCTGCGGGACCCTCGTTCGGGCCCATTCTCGCCTTCGAGACCCTCTGTTCGGGCTTTTCTGGCCTGCGGGACTCTCCGTTCGGGCCTATTCTTGTGAGCGGGTCTCTATTCGGGCCTATTTTTGCCTAAGGGCTCCTCTATTCGGGCCTCTTCTGGCCTGCGGGACTCTCCGTTCGGGCCTATTCTCACCTGGGGAGCTCTCCGTTCGGGCCTTTCTGGCCTTCGGGACTCTGTTCTGGTCTCTTCTTGCCAGCGGGGCTCTTCGTTTGGGCCTATTCTTGCCTGCAGGACTCTGTTCGGGACTCTTCTTGCCTGCACAGCCCCTCTACTCGGGCCTCTTTTTGCCTGCGGGACTCTGTCCAGGCCTATTGTTGCCCCCGGAAAACTCCGTTCGCTCCTATTCTGGCTTGTGGGACTCTGTTCGGGCCTATGCTTGCCTGCGGGAATCTCCTTTCAGGGTTATGCTGACCTGTGGGATTCTCAGTTTGGGCGTATTCTCGCCTGCAGGACATCTCTTCGCGCCTATTCTCGCCCGCGGGACCCTCCGTTCGGTCGTTTCTGGCCTGAGGGACTCTCCGTTCGGGCCTAATCTTGGGAGCGGGACTCTACTCGGGCCTATTCTTGCCTAGGGGCCTCTTCTATTCGTGCTTCTTCTTGCCAGTGGGACTCTGTTCAGGCCCGTTCTTGCCTGCAGGATTCTGCGTTCGGGTTTATTCTTGCTTGCCGGACAGTGTTCGGGCGTCTTCTTGCCTGCACAGCTCCACTACTCGGGCCTCATTTTGCCTTCGGGACACCGTTCGGGTCTATTCTTGGTCCGGGAATCTCCGTTCGGGCCTATGCTGGCCTGCTGGACTCTGTTCGGGCCTATGCTTGCCTGCGGGAATGACTGTTCGGGCCTGTGTTGGCCTGCAGGACTCTCCGTTCGGGCCGTTCTGGCCTGCGGTACTCTCCGTTCGGGCCTATTCTCTGGAGCGGGACTTTACTCGGGCCTATTCTTGCCTCTGGGGCTCCTCTATTCTTGCCTATTCTTGCCTCCGGGAATCTCCGTTCTGGCCTGTTCGGGCCTGCGGGACTCTGTTCGGGCCTATGCTTGCCTGCAGGAATCTCTGTTCCGCCCTACTCTGGCCTGCGGGACTCTGCGTTCCGGCCTATTCTGGCCTGCGGGACTCTTTTCGGGCCTATTCTTGCTCCGGGAATCTCCGTTCGGGCGTACCCTGGCTTGCGGGACTCTGTTCGGGCCTATGCTTGCCTGCAGGAATCTCTGTTCTGGCCTATTCTGACCTGCAGGACTCTGTTTGGGCCTATGCTTGCCTGCGGGAATCTCCGTTCAGGCGTATGCTGGCCTGCGGGTCTCTCCGTTCGGGCCCCTTCTTGCCTGCGGGACTCTCCGTTTGGGCGTATCCTTGCCCGCGGGACTCTGTTCGGGCCTCTTCTTGCCTGCACGGCTCCTCTACTCGGGCCTATTTTTGCCTGTGGGACTCTATTGGGGCCTATTCTTGCCTCCGACAATCTCCGTTCGGGCCCATTCTGGCCTGCGGGACTCTTCGTTCGGGCCTAGGCTTCCCTTCGGCAATCTCCGTTCAGGCGTATGCTGGCCTGCGGAATTCTGTTCGGGGCTATTCTTGCTCCGGGAATCTCTGTTCGGGACTATTCTGGCCTGTGGGACTCTGTTCGGGCCCATGCCTGCCTGCGGGGCTCTCTGTTCAGGCCTTTTTCGCCTACGGGACTCTCTGTTCGGGCCTATTCTCTGGAGCGGGGCTTTAGTCGGGCCTACTCTTGACTACGGGGCTCCTCAATTCTTGCCTCTGGGATTCTGTTCGGGCCTATTCTTGTCTGTGGGACTCTGCGTTTGAGCCTATTCTTGCCTGTGGGTTCTCCGTTCAGGGCTACTCTTGCCAGCGGGACTCTGTTCGTGCCTCATCTTGCCTGCATGGCTGCTCTACTCGGGCCTATTCTTGCCTGCGGGACTCTGTTCGGGCCTATCCTTGCTCCAGGAATCTCCGTTCGGGCATACCCTGGCCTGCGGGACTCCGTTCGGGCCTGTTCTGGCCTGCGGGACTCTGTTTGGGCCTATGCTTGCCTACGGGAATCTCCGTTCAGGCGTATGCTGGCCTGCGGTATTCTCAATTTGGGCATATTCTCTCGCCTGCGGGACTTTCCTTTGGGCCTATTCTCGCCTGCGCAACTCTCCGTTCGGGCCTATTCTTGCCTGCGGGACTCTCCGTTCCGGCCTATTCTTGCCTGCGGGTCTCTCCGTTCGGGACAATTCTGACCTGCAAAACTCTCCGTTCGGACCTAATCTAGCCTCTGGGAGTCTCCTTTGGGGTCTCCTGTTGCGTGCGGGGCTGCTCTATTCCAGCCTTTTGTGCTTTCGGAGCTCCGATATTCGGTCCTGTTCTAGCATGCGGAGCTCCGCTACTCAGGCCTGATTGTGCGTGCGGGGCTCTGCTACTCGGGCCTGTTGGTGAATGTGGGGCTCCACTACTTGGGCCTCTTCGTGCGTGCGGGGCTCCGCTACTCAGGCCTGATAGTGTGTGCGGGGCTCCTCTATTCAGGACTGTCCTTCCCTGCGGGACTCTATTCGGGCCTATACTTCCCTGCGGGACTCTGTTCGGGCCTATTCTGGCCTGCGAGACCCTCGGTTCGCCCGTATCGTGGTCTGCGGGACCCTCGTTCGGGCCCATTCTCGCCTTCGAGACCCTCTGTTCGGGCTTTTCTGGCCTGCGGGACTCTCCGTTCGGGCCTATTCTTGTGAGCGGGTCTCTATTCGGGCCTATTTTTGCCTAAGGGCTCCTCTATTCGGGCCTATTGTGGCCTGCGGGACTCTCCGTTCAGGCCTATTCTCACCTGGGGAACTCTCCGTTCGGGCCTTTCTGGCCTTCGGGACTCTGTTCTGGTCTCTTCTTGCCAGCGGGGCTCTTCGTTTGGGCCTATTCTTGCCTGCAGGACACTGTTCGGGACTCTTCTTGCCTGCACAGCCCCTCTACTCGGGCCTCTTTTTGCCTGCGGGACTCTGTCCAGGCCTATTGTTGCCCCCGGAAAACTCCGTTCGGTCCTATTCTGGCTTGTGGGACTCTGTTCGGGCCTATGCTTGCCTGCGGGAATCTCCTTTCAGGGTTATGCTGACCTGTGGGATTCTCAGTTTGGGCGTATTCTCGCCTGCAGGACATCTCTTCGCGCCTATTCTCGCCCGCGGGACCCTCCGTTCGGTCGTTTCCGGCCTGAGGGACTCTCCGTTCGGGCCTAATCTTGGGAGCGGGACTCTACTCGGGCCTATTCTTGCCTAGGGGCCTCTTCTATTCGTGCTTCTTCTTGCCAGTGGGACTCTGTTCAGGCCCGTTCTTGCCTGCAGGATTCTGCGTTCGGGCTTATTCTTGCTTGCCGGACAGTGTTCGGGCATCTTCTTGCCTGCACGGCTCCACTACTCGGGCCTCATTTTGCCTTCGGGACACCGTTCGGGTCTATTCTTGGTCCCGGAATCTCCGTTCGGGCCTATGCTGGCCTGCTGGACTCTGTTCGGGTCTATGCTTGCCTGCGGGAATGACCGTTCGGGCCTGTGTTGGCCTGCAGGACTCTCCGTTCGGGCCGTTCTGGCCTGCGGTACTCTCCGTTCGGACCTATTCTCTGGAGCGGGACTTTACTCGGGCCTATTCTTGCCTCTGGGGCTCCTCTATTCTTGCCTATTCTTGCCTCCGGGAATCTCAGTTCTGGCCTGTTCGGGCCTGCGGGACTCTGTTCGGGCCTATGCTTGCCTGCAGGAATCTCTGTTCTGGCCTATTCTGACCTGCAGGACTCTGTTTGGGCCTATGCTTGCCTGCGGGAATCTCCGTTCAGGCGTATGCTGGCCTGCGGGTCTCTTCGTTTGGGCCCATTCTTGCCTGCGGGATTCTCCGTTTGGGCGTATCCTTGCCCGCGGGACTCTGTTCGGGCCTCTTCTTGCCTGCACGGCTCCTCTACTCGGGCCTATTTTTGCCTGTGGGACTCTATTGGGGCCTATTCTTGCCTCCGACAATCTCCGTTCGGGCCCATTCTGGCCTGCGGGACTCTTCGTTCGGGCCTAGGCTTCCCTTCGGCAATCTCCGTTCAGGCGTATGCTGGCCTGCGGAATTCTGTTCGGGGCTATTCTTGCTCCGGGAATCTCTGTTCGGGACTATTCTGGCCTGTGGGACTCTGTTCGGGCCCATGCCTGCCTGCGGGGCTCTCTGTTCAGGCCTTTTTCGCCTACGGGACTCTCTGTTCGGGCCTATTCTCTGGAGCGGGGCTTTAGTCGGGCCTACTCTTGACTACGGGGCTCCTCAATTCTTGCCTCTGGGATTCTGTTCGGGCCTATTCTTGTCTGTGGGACTCTGCGTTTGAGCCTATTCTTGCCTGTGGGTTCTCCATTCAGGGCTACTCTTGCCAGCGGGACTCTGTTCGTGCCTCATCTTGCCTGCATGGCTGCTCTACTCGGGCCTATTCTTGCCTGCGGGACTCTGTTCGGGCCTATCCTTGCTCCGGGAATCTCCGTTCGGGCATACCCTGGCCTGCGGGACTCCGTTCGGGCCTATTCTTGCCTGCGGGACTCTCCGTTCCGGCCTATTCTTGCCTGCGGGTCTCTCCGTTCGGGACAATTCTGACCTGCAAAACTCTCCGTTCGGACCTAATCTAGCCTCTGGGAGTCTCCTTTGGGGTCTCCTGTTGCGTGCGGGGCTGCTCTATTCCAGCCTTTTGTGCTTACGGAGCTCCGATATTCGGTCCTGTTCTAGCATGCGGAGCTCCGCTACTCAGGCCTGATTGTGCGTGCGGGGCTCTGCTACTCGGGCCTGTTGGTGCATGCGGGGCTCCACTACTTGGGCCTGTTCGTGCATGCGGGGCTCCGCTACTCGGGTCTGTTCGTGCTTGCAGGGCTCTGCTACTCGGGCCTGTTCGTGCGTGTGGGGCTCCGCTATTCAGGCCTGATAGTGTGTGCGGGGCTCCTCTATTCAGGCCTGTCCTTCCCTGCGGGACTCTATTCGGGCCTATACTTCCCTGCGGGATTCTGTTCGGGCCTTTTCTGGCCTGCGAGACTCTCCGTTCGCTCCTATCGTGGTCTGCGGGACCCTCGTTCGGGCCCATTCTCGCCTTCGACACCCTCTGTTCGGGCTTTTCTGGCCTGCGGGACTCTCCGTTCGGGCCTATTCTTGTGAGCGGGTCTCTATTCGGGCCTATTTTTGCCTAAGGGCTCCTCTATTCGGGCCTCTTCTGGCCTGCGGGACTCTCCGTTCGGGCCTATTCTCACCTGGGGAGCTCTCCGTTCGGGCCTTTCTGGCCTTCGGGACTCTGTTCTGGTCTCTTCTTGCCAGCGGGGCTCTTCGTTTGGGCCTATTCTTGCCTGCAGGACTCTGTTCGGGACTCTTCTTGCCTGCACAGCCCCTCTACTCGGGCCTCTTTTTGCCTGCGGGACTCTGTCCAGGCCTATTGTTGCCCCCGGAAAACTCCGTTCGCTCCTATTCTGGCTTGTGGGACTCTGTTCGGGCCTATGCTTGCCTGCGGGAATCTCCTTTCAGGGTTATGCTGACCTGTGGGATTCTCAGTTTGGGCGTATTCTCGCCTGCAGGACATCTCTTCGCGCCTATTCTCGCCCGTGGGACCCTCCGTTCGGTCGTTTCTGGCCTGAGGGACTCTCCGTTCGGGCCTAATCTTGGGAGCGGGACTCTACTCGGGCCTATTCTTGCCTAGGGGCCTCTTCTATTCGTGCTTCTTCTTGCCAGTGGGACTCTGTTCAGGCCCGTTCTTGCCTGCAGGATTCTGCGTTCGGGCTTATTCTTGCTTGCCGGACAGTGTTCGGGCGTCTTCTTGCCTGCACAGCTCCACTACTCGGGCCTCATTTTGCCTTCGGGACACCGTTCAGGTCTATTCTTGGTCCGGGAATCTCCGTTCGGGCCTATGCTGGCCTGCTGGACTCTGTTCGGGCCTATGCTTGCCTGCGGGAATGACCGTTCGGGCCTGTGTTGGCCTGCAGGACTCTCCGTTCGGGCCGTTCTGGCCTGCGGTACTCTCCGTTCGGGCCTATTCTCTGGAGCGGGACTTTACTCGGGCCTATTCTTGCCTCTGGGGCTCCTCTATTCTTGCCTATTCTTGCCTCCGGAAATCTCCGTTCTGGCCTGTTCGGGCCTGCGGGACTCTCTTCGGGCCTATGCTTGCCTGCAGGAATCTCTGTTCCGCCCTACTCTGGCCTGCGGGACTCTGCGTTCCGGCCTATTCTGGCCTGCGGGACTCTTTTCGGGCCTATTCTTGCTCCGGGAATCTCCGTTCGGGCGTACCCTGGCTTGCGGGACTCTGTTCGGGCCTATGCTTGCCTGCAGGAATCTCTGTTCTGGCCTATTCTGACCTGCAGGACTCTGTTTGGGCCTATGCTTGCCTGCGGGAATCTCCGTTCAGGCGTATGCTGGCCTGCGGGTCTCTCCGTTCGGGCCCATTCTTGCCTGCGGGACTCTCCGTTTGGGCGTATCCTTGCCCGCGGGACTCTGTTCGGGCCTCTTCTTGCCTGCACGGCTCCTCTACTCGGGCCTATTTTTGCCTGTGGGACTCTATTGGGGCCTATTCTTGCCTCCGACAATCTCCGTTCGGGCCCATTCTGGCCTGCGGGACTCTTCGTTCGGGCCTAGGCTTCCCTTCGGCAATCTCCGTTCAGGGGCATGCTGGCCTGCGGAATTCTGTTCGGGGCTATTCTTGCTCCGGGAATCTCTGTTCGGGACTATTCTGGCCTGTGGGACTCTGTTCGGGCCCATGCCTGCCTGCGGGGCTCTCTGTTCAGGCCTTTTTCGCCTACGGGACTCTCTGTTCGGGCCTATTCTCTGGAGCGGGGCTTTAGTCGGGCCTACTCTTGACTACGGGGCTCCTCAATTCTTGCCTCTGGGATTCTGTTCGGGCCTATTCTTGTCTGTGGGACTCTCCGTTTGAGCCTATTCTTGCCTGTGGGTTCTCCATTCAGGGCTACTCTTGCCAGCGGGACTCTGTTCGTGCCTCATCTTGCCTGCATGGCTGCTCTACTCGGGCCTATTCTTGCCTGCGGGACTCTGTTCGGGCCTATCCTTGCTCCGGGAATCTCCGTTCGGGCATACCCTGGCCTGCGGGACTCCGTTCGGGCCTATTCTGGCCTGCGGGACTCTGTTTGGGCCTATGCTTGCCTGCAGGAATCTCTGTTCCGGCCTATTGTGGCCTGCAGGACTCCCCGTTCGGGCCTGTCCGGCCTGCGGGACTCTGTTTGGGCCTATGCTTGCCTACGGGAATCTCCGTTCAGGCGTATGCTGGCCTGCGGTATTCTCAATTTGGGCATATTCTCTCGCCTGCGGGACTTTCCTTTGGGCCTATTCTCGCCTGCGCAACTCTCCGTTCGGGCCTATTCTTGCCTGCGGGACTCTCCGTTCCGGCCTATTCTTGCCTGCGGGTCTCTCCGTTCGGGACAATTCTGACCTGCAAAACTCTCCGTTCGGACCTAATCTAGCCTCTGGGAGTCTCCTTTGGGGTCTCCTGTTGCGTGCGGGGCTGCTCTATTCCAGCCTTTTGTGCTTACGGAGCTCCGATATTCGGTCCTGTTCTAGCATGCGGAGCTCCGCTACTCAGGCCTGATTGTGCGTGCGGGGCTCTGCTACTCGGGCCTGTTGGTGCATGCGGGGCTCCACTACTTGGGCCTGTTCGTGCATGCGGGGCTCCGCTACTCGGGTCTGTTCGTGCTTGCAGGGCTCTGCTACTCGGGCCTGTTCGTGCGTGCGGGGCTCTGCTATTCAGGCCTGATAGTGTGTGCGGGGCTCCTCTATTCAGGCCTGTCCTTCCCTGCGGGACTCTATTCGGGCCTATACTTCCCTGCGGGATTCTGTTCGGGCCTTTTCTGGCCTGCGAGACTCTCCGTTCGCTCCTATCGTGGTCTGCGGGACCCTCGTTCGGGCCCATTCTCGCCTTCGACACCCTCTGTTCGGGCTTTTCTGGCCTGCGGGACTCTCCGTTCGGGCCTATTCTTGTGAGCGGGTCTCTATTCGGGCCTATTTTTGCCTAAGGGCTCCTCTATTCGGGCCTCTTCTGGCCTGCGGGACTCTCCGTTCGGGCCTATTCTCACCTGGGGAGCTCTCCGTTCGGGCCTTTCTGGCCTTCGGGACTCTGTTCTGGTCTCTTCTTGCCAGCGGGGCTCTTCGTTTGGGCCTATTCTTGCCTGCAGGACTCTGTTCGGGACTCTTCTTGCCTGCACAGCCCCTCTACTCGGGCCTCTTTTTGCCTGCGGGACTCTGTCCAGGCCTATTGTTGCCCCCGGAAAACTCCGTTCGCTCCTATTCTGGCTTGTGGGACTCTGTTCGGGCCTATGCTTGCCTGCGGGAATCTCCTTTCAGGGTTATGCTGACCTGTGGGATTCTCAGTTTGGGCGTATTCTCGCCTGCAGGACATCTCTTCGGGCCTATTCTCGCCCGCGGGACCCTCCGTTCGGTCGTTACCGGCCTGAGGGACTCTCCGTTCGGGCCTAATCTTGGGAGCGGGACTCTACTCGGGCCTATTCTTGCCTAGGGGCCTCTTCTATTCGTGCTTCTTCTTGCCAGTGGGACTCTGTTCAGGCCCGTTCTTGCCTGCAGGATTCTGCGTTCGGGCTTATTCTTGCTTGCCGGACAGTGTTCGGGCGTCTTCTTGCCTGCACAGCTCCACTACTCGGGCCTCATTTTGCCTTCGGGACACCGTTCGGGTCTATTCTTGGTCCGGGAATCTCCGTTCGGGCCTATGCTGGCCTGCTGGACTCTGTTCGGGCCTATGCTTGCCTGCGAAAATGACCGTTCGGGCCTGTGTTGGCCTGCAGGACTCTCCGTTCGGGCCGTTCTGGCCTGCGGTACTCTCCGTTCGGGCCTATTCTCTGGAGCGGGACTTTACTCGGGCCTATTCTTGCCTCTGGGGCTCCTCTATTCTTGCCTATTCTTGCCTCCGGGAATCTCCGTTCTGGCCTGTTCGGGCCTGCGGGACTCTGTTCGGGCCTATGCTTGCCTGCAGGAATCTCTGTTCCGCCCTACTCTGGCCTGCGGGACTCTCCGTTCCGGCCTATTCTGGCCTGCGGGACTCTTTTCGGGCCTATTCTTGCTCTGGGAATCTCCGTTCGGGCGTACCCTGGCTTGCGGGACTCTGTTCGGGCCTATGCTTGCCTGCAGGAATCTCTGTTCTGGCCTATTCTGACCTGCAGGACTCTGTTTGGGCCTATGCTTGCCTGCGGGAATCTCCGTTCAGGCGTATGCTGGCCTGCGGGTCTCTACGTTCGGGCCCCTTCTTGCCTGCGGGACTCTCCGTTTGGGCGTATCCTTGCCCGCGGGACTCTGTTCGGGCCTCTTCTTGCCTGCACGGCTCCTCTACTCGGGCCTATTTTTGCCTGTGGGACTCTATTGGGGCCTATTCTTGCCTCCGACAATCTCCGTTCGGGCCCATTCTGGCCTGCGGGACTCTTCGTTCGGGCCTAGGCTTCCCTTCGGCAATCTCCGTTCAGGCGTATGCTGGCCTGCGGAATTCTGTTCGGGGCTATTCTTGCTCCGGGAATCTCTGTTCGGGACTATTCTGGCCTGTGGGACTCTGTTCGGGCCCATGCCTGCCTGCGGGGCTCTCTGTTCAGGCCTTTTTCGCCTACGGGACTCTCTGTTCGGGCCTATTCTCTGGAGCGGGGCTTTAGTCGGGCCTACTCTTGACTACGGGGCTCCTCAATTCTTGCCTCTGGGATTCTGTTCGGGCCTATTCTTGTCTGTGGGACTCTCCGTTTGAGCCTATTCTTGCCTGTGGGTTCTCCATTCAGGGCTACTCTTGCCAGCGGGACTCTGTTCGTGCCTCATCTTGCCTGCATGGCTGCTCTACTCGGGCCTATTCTTGCCTGCGGGACTCTGTTCGGGCCTATCCTTGCTCCAGGAATCTCCGTTCGGGCATACCCTGGCCTGCGGGACTCCGTTCGGGCCTGTTCTGGCCTGCGGGACTCTGTTTGGGCCTATGCTTGCCTACGGGAATCTCCGTTCAGGCGTATGCTGGCCTGCGGTATTCTCAATTTGGGCATATTCTCTCGCCTGCGGGACTTTCCTTTGGGCCTATTCTCGCCTCCGCAACTCTCCGTTCGGGCCTATTCTTGCCTGCGGGACTCTCCGTTCCGGCCTATTCTTGCCTGCGGGTCTCTCCGTTCGGGACAATTCTGACCTGCAAAACTCTCCGTTCGGACCTAATCTAGCCTCTGGGAGTCTCCTTTGGGGTCTCCTGTTGCGTGCGGGGCTGCTCTATTCCAGCCTTTTGTGCTTACGGAGCTCCGATATTCGGTCCTGTTCTAGCATGCGGAGCTCCGCTACTCAGGCCTGATTGTGCGTGCGGGGCTCTGCTACTCGGGCCTGTTGGTGCATGCGGGGCTCCACTACTTGGGCCTGTTCGTGCATGCGGGGCTCCGCTACTCGGGTCTGTTCGTGCTTGCAGGGCTCTGCTACTCGGGCCTGTTCGTGCGTGCGGGGCTCCGCTATTCAGGCCTGATAGTGTGTGCGGGGCTCCTCTATTCAGGCCTGTCCTTCCCTGCGGGACTCTATTCGGGCCTATACTTCCCTGCGGGATTCTGTTCGGGCCTTTTCTGGCCTGCGAGACTCTCCGTTCGCTCCTATCGTGGTCTGCGGGACCCTCGTTCGGGCCCATTCTCGCCTTCGAGACCCTCTGTTCGGGCTTTTCTGGCCTGCGGGACTCTCCGTTCGGGCCTATTCTTGTGAGCGGGTCTCTATTCGGGCCTATTTTTGCCTAAGGGCTCCTCTATTCGGGCCTCTTCTGGCCTGCGGGACTCTCCGTTCGGGCCTATTCTCACCTGGGGAGCTCTCCGTTCGGGCCTTTCTGGCCTTCGGGACTCTGTTCTGGTCTCTTCTTGCCAGCGGGGCTCTTCGTTTGGGCCTATTCTTGCCTGCAGGACTCTGTTCGGGACTCATCTTGCCTGCACAGCCCCTCTACTCGGGCCTCTTTTTGCCTGCGGGACTCTGTCCAGGCCTATTGTTGCCCCCGGAAAACTCCGTTCGGTCCTATTCTGGCTTGTGGGACTCTCCGTTCGGGAATAATCTTGGGAGCGGGACTTTACTCGGGCCTATTCTTGCCTCTGGGGCTCCTCCTTTCTTGCCTATTCTTGCCTCCGGGAATCTCCGTTCTGGCCTGTTCGGGCCTGCGGGACTCTGTTCGGGCCTATGGTTGCCTGCAGGAATCTCTATTCCGCCCTACTCTGGCCTGCGGGACTCTGCGTTCCGGCCTATTCTGGCCTGCGGGACTCTTTTCGGGCCTATTCTTGCTCCGGGAATCTCCGTTCGGGCGTACCCTGGCTTGCGGGACTCTGTTCGGGCCTATGCTTGCCTGCAGGAATCTCTGTTCTGGCCTATTCTGACCTGCAGGACTCTGTTTGGGCCTATGCTTGCCTGCGGGAATCTCCGTTCAGGCGTATGCTGGCCTGCGGAATTCTGTTCGGGGCTATTCTTGCTCCGGGAATCTCTGTTCGGGACTATTCTGGCCTGTGGGACTCTGTTCGGGCCCATGCCTGCCTGCGGGGCTCTCTGTTCAGGCCTTTTTCGCCTACGGGACTCTCTGTTCGGGCCTATTCTCTGGAGCGGGGCTTTAGTCGGGCCTACTCTTGACTACGGGGCTCCTCAATTCTTGCCTCTGGGATTCTGTTCGGGCCTATTC
Organism: Loxodonta africana; assembly: GCF_030014295.1. Taxonomy (NCBI): domain Eukaryota; kingdom Metazoa; phylum Chordata; class Mammalia; order Proboscidea; family Elephantidae; genus Loxodonta; species Loxodonta africana. The sequence continues at coordinate 444,797 of NW_026974842.1, forward strand.
TTGTCTGTGGGACTCTCCGTTTGAGCCTATTCTTGCCTGTGGGTTCTCCATTCAGGGCTACTCTTGCCAGCGGGACTCTGTTCGTGCCTCATCTTGCCTGCATGGCTGCTCTACTCGGGCCTATTCTTGCCTGCGGGACTCTGTTCGGGCCTATCCTTGCTCCGGGAATCTCCGTTCGGGCATACCCTGGCCTGCGGGACTCCGTTCGGGCCTATTCTGGCCTGCGGGACTCTGTTTGGGCCTATGCTTGCCTGCAGGAATCTCTGTTCCGGCCTATTGTGGCCTGCAGGACTCCCCGTTCGGGCCTGTTCTGGCCTGCGGGACTCTGTTTGGGCCTATGCTTGCCTACGGGAATCTCCGTTCAGGCGTATGCTGGCCTGCGGTATTCTCAATTTGGGCATATTCTCTCGCCTGCGGGACTTTCCTTTGGGCCTATTCTCGCCTGCGCAACTCTCCGTTCGGGCCTATTCTTGCCTGCGGGACTCTCCGTTCGGGACAATTCTGACCTGCAAAACTCTCCGTTCGGACCTAATCTAGCCTCTGGGAGTCTCCTTTGGGGTCTCCTGTTGCGTGCGGGGCTGCTCTATTCCAGCCTTTTGTGCTTACGGAGCTCCGATATTCAGTCCTGTTCTAGCATGCGGAGCTCCGCTACTCAGGCCTGATTGTGCGTGCGGGGCTCTGCTACTCGGGCCTGTTGGTGCATGCGGGGCTCCACTACTTGGGCCTGTTCGTGCATGCGGGGCTCCGCTACTCGGGTCTGTTCGTGCTTGCAGGGCTCTGCTACTCGGGCCTGTTCGTGCGTGCGGGGCTCCGCTATTCAGGCCTGATAGTGTGTGCGGGGCTCCTCTATTCAGGCCTGTCCTTCCCTGCGGGACTCTATTCGGGCCTATACTTCCCTGCGGGATTCTGTTCGGGCCTTTTCTGGCCTGCGAGACTCTCCGTTCGCTCCTATCGTGGTCTGCGGGACCCTCGTTCGGGCCCATTCTCGCCTTCGAGACCCTCTGTTCGGGCTTTTCTGGCCTGCGGGACTCTCCGTTCGGGCCTATTCTTGTGAGCGGGTCTCTATTCGGGCCTATTTTTGCCTAAGGGCTCCTCTATTCGGGCCTCTTCTGGCCTGCGGGACTCTCCGTTCGGGCCTATTCTCACCTGGGGAGCTCTCCGTTTGGGCCTTTCTGGCCTTCGGGACTCTGTTCTGGTCTCTTCTTGCCAGCGGGGCTCTTCGTTTGGGCCTATTCTTGCCTGCAGGACTCTGTTCGGGACTCTTCTTGCCTGCACAGCCCCTCTACTCGGGCCTCTTTTTGCCTGCGGGACTCTGTCCAGGCCTATTGTTGCCCCCGGAAAACTCCGTTCGCTCCTATTCTGGCTTGTGGGACTCTGTTCGGGCCTATGCTTGCCTGCGGGAATCTCCTTTCAGGGTTATGCTGACCTGTGGGATTCTCAGTTTGGGCGTATTCTCGCCTGCAGGACATCTCTTCGCGCCTATTCTCGCCCGCGGGACCCTCCGTTCGGTCGTTTCTGGCCTGCGGGACTCTCCGTTCGGGCCTAATCTTGGGAGCGGGACTCTACTCGGGCCTATTCTTGCCTAGGGGCCTCTTCTATTCGTGCTTCTTCTTGCCAGTGGGACTCTGTTCAGGCCCGTTCTTGCCTGCAGGATTCTGCGTTCGGGCTTATTCTTGCTTGCCGGACAGTGTTCGGGCGTCTTCTTGCCTGCACAGCTCCACTACTCGGGCCTCATTTTGCCTTCGGGACACCGTTCAGGTCTATTCTTGGTCCGGGAATCTCCGTTCGGGCCTATGCTGGCCTGCTGGACTCTGTTCGGGCCTATGCTTGCCTGCGGGAATGACCGTTCGGGCCTGTGTTGGCCTGCAGGACTCTCCGTTCGGGCCGTTCTGGCCTGCGGTACTCTCCGTTCGGGCCTATTCTCTGGAGCGGGACTTTACTCGGGCCTATTCTTGCCTCTGGGGCTCCTCCTTTCTTGCCTATTCTTGCCTCCGGGAATCTCCGTTCTGGCCTGTTCGGGCCTGCGGGACTCTGTTCGGGCCTATGCTTGCCTGCAGAAATCTCTGTTCCGCCCTACTCTGGCCTGCGGGACTCTGCGTTCCGGCCTATTCTGGCCTGCGGGACTCTTTTCGGGCCTATTCTTGCTCCGGGAATCTCCGTTCGGGCGTACCCTGGCTTGCGGGACTCTGTTCGGGCCTATGCTTGCCTGCAGGAATCTCTGTTCTGGCCTATTCTGACCTGCAGGACTCTGTTTGGGCCTATGCTTGCCTGCGGGAATCTCCGTTCAGGCGTATGCTGGCCTGCGGGTCTCTCCGTTTGGGCCCATTCTTGCCTGCGGGACTCTCCGTTTGGGCGTATCCTTGCCCGCGGGACTCTGTACGGGCCTCTTCTTGCCTGCACGGCTCCTCTACTCGGGCCTATTTTTGCCTGTGGGTCTCTATTGGGGCCTATTCTTGCCTCCGACAATCTCCGTTCGGGCCCATTCTGGCCTGCGGGACTCTTCGTTCGGGCCTAGGCTTCCCTTCGGCAATCTCCGTTCAGGCGTATGCTGGCCTGCGGAATTCTGTTCGGGGCTATTCTTGCTCCGGGAATCTCTGTTCGGGACTATTCTGGCCTGTGGGACTCTGTTCGGGCCCATGCCTGCCTGCGGGGCTCTCTGTTCAGGCCTTTTTCGCCTACGGGACTCTCTGTTCGGGCCTATTCTCTGGAGCGGGGCTTTAGTCGGGCCTACTCTTGACTACGGGGCTCCTCAATTCTTGCCTCTGGGATTCTGTTCGGGCCTATTCTTGTCTGTGGGACTCTCCGTTTGAGCCTATTCTTGCCTGTGGGTTCTCCATTCAGGGCTACTCTTGCCAGCGGGACTCTGTTCGTGCCTCATCTTGCCTGCATGGCTGCTCTACTCGGGCCTATTCTTGCCTGCGGGACTCTGTTCGGGCCTATCCTTGCTCCGGGAATCTCCGTTCGGGCATACCCTGGCCTGCGGGACTCCGTTCGGGCCTATTCTGGCCTGCGGGACTCTGTTTGGGCCTATGCTTGCCTGCAGGAATCTCTGTTCCGGCCTATTGTGGCCTGCAGGACTCCCCGTTCGGGCCTGTTCTGGCCTGCGGGACTCTGTTTGGGCCTATGCTTGCCTACGGGAATCTCCGTTCAGGCGTATGCTGGCCTGCGGTATTCTCAATTTGGGCATATTCTCTCGCCTGCGGGACTTTCCTTTGGGCCTATTCTCGCCTGCGCAACTCTCCGTTCGGGCCTATTCTTGCCTGCGGGACTCTCCGTTCCGGCCTATTCTTGCCTGCGGGTCTCTCCGTTCGGGACAATTCTGACCTGCAAAACTCTCCGTTCGGACCTAATCTAGCCTCTGGGAGTCTCCTTTGGGGTCTCCTGTTGCGTGCGGGGCTGCTCTATTCCAGCCTTTTGTGCTTACGGAGCTCCGATATTCAGTCCTGTTCTAGCATGCGGAGCTCCGCTACTCAGGCCTGATTGTGCGTGCGGGGCTCTGCTACTCGGGCCTGTTGGTGCATGCGGGGCTCCACTACTTGGGCCTGTTCGTGCATGCGGGGCTCCGCTACTCGGGTCTGTTCGTGCTTGCAGGGCTCTGCTACTCGGGCCTGTTCGTGCGTGCGGGGCTCCGCTATTCAGGCCTGATAGTGTGTGCGGGGCTCCTCTATTCAGGCCTGTCCTTCCCTGCGGGACTCTATTCGGGCCTATACTTCCCTGCGGGATTCTGTTCGGGCCTTTTCTGGCCTGCGAGACTCTCCGTTCGCTCCTATCGTGGTCTGCGGGACCCTCGTTCGGGCCCATTCTCGCCTTCGAGACCCTCTGTTCGGGCTTTTCTGGCCTGCGGGACTCTCCGTTCGGGCCTATTCTTGTGAGCGGGTCTCTATTCGGGCCTATTTTTGCCTAAGGGCTCCTCTATTCGGGCCTCTTCTGGCCTGCGGGACTCTCCGTTCGGGCCTATTCTCACCTGGGGAGCTCTCCGTTTGGGCCTTTCTGGCCTTCGGGACTCTGTTCTGGTCTCTTCTTGCCAGCGGGGCTCTTCGTTTGGGCCTATTCTTGCCTGCAGGACTCTGTTCGGGACTCTTCTTGCCTGCACAGCCCCTCTACTCGGGCCTCTTTTTGCCTGCGGGACTCTGTCCAGGCCTATTGTTGCCCCCGGAAAACTCCGTTCGCTCCTATTCTGGCTTGTGGGACTCTGTTCGGGCCTATGCTTGCCTGCGGGAATCTCCTTTCAGGGTTATGCTGACCTGTGGGATTCTCAGTTTGGGCGTATTCTCGCCTGCAGGACATCTCTTCGCGCCTATTCTCGCCCGCGGGACCCTCCGTTCGGTCGTTTCTGGCCTGCGGGACTCTCCGTTCGGGCCTAATCTTGGGAGCGGGACTCTACTCGGGCCTATTCTTGCCTAGGGGCCTCTTCTATTCGTGCTTCTTCTTGCCAGTGGGACTCTGTTCAGGCCCGTTCTTGCCTGCAGGATTCTGCGTTCGGGCTTATTCTTGCTTGCCGGACAGTGTTCGGGCGTCTTCTTGCCTGCACAGCTCCACTACTCGGGCCTCATTTTGCCTTCGGGACACCGTTCAGGTCTATTCTTGGTCCGGGAATCTCCGTTCGGGCCTATGCTGGCCTGCTGGACTCTGTTCGGGCCTATGCTTGCCTGCGGGAATGACCGTTCGGGCCTGTGTTGGCCTGCAGGACTCTCCGTTCGGGCCGTTCTGGCCTGCGGTACTCTCCGTTCGGGCCTATTCTCTGGAGCGGGACTTTACTCGGGCCTATTCTTGCCTCTGGGGCTCCTCCTTTCTTGCCTATTCTTGCCTCCGGGAATCTCCGTTCTGGCCTGTTCGGGCCTGCGGGACTCTGTTCGGGCCTATGCTTGCCTGCAGAAATCTCTGTTCCGCCCTACTCTGGCCTGCGGGACTCTGCGTTCCGGCCTATTCTGGCCTGCGGGACTCTTTTCGGGCCTATTCTTGCTCCGGGAATCTCCGTTCGGGCGTACCCTGGCTTGCGGGACTCTGTTCGGGCCTATGCTTGCCTGCAGGAATCTCTGTTCTGGCCTATTCTGACCTGCAGGACTCTGTTTGGGCCTATGCTTGCCTGCGGGAATCTCCGTTCAGGCGTATGCTGGCCTGCGGGTCTCTCCGTTTGGGCCCATTCTTGCCTGCGGGACTCTCCGTTTGGGCGTATCCTTGCCCGCGGGACTCTGTACGGGCCTCTTCTTGCCTGCACGGCTCCTCTACTCGGGCCTATTTTTGCCTGTGGGTCTCTATTGGGGCCTATTCTTGCCTCCGACAATCTCCGTTCGGGCCCATTCTGGCCTGCGGGACTCTTCGTTCGGGCCTAGGCTTCCCTTCGGCAATCTCCGTTCAGGCGTATGCTGGCCTGCGGAATTCTGTTCGGGGCTATTCTTGCTCCGGGAATCTCTGTTCGGGACTATTCTGGCCTGTGGGACTCTGTTCGGGCCCATGCCTGCCTGCGGGGCTCTCTGTTCAGGCCTTTTTCGCCTACGGGACTCTCTGTTCGGGCCTATTCTCTGGAGCGGGGCTTTAGTCGGGCCTACTCTTGACTACGGGGCTCCTCAATTCTTGCCTCTGGGATTCTGTTCGGGCCTATTCTTGTCTGTGGGACTCTCCGTTTGAGCCTATTCTTGCCTGTGGGTTCTCCATTCAGGGCTACTCTTGCCAGCGGGACTCTGTTCGTGCCTCATCTTGCCTGCATGGCTGCTCTACTCGGGCCTATTCTTGCCTGCGGGACTCTGTTCGGGCCTATCCTTGCTCCGGGAATCTCCGTTCGGGCATACCCTGGCCTGCGGGACTCCGTTCGGGCCTATTCTGGCCTGCGGGACTCTGTTTGGGCCTATGCTTGCCTGCAGGAATCTCTGTTCCGGCCTATTGTGGCCTGCAGGACTCCCCGTTCGGGCCTGTTCTGGCCTGCGGGACTCTGTTTGGGCCTATGCTTGCCTACGGGAATCTCCGTTCAGGCGTATGCTGGCCTGCGGTATTCTCAATTTGGGCATATTCTCTCGCCTGCGGGACTTTCCTTTGGGCCTATTCTCGCCTGCGCAACTCTCCGTTCGGGCCTATTCTTGCCTGCGGGACTCTCCGTTCCGGCCTATTCTTGCCTGCGGGTCTCTCCGTTCGGGACAATTCTGACCTGCAAAACTCTCCGTTCGGACCTAATCTAGCCTCTGGGAGTCTCCTTTGGGGTCTCCTGTTGCGTGCGGGGCTGCTCTATTCCAGCCTTTTGTGCTTACGGAGCTCCGATATTCAGTCCTGTTCTAGCATGCGGAGCTCCGCTACTCAGGCCTGATTGTGCGTGCGGGGCTCTGCTACTCGGGCCTGTTGGTGCATGCGGGGCTCCACTACTTGGGCCTGTTCGTGCATGCGGGGCTCCGCTACTCGGGTCTGTTCGTGCTTGCAGGGCTCTGCTACTCGGGCCTGTTCGTGCGTGCGGGGCTCCGCTATTCAGGCCTGATAGTGTGTGCGGGGCTCCTCTATTCAGGCCTGTCCTTCCCTGCGGGACTCTATTCGGGCCTATACTTCCCTGCGGGATTCTGTTCGGGCCTTTTCTGGCCTGCGAGACTCTCCGTTCGCTCCTATCGTGGTCTGCGGGACCCTCGTTCGGGCCCATTCTCGCCTTCGACACCCTCTGTTCGGGCTTTTCTGGCCTGCGGGACTCTCCGTTCGGGCCTATTCTTGTGAGCGGGTCTCTATTCGGGCCTATTTTTGCCTAAGGGCTCCTCTATTCGGGCCTCTTCTGGCCTGCGGGACTCTCCGTTCGGGCCTATTCTCACCTGGGGAGCTCTCCGTTTGGGCCTTTCTGGCCTTCGGGACTCTGTTCTGGTCTCTTCTTGCCAGCGGGGCTCTTCGTTTGGGCCTATTCTTGCCTGCAGGACTCTGTTCGGGACTCTTCTTGCCTGCACAGCCCCTCTACTCGGGCCTCTTTTTGCCTGCGGGACTCTGTCCAGGCCTATTGTTGCCCCCGGAAAACTCCGTTCGCTCCTATTCTGGCTTGTGGGACTCTGTTCGGGCCTATGCTTGCCTGCGGGAATCTCCTTTCAGGGTTATGCTGACCTGTGGGATTCTCAGTTTGGGCGTATTCTCGCCTGCAGGACATCTCTTCGCGCCTATTCTCGCCCGCGGGACCCTCCGTTCGGTCGTTTCTGGCCTGCGGGACTCTCCGTTCGGGCCTAATCTTGGGAGCGGGACTCTACTCGGGCCTATTCTTGCCTAGGGGCCTCTTCTATTCGTGCTTCTTCTTGCCAGTGGGACTCTGTTCAGGCCCGTTCTTGCCTGCAGGATTCTGCGTTCGGGCTTATTCTTGCTTGCCGGACAGTGTTCGGGCGTCTTCTTGCCTGCACAGCTCCACTACTCGGGCCTCATTTTGCCTTCGGGACACCGTTCAGGTCTATTCTTGGTCCGGGAATCTCCGTTCGGGCCTATGCTGGCCTGCTGGACTCTGTTCGGGCCTATGCTTGCCTGCGGGAATGACCGTTCGGGCCTGTGTTGGCCTGCAGGACTCTCCGTTCGGGCCGTTCTGGCCTGCGGTACTCTCCGTTCGGGCCTATTCTCTGGAGCGGGACTTTACTCGGGCCTATTCTTGCCTCTGGGGCTCCTCCTTTCTTGCCTATTCTTGCCTCCGGGAATCTCCGTTCTGGCCTGTTCGAGCCTGCGGGACTCTGTTCGGGCCTATGCTTGCCTGCAGAAATCTCTGTTCCGCCCTACTCTGGCCTGCGGGACTCTGCGTTCCGGCCTATTCTGGCCTGCGGGACTCTTTTCGGGCCTATTCTTGCTCCGGGAATCTCCGTTCGGGCGTACCCTGGCTTGCGGGACTCTGTTCGGGCCTATGCTTGCCTGCAGGAATCTCTGTTCTGGCCTATTCTGACCTGCAGGACTCTGTTTGGGCCTATGCTTGCCTGCGGGAATCTCCGTTCAGGCGTATGCTGGCCTGCGGGTCTCTCCGTTTGGGCCCATTCTTGCCTGCGGGACTCTCCGTTTGGGCGTATCCTTGCCCGCGGGACTCTGTACGGGCCTCTTCTTGCCTGCACGGCTCCTCTACTCGGGCCTATTTTTGCCTGTGGGTCTCTATTGGGGCCTATTCTTGCCTCCGACAATCTCCGTTCGGGCCCATTCTGGCCTGCGGGACTCTTCGTTCGGGCCTAGGCTTCCCTTCGGCAATCTCCGTTCAGGCGTATGCTGGCCTGCGGAATTCTGTTCGGGGCTATTCTTGCTCCGGGAATCTCTGTTCGGGACTATTCTGGCCTGTGGGACTCTGTTCGGGCCCATGCCTGCCTGCGGGGCTCTCTGTTCAGGCCTTTTTCGCCTACGGGACTCTCTGTTCGGGCCTATTCTCTGGAGCGGGGCTTTAGTCGGGCCTACTCTTGACTACGGGGCTCCTCAATTCTTGCCTCTGGGATTCTGTTCGGGCCTATTCTTGTCTGTGGGACTCTCCGTTTGAGCCTATTCTTGCCTGTGGGTTCTCCATTCAGGGCTACTCTTGCCTGCGGGACTCTGTTCGGGCCTATCCTTGCTCCGGGAATCTCCGTTCGGGCATACCCTGGCCTGCGGGACTCCGTTCGGGCCTATTCTGGCCTGCGGGACTCTGTTTGGGCCTATGCTTGCCTGCAGGAATCTCTGTTCCGGCCTATTGTGGCCTGCAGGACTCCCCGTTCGGGCCTGTTCTGGCCTGCGGGACTCTGTTTGGGCCTATGCTTGCCTACGGGAATCTCCGTTCAGGCGTATGCTGGCCTGCGGTATTCTCAATTTGGGCATATTCTCTCGCCTGCGGGACTTTCCTTTGGGCCTATTCTCGCCTGCGCAACTCTCCGTTCGGGCCTATTCTTGCCTGCGGGACTCTCCGTTCCGGCCTATTCTTGCCTGCGGGTCTCTCCGTTCGGGACAATTCTGACCTGCAAAACTCTCCGTTCGGACCTAATCTAGCCTCTGGGAGTCTCCTTTGGGGTCTCCTGTTGCGTGCGGGGCTGCTCTATTCCAGCCTTTTGTGCTTACGGAGCTCCGATATTCGGTCCTGTTCTAGCATGCGGAGCTCCGCTACTCAGGCCTGATTGTGCGTGCGGGGCTCTGCTACTCGGGCCTGTTGGTGCATGCGGGGCTCCACTACTTGGGCCTGTTCGTGCATGCGGGGCTCCGCTACTCGGGTCTGTTCGTGCTTGCAGGGCTCTGCTACTCGGGCCTGTTCGTGCGTGCGGGGCTCCGCTATTCGGGCCTGATAGTGTGTGCGGGGCTCCTCTATTCAGGCCTGTCCTTCCCTGCGGGACTCTATTCGGGCCTATACTTCCCTGCGGGATTCTGTTCGGGCCTTTTCTGGCCTGCGAGACTCTCCGTTCGCTCCTATCGTGGTCTGCGGGACCCTCGTTCGGGCCCATTCTCGCCTTCGAGACCCTCTGTTCGGGCTTTTCTGGCCTGCGGGACTCTCCGTTCGGGCCTATTCTTGTGAGCGGGTCTCTATTCGGGCCTATTTTTGCCTAAGGGCTCCTCTATTCGGGCCTCTTCTGGCCTGCGGGACTCTCCGTTCGGGCCTATTCTCACCTGGGGAGCTCTCCGTTCGGGCCTTTCTGGCCTTCGGGACTCTGTTCTGGTCTCTTCTTGCCAGCGGGGCTCTTCGTTTGGGCCTATTCTTGCCTGCAGGACTCTGTTCGGGACTCTTCTTGCCTGCACAGCCCCTCTACTCGGGCCTCTTTTTGCCTGCGGGACTCTGTCCAGGCCTATTGTTGCCCCCGGAAAACTGCGTTCGGTCCTATTCTGGCTTGTGGGACTCTGTTCGGGCCTATGCTTGCCTGCGGGAATCTCCTTTCAGGGTTATGCTGACCTGTGGGATTCTCAGTTTGGGCGTATTCTCGCCTGCAGGACATCTCTTCGCGCCTATTCTCGCCCGCGGGACCCTCCGTTCGGTCGTTTCTGGCCTGAGGGACTCTCCGTTCGGGCCTAATCTTGGGAGCGGGACTCTACTCGGGCCTATTCTTGCCTAGGGGCCTCTTCTATTCGTGCTTCTTCTTGCCAGTGGGACTCTGTTCAGGCCCGTTCTTGCCTGCAGGATTCTGCGTTCGGGCTTATTCTTGCTTGCCGGCCAGTGTTCGGGCGTCTTCTTGCCTGCACAGCTCCACTACTCGGGCCTCATTTTGCCTTCGGGACACCGTTCAGGTCTATTCTTGGTCCGGGAATCTCCGTTCGGGCCTATGCTGGCCTGCTGGACTCTGTTCGGGCCTATGCTTGCCTGCGGGAATGACCGTTCGGGCCTGTGTTGGCCTGCAGGACTCTCCGTTCGGGCCGTTCTGGCCTGCGGTACTCTCCGTTCGGGCCTATTCTCTGGAGCGGGACTTTACTCGGGCCTATTCTTGCCTCTGGGGCTCCTCTATTCTTGCCTATTCTTGCCTCCGGGAATCTCCGTTCTGGCCTGTTCGGGCCTGCGGGACTCTGTTCGGGCCTATGCTTGCCTGCAGGAATCTCTGTTCCGCCCTACTCTGGCCTGCGGGACTCTGCGTTCCGGCCTATTCTGGCCTGCGGGACTCTTTTCGGGCCTATTCTTGCTCCGGGAATCTCCGTTCGGGCGTACCCTGGCTTGCGGGACTCTGTTCGGGCCTATGCTTGCCTGCAGGAATCTCTGTTCTGGCCTATTCTGACCTGCAGGACTCTGTTTGGGCCTATGCTTGCCTGCGGGAATCTCCGTTCAGGCGTATGCTGGCCTGCGGGTCTCTCCGTTCGGGCCCATTCTTGCCTGCGGGACTCTCCGTTTGGGCGTATCCTTGCCCGCGGGACTCTGTTCGGGCCTCTTCTTGCCTGCACGGCTCCTCTACTCGGGCCTATTTTTGCCTGTGGGACTCTATTGGGGCCTATTCTTGCCTCCGACAATCTCCGTTCGGGCCCATTCTGGCCTGCGGGACTCTTCGTTCGGGCCTAGGCTTCCCTTCGGCAATCTCCGTTCAGGGGCATGCTGGCCTGCGGAATTCTGTTCGGGGCTATTCTTGCTCCGGGAATCTCTGTTCGGGACTATTCTGGCCTGTGGGACTCTGTTCGGGCCCATGCCTGCCTGCGGGGCTCTCTGTTCAGGCCTTTTTCGCCTACGGGACCCTCTGTTCGGGCCTATTCTCTGGAGCGGGGCTTTAGTCGGGCCTACTCTTGACTACGGGGCTCCTCAATTCTTGCCTCTGGGATTCTGTTCGGGCCTATTCTTGTCTGTGGGACTCTCCGTTTGAGCCTATTCTTGCCTGTGGGTTCTCCATTCAGGGCTACTCTTGCCAGCGGGACTCTGTTCGTGCCTCATCTTGCCTGCATGGCTGCTCTACTCGGGCCTATTCTTGCCTGCGGGACTCTGTTCGGGCCTATCCTTGCTCCGGGAATCTCCGTTCGGGCATACCCTGGCCTGCGGGACTCCGTTCGGGCCTATTCTGGCCTGCGGGACTCTGTTTGGGCCTATGCTTGCCTGCAGGAATCTCTGTTCCGGCCTATTGTGGCCTGCAGGACTCCCCGTTCGGGCCTGTCCGGCCTGCGGGACTCTGTTTGGGCCTATGCTTGCCTACGGGAATCTCCGTTCAGGCGTATGCTGGCCTGCGGTATTCTCAATTTGGGCATATTCTCTCGCCTGCGGGACTTTCCTTTGGGCCTATTCTCGCCTGCGCAACTCTCCGTTCGGGCCTATTCTTGCCTGCGGGACTCTCCGTTCCGGCCTATTCTTGCCTGCGGGTCTCTCCGTTCGGGACAATTCTGACCTGCAAAACTCTCCGTTCGGACCTAATCTAGCCTCTGGGAGTCTCCTTTGGGGTCTCCTGTTGCGTGCGGGGCTGCTCTATTCCAGCCTTTTGTGCTTACGGAGCTCCGATATTCGGTCCTGTTCTAGCATGCGGAGCTCCGCTACTCAGGCCTGATTGTGCGTGCGGGGCTCTGCTACTCGGGCCTGTTGGTGCATGCGGGGCTCCACTACTTGGGCCTGTTCGTGCATGCGGGGCTCCGCTACTCGGGTCTGTTCGTGCTTGCAGGGCTCTGCTACTTGGGCCTGTTCGTGCGTGCGGGGCTCCGCTATTCAGGCCTGATAGTGTGTGCGGGGCTCCTCTATTCAGGCCTGTCCTTCCCTGCGGGACTCTATTCGGGCCTATACTTCCCTGCGGGATTCTGTTCGGGCCTTTTCTGGCCTGCGAGACTCTCCGTTCGCTCCTATCGTGGTCTGCGGGACCCTCGTTCGGGCCCATTCTCGCCTTCGAGACCTTCTGTTCGGGCTTTTCTGGCCTGCGGGACTCTCCGTTCGGGCCTATTCTTGTGAGCGGGTCTCTATTCGGGCCTATTTTTGCCTAAGGGCTCCTCTATTCGGGCCTCTTCTGGCCTGCGGGACTCTCCGTTCGGGCCTATTCTCACCTGGGGAGCTCTCCGTTTGGGCCTTTCTGGCCTTCGGGACTCTGTTCTGGTCTCTTCTTGCCAGCGGGGCTCTTCGTTTGGGCCTATTCTTGCCTGCAGGACTCTGTTCGGGACTCTTCTTGCCTGCACAGCCCCTCTACTCGGGCCTCTTTTTGCCTGCGGGACTCTGTCCAGGCCTATTGTTGCCCCCGGAAAACTCCGTTCGCTCCTATTCTGGCTTGTGGGACTCTGTTCGGGCCTATGCTTGCCTGCGGGAATCTCCTTTCAGGGTTATGCTGACCTGTGGGATTCTCAGTTTGGGCGTATTCTCGCCTGCAGGACATCTCTTCGCGCCTATTCTCGCCCGCGGGACCCTCCGTTCGGTCGTTTCTGGCCTGCGGGACTCTCCGTTCGGGCCTAATCTTGGGAGCGGGACTCTACTCGGGCCTATTCTTGCCTAGGGGCCTCTTCTATTCGTGCTTCTTCTTGCCAGTGGGACTCTGTTCAGGCCCGTTCTTGCCTGCAGGATTCTGCGTTCGGGTTTATTCTTGCTTGCCGGACAGTGTTCGGGCGTCTTCTTGCCTGCACAGCTCCACTACTCGGGCCTCATTTTGCCTTCGGGACACCGTTCAGGTCTATTCTTGGTCCGGGAATCTCCGTTCGGGCCTATGCTGGCCTGCTGGACTCTGTTCGGGCCTATGCTTGCCTGCGAAAATGACCGTTCGGGCCTGTGTTGGCCTGCAGGACTCTCCGTTCGGGCCGTTCTGGCCTGCGGTACTCTCCGTTCGGGCCTATTCTCTGGAGCGGGACTTTACTCGGGCCTATTCTTGCCTCTGGGGCTCCTCCTTTCTTGCCTATTCTTGCCTCCGGGAATCTCCGTTCTGGCCTGTTCGGGCCTGCGGGACTCTGTTCGGGCCTATGCTTGCCTGCAGAAATCTCTGTTCCGCCCTACTCTGGCCTGCGGGACTCTGCGTTCCGGCCTATTCTGGCCTGCGGGACTCTTTTCGGGCCTATTCTTGCTCCGGGAATCTCCGTTCGGGCGTACCCTGGCTTGCGGGACTCTGTTCGGGCCTATGCTTGCCTGCAGGAATCTCTGTTCTGGCCTATTCTGACCTGCAGGACTCTGTTTGGGCCTATGCTTGCCTGCGGGAATCTCCGTTCAGGCGTATGCTGGCCTGCGGGTCTCTCCGTTTGGGCCCATTCTTGCCTGCGGGACTCTCCGTTTGGGCGTATCCTTGCCCGCGGGACTCTGTTCGGGCCTCTTCTTGCCTGCACGGCTCCTCAACTCGGGCCTATTTTTGCCTGTGGGACTCTATTGGGGCCTATTCTTGCCTCCGACAATCTCCGTTCGGGCCCATTCTGGCCTGCGGGACTCTTCGTTCGGGCCTAGGCTTCCCTTCGGCAATCTCCGTTCAGGCGTATGCTGGCCTGCGGAATTCTGTTCGGGGCTATTCTTGCTCCGGGAATCTCTGTTCGGGACTATTCTGGCCTGTGGGACTCTGTTCGGGCCCATGCCTGCCTGCGGGGCTCTCTGTTCAGGCCTTTTTCGCCTACGGGACTCTCTGTTCGGGCCTATTCTCTGGAGCGGGGCTTTAGTCGGGCCTACTCTTGACTACGGGGCTCCTCAATTCTTGCCTCTGGGATTCTGTTCGGGCCTATTCTTGTCTGTGGGACTCTCCGTTTGAGCCTATTCTTGCCTGTGGGTTCTCCATTCAGGGCTACTCTTGCCAGCGGGACTCTGTTCGTGCCTCATCTTGCCTGCATGGCTGCTCTACTCGGGCCTATTCTTGCCTGCGGGACTCTGTTCGGGCCTATCCTTGCTCCGGGAATCTCCGTTCGGGCATACCCTGGCCTGCGGGACTCCGTTCGGGCCTATTCTGGCCTGCGGGACTCTGTTTGGGCCTATGCTTGCCTGCAGGAATCTCTGTTCCGGCCTATTGTGGCCTGCAGGACTCCCCGTTCGGGCCTGTTCTGGCCTGCGGGACTCTGTTTGGGCCTATGCTTGCCTACGGGAATCTCCGTTCAGGCGTATGCTGGCCTGCGGTATTCTCAATTTGGGCATATTCTCTCGCCTGCGGGACTTTCCTTTGGGCCTATTCTCGCCTGCGCAACTCTCCGTTCGGGCCTATTCTTGCCTGCGGGACTCTCCGTTCCGGCCTATTCTTGCCTGCGGGTCTCTCCGTTCGGGACAATTCTGACCTGCAAAACTCTCCGTTCGGACCTAATCTAGCCTCTGGGAGTCTCCTTTGGGGTCTCCTGTTGCGTGCGGGGCTGCTCTATTCCAGCCTTTTGTGCTTACGGAGCTCCGATATTCGGTCCTGTTCTAGCATGCGGAGCTCCGCTACTCAGGCCTGATTGTGCGTGCGGGGCTCTGCTACTCGGGCCTGTTGGTGCATGCGGGGCTCCACTACTTGGGCCTGTTCGTGCATGCGGGGCTCCGCTACTCGGGTCTGTTCGTGCTTGCAGGGCTCTGCTACTCGGGCCTGTTCGTGCGTGCGGGGCTCCGCTATTCAGGCCTGATAGTGTGTGCGGGGCTCCTCTATTCAGGCCTGTCCTTCCCTGCGGGACTCTATTCGGGCCTATACTTCCCTGCGGGATTCTGTTCGGGCCTTTTCTGGCCTGCGAGACTCTCCGTTCGCTCCTATCGTGGTCTGCGGGACCCTCGTTCGGGCCCATTCTCGCCTTCGAGACCCTCTGTTCGGGCTTTTCTGGCCTGCGGGACTCTCCGTTCGGGCCTATTCTTGTGAGCGGGTCTCTATTCGGGCCTATTTTTGCCTAAGGGCTCCTCTATTCGGGCCTCTTCTGGCCTGCGGGACTCTCCGTTCGGGCCTATTCTCACCTGGGGAGCTCTCCGTTCGGGCCTTTCTGGCCTTCGGGACTCTGTTCTGGTCTCTTCTTGCCAGCGGGGCTCTTCGTTTGGGCCTATTCTTGCCTGCAGGACTCTGTTCGGGACTCTTCTTGCCTGCACAGCCCCTCTACTCGGGCCTCTTTTTGCCTGCGGGACTCTGTCCAGGCCTATTGTTGCCCCCGGAAAACTGCGTTCGGTCCTATTCTGGCTTGTGGGACTCTGTTCGGGCCTATGCTTGCCTGCGGGAATCTCCTTTCAGGGTTATGCTGACCTGTGGGATTCTCAGTTTGGGCGTATTCTCGCCTGCAGGACATCTCTTCGCGCCTATTCTCGCCCGCGGGACCCTCCGTTCGGTCGTTTCTGGCCTGAGGGACTCTCCGTTCGGGCCTAATCTTGGGAGCGGGACTCTACTCGGGCCTATTCTTGCCTAGGGGCCTCTTCTATTCGTGCTTCTTCTTGCCAGTGGGACTCTGTTCAGGCCCGTTCTTGCCTGCAGGATTCTGCGTTCGGGCTTATTCTTGCTTGCCGGCCAGTGTTCGGGCGTCTTCTTGCCTGCACAGCTCCACTACTCGGGCCTCATTTTGCCTTCGGGACACCGTTCAGGTCTATTCTTGGTCCGGGAATCTCCGTTCGGGCCTATGCTGGCCTGCTGGACTCTGTTCGGGCCTATGCTTGCCTGCGGGAATGACCGTTCGGGCCTGTGTTGGCCTGCAGGACTCTCCGTTCGGGCCGTTCTGGCCTGCGGTACTCTCCGTTCGGGCCTATGGCCTGCGGTACTCTCCGTTCGGGCCTATTCTCTGGAGCGGGACTTTACTCGGGCCTATTCTTGCCTCTGGGGCTCCTCTATTCTTGCCTATTCTTGCCTCCGGGAATCTCCGTTCTGGCCTGTTCGGGCCTGCGGGACTCTGTTCGGGCCTATGCTTGCCTGCAGGAATCTCTGTTCCGCCCTACTCTGGCCTGCGGGACTCTGCGTTCCGGCGTATTCTGGCCTGCGGGACTCTTTTCGGGCCTATTCTTGCTCCGGGAATCTCCGTTCGGGCGTACCCTGGCTTGCGGGACTCTGTTCGGGCCTATGCTTGCCTGCAGGAATCTCTGTTCTGGCCTATTCTGACCTGCAGGACTCTGTTTGGGCCTATGCTTGCCTGCGGGAATCTCCGTTCAGGCGTATGCTGGCCTGCGGGTCTCTCCGTTCGGGCCCAGTCTTGCCTGCGGGACTCTCCGTTTGGGCGTATCCTTGCCCGCGGGACTCTGTTCGGGCCTCTTCTTGCCTGCACGGCTCCTCTACTCGGGCCTATTTTTGCCTGTGGGACTCTATTGGGGCCTATTCTTGCCTCCGACAATCTCCGTTCGGGCCCATTCTGGCCTGCGGGACTCTTCGTTCGGGCCTAGGCTTCCCTTCGGCAATCTCCGTTCAGGCGTATGCTGGCCTGCGGAATTCTGTTCGGGGCTATTCTTGCTCCGGGAATCTCTGTTCGGGACTATTCTGGCCTGTGGGACTCTGTTCGGGCCCATGCCTGCCTGCGGGGCTCTCTGTTCAGGCCTTTTTCGCCTACGGGACTCTCTGTTCGGGCCTATTCTCTGGAGCGGGGCTTTAGTCGGGCCTACTCTTGACTACGGGGCTCCTCAATTCTTGCCTCTGGGATTCTGTTCGGGCCTATTCTTGTCTGTGGGACTCTCCGTTTGAGCCTATTCTTGCCTGTGGGTTCTCCATTCAGGGCTACTCTTGCCAGCGGGACTCTGTTCGTGCCTCAACTTGCCTGCATGGCTGCTCTACTCGGGCCTATTCTTGCCTGCGGGACTCTGTTCGGGCCTATCCTTGCTCCGGGAATCTCCGTTCGGGCATACCCTGGCCTGCGGGACTCCGTTCGGGCCTATTCTGGCCTGCGGGACTCTGTTTGGGCCTATGCTTGCCTGCAGGAATCTCTGTTCCGGCCTATTGTGGCCTGCAGGACTCCCCGTTCGGGCCTGTTCTGGCCTGCGGGACTCTGTTTGGGCCTATGCTTGCCTACGGGAATCTCCGTTCAGGCGTATGCTGGCCTGCGGTATTCTCAATTTGGGCATATTCTCTCGCCTGCGGGACTTTCCTTTGGGCCTATTCTCGCCTGCGCAACTCTCCGTTCGGGCCTATTCTTGCCTGCGGGACTCTCCGTTCCGGCCTATTCTTGCCTGCGGGTCTCTCCGTTCGGAACAATTCTGACCTGCAAAACTCTCCGTTCGGACCTAATCTAGCCTCTGGGAGTCTCCTTTGGGGTCTCCTGTTGCGTGCGGGGCTGCTCTATTCCAGCCTTTTGTGCTTACGGAGCTCCGATATTCGGTCCTGTTCTAGCATGCGGAGCTCCGCTACTCAGGCCTGATTGTGCGTGCGGGGCTCTGCTACTCGGGCCTGTTGGTGCATGCGGGGCTCCACTACTTGGGCCTGTTCGTGCATGCGGGGCTCCGCTACTCGGGTCTGTTCGTGCTTGCAGGGCTCTGCTACTCGGGCCTGTTCGTGCGTGCGGGGCTCCGCTATTCAGGCCTGATAGTGTGTGCGGGGCTCCTCTATTCAGGCCTGTCCTTCCCTGCGGGACTCTATTCGGGCCTATACTTCCCTGCGGGATTCTGTTCGGGCCTTTTCTGGCCTGCGAGACTCTCCGTTCGCTCCTATCGTGGTCTGAGGGACCCTCGTTCGGGCCCATTCTCGCCTTCGAGACCCTCTGTTCGGGCTTTTCTGGCCTGCGGGACTCTCCGTTCGGGCCTATTCTTGTGAGCGGGTCTCTATTCGGGCCTATTTTTGCCTAAGGGCTCCTCTATTCGGGCCTCTTCTGGCCTGCGGGACTCTCCGTTCGGGCCTATTCTCACCTGGGGAGCTCTCCGTTCGGGCCTTTCTGGCCTTCGGGACTCTGTTCTGGTCTCTTCTTGCCAGCGGGGCTCTTCGTTTGGGCCTATTCTTGCCTGCAGGACTCTGTTCGGGACTCTTCTTGCCTGCACAGCCCCTCTACTCGGGCCTCTTTTTGCCTGCGGGACTCTGTCCAGGCCTATTGTTGCCCCCGGAAAACTCCGTTCGGTCCTATTCTGGCTTGTGGGACTCTGTTCGGGCCTATGCTTGCCTGCGGGAATCTCCTTTCAGGGTTATGCTGACCTGTGGGATTCTCAGTTTGGGCGTATTCTCGCCTGCAGGACTTCTCTTCGGGCCTATTCTCGCCCGCGGGACCCTCCGTTCGGTCGTTTCCGGCCTGAGGGACTCTCCGTTCGGGCCTAATCTTGGGAGCGGGACTCTACTCGGGCCTATTCTTGCCTAGGGGCCTCTTCTATTCGTGCTTCTTCTTGCCAGTGGGACTCTGTTCAGGCCCGTTCTTGCCTGCAGGATTCTGCGTTCGGGCTTATTCTTGCTTGCCGGCCAGTGTTCGGGCGTCTTCTTGCCTGCACAGCTCCACTACTCGGGCCTCATTTTGCCTTCGGGACACCGTTCGGGTCTATTCTTGGTCCGGGAATCTCCGTTCGGGCCTATGCTGGCCTGCGGGACTCTGTTTGGGCCTATGCTTGCCTACGGGAATCTCCGTTCAGGCGTATGCTGGCCTGCGGTATTCTCAATTTGGGCATATTCTCTCGCCTGCAGGACTTTCCTTTGGGTCTATTCTCGCCTCCGCAACTCTCCGTTCGGGCCTATTCTTGCCTGCGGGACTCTCCGTTCCGGCCTATTCTTGCCTGCGGGTCTCTCCGTTCGGGACAATTCTGACCTGCAAAACTCTCCGTTCGGACCTAATCTAGCCTCTGGGAGTCTCCTTTGGGGTCTCCTGTTGCGTGCGGGGCTGCTCTATTCCAGCCTTTTGTGCTTTCGGAGCTCCGATATTCGGTCCTGTTCTAGCATGCGGAGCTCCGCTACTCAGGCCTGATTGTGCGTGCGGGGCTCTGCTACTCGGGCCTGTTGGTGAATGTGGGCCTCCACTACTTGGGCCTGTTCGTGCGTGCGGGGCTCCGCTACTCAGGCCTGATAGTGTGTGCGGGGCTCCTCTATTCAGGCCTGTCCTTCCCTGCGGGACTCTGTTCGGGCCTATTCTGGCCTGCGAGACCCTCGGTTCGCCCGTATCGTGGTCTGCGGGACCCTCGTTCGGGCCCATTCTCGCCTTCGAGACCCTCTGTTCATGCTTTTCTGGCCTGCGGGACTCTCCGTTCGGGCCTATTCTTGTGAGCGGGTCTCTATTCGGGCCTATTTTTGCCTAAGGGCTCCTCTATTCGGGCCTATTGTGGCCTGCGGGACTCTCCGTTCAGGCCTATTCTCACCTGGGGAACTCTCCGTTCGGGCCTTTCTGGCCTTCGGGACTCTGTTCTGGTCTCTTCTTGCCAGCGGGGCTCTTCGTTTGGGCCTATTCTTGCCTGCAGGACACTGTTCGGGACTCTTCTTGCCTGCACAGCCCCTCTACTCGGGCCTCTTTTTGCCTGCGGGACTCTGTCCAGGCCTATTGTTGCCCCCGGAAAACTCCGTTCGCTCCTATTCTGGCTTGTGGGACTCTGTTCGGGCCTATGCTTGCCTGCGGGAATCTCCTTTCAGGGTTATGCTGACCTGTGGGATTCTCAGTTTGGGCGTATTCTCGCCTGCAGGACATCTCTTCGGGCCTATTCTCGCCCGCGGGACCCTCCGTTCGGTCGTTTCCGGCCTGAGGGACTCTCCGTTCGGGCCTAATCTTGGGAGCGGGACTCTACTCGGGCCTATTCTTGCCTAGGGGCCTCTTCTATTCGTGCTTCTTCTTGCCAGTGGGACTCTGTTCAGGCCCGTTCTTGCCTGCAGGATTCTGCGTTCGGGCTTATTCTTGCTTGCCGGACAGTGTTCGGGCGTCTTCTTGCCTGCACGGCTCCACTACTCGGGCCTCATTTTGCCTTCGGGACACCGTTCGGGTCTATTCTTGGTCCCGGAATCTCCGTTCGGGCCTATGCTGGCCTGCTGGACTCTGTTCGGGTCTATGCTTGCCTGCGGGAATGACCGTTCGGGCCTGTGTTGGCCTGCAGGACTCTCAGTTCGGGCCGTTCTGGCCTGCGGTACTCTCCGTTCGGACCTATTCTCTGGAGCGGGACTTTACTCGGGCCTATTCTTGCCTCTGGGGCTCCTCTATTCTTGCCTATTCTTGCCTCCGGGAATCTCAGTTCTGGCCTGTTCGGGCCTGCGGGACTCTGTTCGGGCCTATGCTTGCCTGCAGGAATCTCTGTTCTGGCCTATTCTGACCTGCAGGACTCTGTTTGGGCCTATGCTTGCCTGCGGGAATCTCCGTTCAGGCGTATGCTGGCCTGCGGGTCTCTCCGTTCGGGCCCCTTCTTGCCTGCGGGACTCTCCGTTTGGGCGTATCCTTGCCCGCGGGACTCTGTTCGGGCCTCTTCTTGCCTGCACGGCTCCTCTACTCGGGCCTATTTTTGCCTGTGGGACTCTATTGGGGCCTATTCTTGCCTCCGACAATCTCCGTTCGGGCCCATTCTGGCCTGCGGGACTCTTCGTTCGGGCCTAGGCTTCCCTTCGGCAATCTCCGTTCAGGCGTATGCTGGCCTGCGGAATTCTGTTCGGGGCTATTCTTGCTCCGGGAATCTCTGTTCGGGACTATTCTGGCCTGTGGGACTCTGTTCGGGCCCATGCCTGCCTGCGGGGCTCTCTGTTCAGGCCTTTTTCGCCTACGGGACTCTCTGTTCGGGCCTATTCTCTGGAGCGGGGCTTTAGTCGGGCCTACTCTTGACTACGGGGCTCCTCAATTCTTGCCTCTGGGATTCTGTTCGGGCCTATTCTTGTCTGTGGGACTCTCCGTTTGAGCCTATTCTTGCCTGTGGGTTCTCCATTCAGGGCTACTCTTGCCAGCGGGACTCTGTTCGTGCCTCATCTTGCCTGCATGGCTGCTCTACTCGGGCCTATTCTTGCCTGCGGGACTCTGTTCGGGCCTATCCTTGCTCCGGGAATCTCCGTTCGGGCATACCCTGGCCTGCGGGACTCCGTTCGGGCCTATTCTTGCCTGCGGGACTCTGTTTGGGCCTATGCTTGCCTGCAGGAATCTCTGTTCCGGCCTATTGTGGCCTGCAGGACTCCCCGTTCGGGCCTGTTCTGGCCTGCGGGACTCTGTTTGGGCCTATGCTTGCCTACGGGAATCTCCGTTCAGGCGTATGCTGGCCTGCGGTATTCTCAATTTGGGCATATTCTCTCGCCTGCGGGACTTTCCTTTGGGCCTATTCTCGCCTGCGCAACTCTCCGTTCGGGCCTATTCTTGCCTGCGGGACTCTCCGTTCCGGCCTATTCTTGCCTGCGGGTCTCTCCGTTCGGGACAATTCTGACCTGCAAAACTCTCCGTTCGGACCTAATCTAGCCTCTGGGAGTCTCCTTTGGGGTCTCCTGTTGCGTGCGGGGCTGCTCTATTCCAGCCTTTTGTGCTTTCGGAGCTCCGATATTCGGTCCTGTTCTAGCATGCGGAGCTCCGCTACTCAGGCCTGATTGTGCGTGCGGGGCTCTGCTACTCGGGCCTGTTGGTGCATGCGGGGCTCCACTACTTGGGCCTGTTCGTGCATGCGGGGCTCCGCTACTCGGGTCTGTTCGTGCTTGCAGGGCTCTGCTACTCGGGCCTGTTCGTGCGTGCGGGGCTCCGCTATTCAGGCCTGATAGTGTGTGCGGGGCTCCTCTATTCAGGCCTGTCCTTCCCTGCGGGACTCTATTCGGGCCTATACTTCCCTGCGGGATTCTGTTCGGGCCTTTTCTGGCCTGCGAGACTCTCCGTTCGCTCCTATCGTGGTCTGCGGGACCCTCGTTCGGGCCCATTCTCGCCTTCGAGACCCTCTGTTCGGGCTTTTCTGGCCTGCGGGACTCTCCGTTCGGGCCTATTCTTGTGAGCGGGTCTCTATTCGGGCCTATTTTTGCCTAAGGGCTCCTCTATTCGGGCCTCTTCTGGCCTGCGGGACTCTCCGTTCGGGCCTATTCTCACCTGGGGAGCTCTCCGTTCGGGCCTTTCTGGCCTTCGGGACTCTGTTCTGGTCTCTTCTTGCCAGCGGGGCTCTTCGTTTGGGCCTATTCTTGCCTGCAGGACTCTGTTCGGGACTCTTCTTGCCTGCACAGCCCCTCTACTCGGGCCTCTTTTTGCCTGCGGGACTCTGTCCAGGCCTATTGTTGCCCCCGGAAAACTCCGTTCGCTCCTATTCTGGCTTGTGGGACTCTGTTCGGGCCTATGCTTGCCTGCGGGAATCTCCTTTCAGGGTTATGCTGACCTGTGGGATTCTCAGTTTGGGCGTATTCTCGCCTGCAGGACATCTCTTCGCGCCTATTCTCGCCCGCGGGACCCTCCGTTCGGTCGTTTCTGGCCTGCGGGACTCTCCGTTCGGGCCTAACCTTGGGAGCGGGACTCTACTCGGGCCTATTCTTGCCTAGGGGCCTCTTCTATTCGTGCTTCTTCTTGCCAGTGGGACTCTGTTCAGGCCCGTTCTTGCCTGCAGGATTCTGCGTTCGGGCTTATTCTTGCTTGCCGGCCAGTGTTCGGGCGTCTTCTTGCCTGCACAGCTCCACTACTCGGGCCTCATTTTGCCTTCGGGACACCGTTCAGGTCTATTCTTGGTCCGGGAATCTCCGTTCGGGCCTATGCTGGCCTGCTGGACTCTGTTCGGGCCTATGCTTGCCTGCGGGAATGACCGTTCGGGCCTGTGTTGGCCTGCAGGACTCTCCGTTCGGGCCGTTCTGGCCTGCGGTACTCTCCGTTCGGGCCTATTCTCTGGAGCGGGACTTTACTCGGGCCTATTCTTGCCTCTGGGGCTCCTCTATTCTTGCCTATTCTTGCCTCCGGGAATCTCCGTTCTGGCCTGTTCGGGCCTGCGGGACTCTGTTCGGGCCTATGCTTGCCTGCAGAAATCTCTGTTCCGCCCTACTCTGGCCTGCGGGACTCTGCGTTCCAGCCTATTCTGGCCTGCGGGACTCTTTTCGGGCCTATTCTTGCTCCGGGAATCTCCGTTCGGGCGTACCCTGGCTTGCGGGACTCTGTTCGGGCCTATGCTTGCCTGCAGGAATCTCTGTTCTGGCCTATTCTGACCTGCAGGACTCTGTTTGGGCCTATGCTTGCCTGCGGGAATCTCCGTTCAGGCGTATGCTGGCCTGCGGGTCTCTCCGTTCGGGCCCATTCTTGCCTGCGGGACTCTCCGTTTGGGCGTATCCTTGTCCGCGGGACTCTGTTCGGGCCTCTTCTTGCCTGCACGGCTCCTCTACTCGGGCCTATTTTTGCCTGTGGGACTCTATTGGGGCCTATTCTTGCCTCCGACAATCTCCGTTCGGGCCCATTCTGGCCTGCGGGACTCTTCGTTCGGGCCTAGGCTTCCCTTCGGTAATCTCCGTTCAGGGGCATGCTGGCCTGCGGAATTCTGTTCGGGGCTATTCTTGCTCCGGGAATCTCTGTTCGGGACTATTCTGGCCTGTGGGACTCTGTTCGGGCCCATGCCTGCCTGCGGGGCTCTCTGTTCAGGCCTTTTTCGCCTACGGGACTCTCTGTTCGGGCCTATTCTCTGGAGCGGGGCTTTAGTCGGGCCTACTCTTGACTACGGGGCTCCTCAATTCTTGCCTCTGGGATTCTGTTCGGGCCTATTCTTGTCTGTGGGACTCTCCGTTTGAGCCTATTCTTGCCTGTGGGTTCTCCGTTCAGGGCTACTCTTGCCAGCGGGACTCTGTTCGTGCCTCATCTTGCCTGCATGGCTGCTCTACTCGGGCCTATTCTTGCCTGCGGGACTCTGTTCGGGCCTATCCTTGCTCCGGGAATCTCCGTTCGGGCATACCCTGGCCTGCGGGACTCCGTTCGGGCCTATTCTGGCCTGCGGGACTCTGTTTGGGCCTATGCTTGCCTGCAGGAATCTCTGTTCCGGCCTATTGTGGCCTGCAGGACTCCCCGTTCGGGCCTGTCCGGCCTGCGGGACTCTGTTTGGGCCTATGCTTGCCTACGGGAATCTCCGTTCAGGCGTATGCTGGCCTGCGGTATTCTCAATTTGGGCATATTCTCTCGCCTGCGGGACTTTCCTTTGGGCCTATTCTCGCCTGCGCAACTCTCCGTTCGGGCCTATTCTTGCCTGCGGGACTCTCCGTTCCGGCCTATTCTTGCCTGCGGGTCTCTCCGTTCGGGACAATTCTGACCTGCAAAACTCTCCGTTTGGACCTAATCTAGCCTCTGGGAGTCTCCTTTGGGGTCTCCTGTTGCGTGCGGGGCTGCTCTATTCCAGCCTTTTGTGCTTACGGAGCTCCGATATTCGGTCCTGTTCTAGCATGCGGAGCTCCGCTACTCAGGCCTGATTGTGCGTGCGGGGCTCTGCTACTCGGGCCTGTTGGTGCATGCGGGGCTCCACTACTCGGGTCTGTTCGTGCTTGCAGGGCTCTGCTACTCGGGCCTGTTCGTGCGTGCGGGGCTCCGCTATTCAGGCCTGATAGTGTGTGCGGGGCTCCTCTATTCAGGCCTGTCCTTCCCTGCGGGACTCTATTCGGGCCTATACTTCCCTGCGGGATTCTGTTCGGGCCTTTTCTGGCCTGCGAGACTCTCCGTTCGCTCCTATCGTGGTCTGCGGGACCCTCGTTCGGGCCCATTCTCGCCTTCGAGACCCTCTGTTCGGGCTTTTCTGGCCTGCGGGACTCTCCGTTCGGGCCTATTCTTGTGAGCGGGTCTCTATTCGGGCCTATTTTTGCCTAAGGGCTCCTCTATTCGGGCCTCTTCTGGCCTGCGGGACTCTCCGTTCGGGCCTATTCTCACCTGGGGAGCTCTCCGTTCGGGCCTTTCTGGCCTTCGGGACTCTGTTCTGGTCTCTTCTTGCCAGCGGGGCTCTTCGTTTGGGCCTATTCTTGCCTGCAGGACTCTGTTCGGGACTCTTCTTGCCTGCACAGCCCCTCTACTCGGGCCTCTTTTTGCCTGCGGGACTCTGTCCAGGCCTATTGTTGCCCCCGGAAAACTCCGTTCGCTCCTATTCTGGCTTGTGGGACTCTGTTCGGGCCTATGCTTGCCTGCGGGAATCTCCTTTCAGGGTTATGCTGACCTGTGGGATTCTCAGTTTGGGCGTATTCTCGCCTGCAGGACATCTCTTCGCGCCTATTCTCGCCCGCGGGACCCTCCGTTCGGTCGTTTCTGGCCTGCGGGACTCTCCGTTCGGGCCTAATCTTGGGAGCGGGACTCTACTCGGGCCTATTCTTGCCTAGGGGCCTCTTCTATTCGTGCTTCTTCTTGCCAGTGGGACTCTGTTCAGGCCCGTTCTTGCCTGCAGGATTCTGCGTTCGGGTTTATTCTTGCTTGCCGGACAGTGTTCGGGCGTCTTCTTGCCTGCACAGCTCCACTACTCGGGCCTCATTTTGCCTTCGGGACACCGTTCAGGTCTATTCTTGGTCCGGGAATCTCCGTTCGGGCCTATGCTGGCCTGCTGGACTCTGTTCGGGCCTATGCTTGCCTGCGAAAATGACCGTTCGGGCCTGTGTTGGCCTGCAGGACTCTCCGTTCGGGCCGTTCTGGCCTGCGGTACTCTCCGTTCGGGCCTATTCTCTGGAGCGGGACTTTACTCGGGCCTATTCTTGCCTCTGGGGCTCCTCCTTTCTTGCCTATTCTTGCCTCCGGGAATCTCCGTTCTGGCCTGTTCGGGCCTGCGGGACTCTGTTCGGGCCTATGCTTGCCTGCAGAAATCTCTGTTCCGCCCTACTCTGGCCTGCGGGACTCTGCGTTCCGGCCTATTCTGGCCTGCGGGACTCTTTTCGGGCCTATTCTTGCTCCGGGAATCTCCGTTCGGGCGTACCCTGGCTTGCGGGACTCTGTTCGGGCCTATGCTTGCCTGCAGGAATCTCTGTTCTGGCCTATTCTGACCTGCAGGACTCTGTTTGGGCCTATGCTTGCCTGCGGGAATCTCCGTTCAGGCGTATGCTGGCCTGCGGGTCTCTCCGTTCGGGCCCATTCTTGCCTGCGGGACTCTCCGTTTGGGCGTATCCTTGCCCGCGGGACTCTGTTCGGGCCTCTTCTTGCCTGCACGGCTCCTCTACTCGGGCCTATTTTTGCCTGTGGGTCTCTATTGGGGCCTATTCTTGCCTCGGACAATCTCCGTTCGGGCCCATTCTGGCCTGCGGGACTCTTCGTTCGGGCCTAGGCTTCCCTTCGGCAATCTCCGTTCAGGCGTATGCTGGCCTGCGGAATTCTGTTCGGGGCTATTCTTGCTCCGGGAATCTCTGTTCGGGACTATTCTGGCCTGTGGGACTCTGTTCGGGCCCATGCCTGCCTGCGGGGCTCTCTGTTCAGGCCTTTTTCGCCTACGGGACTCTCTGTTCGGGCCTATTCTCTGGAGCGGGGCTTTAGTCGGGCCTACTCTTGACTACGGGGCTCCTCAATTCTTGCCTCTGGGATTCTGTTCGGGCCTATTCTTGTCTGTGGGACTCTCCGTTTGAGCCTATTCTTGCCTGTGGGTTCTCCATTCAGGGCTACTCTTGCCAGCGGGACTCTGTTCGTGCCTCATCTTGCCTGCATGGCTGCTCTACTCGGGCCTATTCTTGCCTGCGGGACTCTGTTCGGGCCTATCCTTGCTCCGGGAATCTCCGTTCAGGCATACCCTGGCCTGCGGGACTCCGTTCGGGCCTATTCTGGCCTGCGGGACTCTGTTTGGGCCTATGCTTGCCTACGGGAATCTCCGTTCAGGCGTATGCTGGCCTGCGGTATTCTCAATTTGGGCATATTCTCTCGCCTGCGGGACTTTCCTTTGGGCCTATTCTCGCCTGCGCACCTCTCCGTTCGGGCCTATTCTTGCCTGCGGGACTCTCCGTTCCGGCCTATTCTTGCCTGCGGGTCTCTCCGTTCGGGACAATTCTGACCTGCAAAACTCTCCGTTCGGACCTAATCTAGCCTCTGGGAGTCTCCTTTGGGGTCTCCTGTTGCGTGCGGGGCTGCTCTATTCCAGCCTTTTGTGCTTACGGAGCTCCGATATTCGGTCCTGTTCTAGCATGCGGAGCTCCGCTACTCAGGCCTGATTGTGCGTGCGGGGCTCTGCTACTCGGGCCTGTTGGTGCATGCGGGGCTCCACTACTTGGGCCTGTTCGTGCATGCGGGGCTCCGCTACTCGGGTCTGTTCATGCTTGCAGGGCTCTGCTACTCGGGCCTGTTCGTGCGTGCGGGGCTCCGCTATTCAGGCCTGATAGTGTGTGCGGGGCTCCTCTATTCAGGCCTGTCCTTCCCTGCGGGACTCTATTCGGGCCTATACTTCCCTGCGGGATTCTGTTCGGGCCTTTTCTGGCCTGCGAGACTCTCCGTTCGCTCCTATCGTGGTCTGCGGGACCCTCGTTCGGGCCCATTCTCGCCTTCGAGACCCTCTGTTCGGGCTTTTCTGGCCTGCGGGACTCTCCGTTCGGGCCTATTCTTGTGAGCGGGTCTCTATTCGGGCCTATTTTTGCCTAAGGGCTCCTCTATTCGGGCCTCTTCTGGCCTGCGGGACTCTCCGTTCGGGCCTATTCTCACCTGGGGAGCTCTCCGTTCGGGCCTTTCTGGCCTTCGGGACTCTGTTCTGGTCTCTTCTTGCCAGCGGGGCTCTTCGTTTGGGCCTATTCTTGCCTGCAGGACTCTGTTCGGGACTCTTCTTGCCTGCACAGCCCCTCTACTCGGGCCTCTTTTTGCCTGCGGGACTCTGTCCAGGCCTATTGTTGCCCCCGGAAAACTCCGTTCGGTCCTATTCTGGCTTGTGGGACTCTGTTCGGGCCTATGCTTGCCTGCGGGAATCTCCTTTCAGGGTTATGCTGACCTGTGGGATTCTCAGTTTGGGCGTATTCTCGCCTGCAGGACATCTCTTCGGGCCTATTCTCGCCCGCGGGACCCTCCGTTCTGTCGTTTCTGGCCTGCGGGACACTCCGTTCGGGCCTAATCTTGGGAGCAGGACTCTACTCGGGCCTATTCTTGCCTAGGGGCCTCTTCTATTCGTGCTTCTTCTTGCCAGTGGGACTCTGTTCAGGCCCGTTGTTGCCTGCAGGATTCTGCGTTCGGGCTTATTCTTGCTTGCCGGACAGTGTTCGGGCGTCTTCTTGCCTGCACAGCTCCACTACTCGGGCCTCATTTTGCCTTCGGGACACCGTTCAGGTCTATTCTTGGTCCGGGAATCTCCGTTCGGGCCTATGCTGGCCTGCTGGACTCTGTTCGGGCCTATGCTTGCCTGCGGGAATGACCGTTCGGGCCTGTGTTGGCCTGCAGGACTCTCCGTTCGGGCCGTTCTGGCCTGCGGTACTCTCCGTTCGGGCCTATTCTCTGGAGCGGGACTTTACTCGGGCCTATTCTTGCCTCTGGGGCTCCTCTATTCTTGCCTATTCTTGCCTCCGGGAATCTCCGTTCTGGCCTGTTCGGGCCTGCGGGACTCTGTTCGGGCCTATGCTTGCCTGCAGAAATCTCTGTTCCGCCCTACTCTGGCCTGCGGGACTCTGCGTTCCGGCCTATTCTGGCCTGCGGGACTCTTTTCGGGCCTATTCTTGCTCCGGGAATCTCCGTTCGGGCGTACCCTGGCTTGCGGGACTCTGTTCGGGCCTATGCTTGCCTGCAGGAATCTCTGTTCTGGCCTATTCTGACCTGCAGGACTCTGTTTGGGCCTATGCTTGCCTGCGGGAATCTCCGTTCAGGCGTATGCTGGCCTGCGGGTCTCTCCGTTCGGGCCCATTCTTGCCTGCGGGACTCTCCGTTTGGGCGTATCCTTGCCCGCGGGACTCTGTTCGGGCCTCTTCTTGCCTGCACGGCTCCTCTACTCGGGCCTATTTTTGCCTGTGGGACTCTATTGGGGCCTATTCTTGCCTCCGACAATCTCCGTTCGGGCCCATTCTGGCCTGCGGGACTCTTCGTTCGGGCCTAGGCTTCCCTTCGGTAATCTCCGTTCAGGGGCATGCTGGCCTGCGGAATTCTGTTCGGGGCTATTCTTGCTCCGGGAATCTCTGTTCGGGACTATTCTGGCCTGTGGGACTCTGTTCGGGCCCATGCCTGCCTGCGGGGCTCTCTGTTCAGGCCTTTTTCGCCTACGGGACTCTCTGTTCGGGCCTATTCTCTGGAGCGGGGCTTTAGTCGGGCCTACTCTTGACTACGGGGCTCCTCAATTCTTGCCTCTGGGATTCTGTTCGGGCCTATTCTTGTCTGTGGGACTCTCCGTTTGAGCCTATTCTTGCCTGTGGGTTCTCCGTTCAGGGCTACTCTTGCCAGCGGGACTCTGTTCGTGCCTCATCTTGCCTGCATGGCTGCTCTACTCGGGCCTATTCTTGCCTGCGGGACTCTGTTCGGGCCTATCCTTGCTCCGGGAATCTCCGTTCGGGCATACCCTGGCCTGCGGGACTCCGTTCGGGCCTATTCTGGCCTGCGGGACTCTGTTTGGGCCTATGCTTGCCTGCAGGAATCTCTGTTCCGGCCTATTGTGGCCTGCAGGACTCCCCGTTCGGGCCTGTCCGGCCTGCGGGACTCTGTTTGGGCCTATGCTTGCCTACGGGAATCTCCGTTCAGGCGTATGCTGGCCTGCGGTATTCTCAATTTGGGCATATTCTCTCGCCTGCGGGACTTTCCTTTGGGCCTATTCTCGCCTGCGCAACTCTCCGTTCGGGCCTATTCTTGCCTGCGGGACTCTCCGTTCCGGCCTATTCTTGCCTGCGGGTCTCTCCGTTCGGGACAATTCTGACCTGCAAAACTCTCCGTTCGGACCTAATCTAGCCTCTGGGAGTCTCCTTTGGGGTCTCCTGTTGCGTGCGGGGCTGCTCTATTCCAGCCTTTTGTGCTTACGGAGCTCCGATATTCGGTCCTGTTCTAGCATGCGGAGCTCCGCTACTCAGGCCTGATTGTGCGTGCGGGGCTCTGCTACTCGGGCCTGTTGGTGCATGCGGGGCTCCACTACTCGGGTCTGTTCGTGCTTGCAGGGCTCTGCTACTCGGGCCTGTTCGTGCGTGCGGGGCTCCGCTATTCAGGCCTGATAGTGTGTGCGGGGCTCCTCTATTCAGGCCTGTCCTTCCCTGCGGGACTCTATTCGGGCCTATACTTCCCTGCGGGATTCTGTTCGGGCCTTTTCTGGCCTGCGAGACTCTCCGTTCGCTCCTATCGTGGTCTGCGGGACCCTCGTTCGGGCCCATTCTCGCCTTCGAGACCCTCTGTTCGGGCTTTTCTGGCCTGCGGGACTCTCCGTTCGGGCCTATTCTTGTGAGCGGGTCTCTATTCGGGCCTATTTTTGCCTAAGGGCTCCTCTATTCGGGCCTCTTCTGGCCTGCGGGACTCTCCGTTCGGGCCTATTCTCACCTGGGGAGCTCTCCGTTCGGGCCTTTCTGGCCTTCGGGACTCTGTTCTGGTCTCTTCTTGCCAGCGGGGCTCTTCGTTTGGGCCTATTCTTGCCTGCAGGACTCTGTTCGGGACTCTTCTTGCCTGCACAGCCCCTCTACTCGGGCCTCTTTTTGCCTGCGGGACTCTGTCCAGGCCTATTGTTGCCCCCGGAAAACTCCGTTCGGTCCTATTCTGGCTTGTGGGACTCTGTTCGGGCCTATGCTTGCCTGCGGGAATCTCCTTTCAGGGTTATGCTGACCTGTGGGATTCTCAGTTTGGGCGTATTCTCGCCTGCAGGACATCTCTTCGGGCCTATTCTCGCCCGCGGGACCCTCCGTTCGGTCGTTTCTGGCCTGCGGGACTCTCCGTTCGGGCCTAATCTTGGGAGCGGGACTCTACTCGGGCCTATTCTTGCCTAGGGGCCTCTTCTATTCGTGCTTCTTCTTGCCAGTGGGACTCTGTTCAGGCCCGTTCTTGCCTGCAGGATTCTGCGTTCGGGTTTATTCTTGCTTGCCGGACAGTGTTCGGGCGTCTTCTTGCCTGCACAGCTCCACTACTCGGGCCTCATTTTGCCTTCGGGACACCGTTCAGGTCTATTCTTGGTCCGGGAATCTCCGTTCGGGCCTATGCTGGCCTGCTGGACTCTGTTCGGGCCTATGCTTGCCTGCGAAAATGACCGTTCGGGCCTGTGTTGGCCTGCAGGACTCTCCGTTCGGGCCGTTCTGGCCTGCGGTACTCTCCGTTCGGGCCTATTCTCTGGAGCGGGACTTTACTCGGGCCTATTCTTGCCTCTGGGGCTCCTCCTTTCTTGCCTATTCTTGCCTCCGGGAATCTCCGTTCTGGCCTGTTCGGGCCTGCGGGACTCTGTTCGGGCCTATGCTTGCCTGCAGAAATCTCTGTTCCGCCCTACTCTGGCCTGCGGGACTCTGCGTTCCGGCCTATTCTGGCCTGCGGGACTCTTTTCGGGCCTATTCTTGCTCCGGGAATCTCCGTTCGGGAGTACCCTGGCTTGCGGGACTCTGTTCGGGCCTATGCTTGCCTGCAGGAATCTCTGTTCTGGCCTATTCTGACCTGCAGGACTCTGTTTGGGCCTATGCTTGCCTGCGGGAATCTCCGTTCAGGCGTATGCTGGCCTGCGGGTCTCTCCGTTCGGGCCCATTCTTGCCTGCGGGACTCTCCGTTTGGGCGTATCCTTGCCCGCGGGACTCTGTTCGGGCCTCTTCTTGCCTGCACGGCTCCTCTACTCGGGCCTATTTTTGCCTGTGGGACTCTATTGGGGCCTATTCTTGCCTCCGACAATCTCCGTTCGGGCCCATTCTGGCCTGCGGGACTCTTCGTTCGGGCCTAGGCTTCCCTTCGGCAATCTCCGTTCAGGCGTATGCTGGCCTGCGGAATTCTGTTCGGGGCTATTCTTGCTCCGGGAATCTCTGTTCGGGACTATTCTGGCCTGTGGGACTCTGTTCGGGCCCATGCCTGCCTGCGGGGCTCTCTGTTCAGGCCTTTTTCGCCTACGGGACTCTCTGTTCGGGCCTATTCTCTGGAGCGGGGCTTTAGTCGGGCCTACTCTTGACTACGGGGCTCCTCAATTCTTGCCTCTGGGATTCTGTTCGGGCCTATTCTTGTCTGTGGGACTCTCCGTTTGAGCCTATTCTTGCCTGTGGGTTCTCCATTCAGGGCTACTCTTGCCAGCGGGACTCTGTTCGTGCCTCATCTTGCCTGCATGGCTGCTCTACTCGGGCCTATTCTTGCCTGCGGGACTCTGTTCGGGCCTATCCTTGCTCCGGGAATCTCCGTTCGGGCATACCCTGGCCTGCGGGACTCCGTTCGGGCCTGTTCTGGCCTGCGGGACTCTGTTTGGGCCTATGCTTGCCTAGGGGAATCTCCGTTCAGGCGTATGCTGGCCTGCGGTATTCTCAATTTGGGCATATTCTCTCGCCTGCGGGACTTTCCTTTGGGCCTATTCTCGCCTGCGCAACTCTCCGTTCGGGCCTATTCTTGCCTGCGGGACTCTCCGTTCCGGCCTATTCTTGCCTGCGGGTCTCTCCGTTCGGGACAATTCTGACCTGCAAAACTCTCCGTTCGGACCTAATCTAGCCTCTGGGAGTCTCCTTTGGGGTCTCCTGTTGCGTGCGGGGCTGCTCTATTCCAGCCTTTTGTGCTTTCGGAGCTCCGATATTCGGTCCTGTTCTAGCATGCGGAGCTCCGCTACTCAGGCCTGATTGTGCGTGCGGGGCTCTGCTACTCGGGCCTGTTGGTGAATGTGGGGCTCCACTACTTGGGCCTGTTCGTGCGTGCGGGGCTCCGCTACTCAGACCTGATAGTGTGTGCGGGGCTCCTCTATTCAGGCCTGTCCTTCCCTGCGGGACTCTATTCGGGCCTATACTTCCCTGCGGGACTCTGTTCGGGCCTATTCTGGCCTGCGAGACCCTCGGTTCGCCCCTATCGTGGTCTGCGGGACCCTCGTTCGGGCCCATTCTCGCCTTCGAGACCCTCTGTTCGGGCTTTTCTGGCCTGCGGGACTCTCCGTTCGGGCCTATTCTTGTGAGCGGGTCTCTATTCGGGCCTATTTTTGCCTAAGGGCTCCTCTATTCGGGCCTATTGTGGCCTGCGGGACTCTCCGTTCAGGCCTATTCTCACCTGGGGAACTCTCCGTTCGGGCCTTTCTGGCCTTCGGGACTCTGTTCTGGTCTCTTCTTGCCAGCGGGGCTCTTCGTTTGGGCCTATTCTTGCCTGCAGGACACTGTTCGGGACTCTTCTTGCCTGCACAGCCCCTCTACTCGGGCCTCTTTTTGCCTGCGGGACTCTGTCCAGGCCTATTGTTGCCCCCGGAAAACTCCGTTCGGTCCTATTCTGGCTTGTGGGACTCTGTTCGGGCCTATGCTTGCCTGCGGGAATCTCCTTTCAGGGTTATGCTGACCTGTGGGATTCTCAGTTTGGGCGTATTCTCGCCTGCAGGACATCTCTTCGGGCCTATTCTCGCCCGCGGGACCCTCCGTTCGGTCGTTTCTGGCCTGCGGGACTCTCCTTTCGGGCCTAATCTTGGGAGCGGGACTCTACTCGGGCCTATTCTTGCCTAGGGGCCTCTTCTATTCGTGCTTCTTCTTGCCAGTGGGACTCTGTTCAGGCCCGTTCTTGCCTGCAGGATTCTGCGTTCGGGCTTATTCTTGCTTGCCGGACAGTGTTCGGGCGTCTTCTTGCCTGCACGGCTCCACTACTCGGGCCTCATTTTGCCTTCGGGACACCGTTCGGGTCTATTCTTGGTCCCGGAATCTCCGTTAGGGCCTATGCTGGCCTGCTGGACTCTGTTCGGGTCTATGCTTGCCTGCCGGAATGACCGTTCGGGCCTGTGTTGGCCTGCAGGACTCTCAGTTCGGGCCGTTCTGGCCTGCGGTACTCTCCGTTCGGACCTATTCTCTGGAGCGGGACTTTACTCGGGCCTATTCTTGCCTCTGGGGCTCCTCTATTCTTGCCTATTCTTGCCTCCGGGAATCTCAGTTCTGGCCTGTTCGGGCCTGCGGGACTCTGTTCGGGCCTATGCTTGCCTGCAGGAATCTCTGTTCTGGCCTATTCTGACCTGCAGGACTCTGTTTGGGCCTATGCTTGCCTGCGGGAATCTCCGTTCAGGCGTGTGCTGGCCTGCGGGTCTCTTCGTTTGGGCCCATTCTTGCCTGCGGGACTCTCCGTTTGGGCGTATCCTTGCCCGCGGGACTCTGTTCGGGCCTCTTCTTGCCTGCACGGCTCCTCTACTCGGGCCTATTTTTGCCTGTGGGACTCTATTGGGGCCTATTCTTGCCTCCGACAATCTCCGTTCGGGCCCATTCTGGCCTGCGGGACTCTTCCTTCGGGCCTAGGCTTCCCTTCGGCAATCTCCGTTCAGGCGTATGCTGGCCTGCGGAATTCTGTTCGGGGCTATTCTTGCTCCGGGAATCTCTGTTCGGGACTATTCTGGCCTGTGGGACTCTGTTCGGGCCCATGCCTGCCTGCGGGGCTCTCTGTTCAGGCCTTTTTCGCCTACGGGACTCTCTGTTCGGGCCTATTCTCTGGAGCGGGGCTTTAGTCGGGCCTACTCTTGACTACGGGGCTCCTCAATTCTTGCCTCTGGGATTCTGTTCGGGCCTATTCTTGTCTGTGGGACTCTCCGTTTGAGCCTATTCTTGCCTGTGGGTTCTCCATTCAGGGCTACTCTTGCCAGCGGGACTCTGTTCGTGCCTCATCTTGCCTGCATGGCTGCTCTACTCGGGCCTATTCTTGCCTGCGGGACTCTGTTCGGGCCTATCCTTGCTCCGGGAATCTCCGTTCGGGCATACCCTGGCCTGCGGGACTCCGTTCGGGCCTATTCTTGCCTGCCGGACTCTCCGTTCCGGCCTATTCTTGCCTGCGGGTCTCTCCGTTCGGGACAATTCTGACCTGCAAAACTCTCCGTTCGGACCTAATCTAGCCTCTGGGAGTCTCCTTTGGGGTCTCCTGTTGCGTGCGGGGCTGCTCTATTCCAGCCTTTTGTGCTTACGGAGCTCCGATATTCGGTCCTGTTCTAGCATGCGGAGCTCCGCTACTCAGGCCTGATTGTGCGTGCGGGGCTCTGCTACTCGGGCCTGTTGGTGCATGCGGGGCTCCACTACTTGGGCCTGTTCGTGCATGCGGGGCTCCGCTACTCGGGTCTGTTCGTGCTTGCAGGGCTCTGCTATTCGGGCCTGTTCGTGCGTGCGGGGCTCCGCTATTCAGGCCTGATAGTGTGTGCGGGGCTCCTCTATTCAGGCCTGTCCTTCCCTGCGGGACTCTATTCGGGCCTATACTTCCCTGCGGGATTCTGTTCGGGCCTTTTCTGGCCTGCGAGACTCTCCGTTCGCTCCTATCGTGGTCTGCGGGACCCTCGTTCGGGCCCATTCTCGCCTTCGAGACCCTCTGTTCGGGCTTTTCTGGCCTGCGGGACTCTCCTTTTGGGCCTATTCTCACCTGGGGAGCTCTCCGTTCGGGCCTTTCTGGCCTTCGGGACTCTGTTCTGGTCTCTTCTTGCCAGCGGGGCTCTTCGTTTGGGCCTATTCTTGCCTGCAGGACTCTGTTCGGGACTCTTCTTGCCTGCACAGCCCCTCTACTCGGGCCTCTTTTTGCCTGCGGGACTCTGTCCAGGCCTATTGTTGCCCCCGGAAAACTCCGTTCGGTCCTATTCTGGCTTGTGGGACTCTGTTCGGGCCTATGCTTGCCTGCGGGAATCTCCTTTCAGGGTTATGCTGACCTGTGGGATTCTCAGTTTGGGCGTATTCTCGCCTGCAGGACATCTCTTCGGGCCTATTCTCGCCCGCGGGACCCTCCGTTCGGTCGTTTCTGGCCTGAGGGACTCTCCGTTCGGGCCTAATCTTGGGAGCGGGACTTTACTCGGGCCTATTCTTGCCTCTGGGGCTCCTCCTTTCTTGCCTATTCTTGCCTCCGGGAATCTCCGTTCTGGCCTGTTCGGGCCTGCGGGACTCTGTTCGGGCCTATGCTTGCCTGCAGGAATCTCTATTCCGCCCTACTCTGGCCTGCGGGACTCTGCGTTCCGGCCTATTCTGGCCTGCGGGACTCTTTTCGGGCCTATTCTTGCTCCGGGAATCTCCGTTCGGGCGTACCCTGGCTTGCGGGACTCTGTTCGGGCCTATGCTTGCCTGCAGGAATCTCTGTTCTGGCCTATTCTGACCTGCAGGACTCTGTTTGGGCCTATGCTTGCCTGCGGGAATCTCCGTTCAGGCGTATGCTGGCCTGCGGGTCTCTCCGTTCGGGCCCATTCTTGCCTGCGGGACTCTCCGTTTGGGCGTATCCTTGCCCGCGGGACTCTGTTCGGGCCTCTTCTTGCCTGCACGGCTCCTCTACTCGGGCCTATTTTTGCCTGTGGGACTCTATTGGGGCCTATTCTTGCCTCCGACAATCTCCGTTCGGGCCCATTCTGGCCTGCGGGACTCTTGGTTCGGGCCTAGGCTTCCCTTCGGCAATCTCCGTTCAGGCGTATGCTGGCCTGCGGAATTCTGTTCGGGGCTATTCTTGCTCCGGGAATCTCTGTTCGGGACTATTCTGGCCTGTGGGACTCTGTTCGGGCCCATGCCTGCCTGCGGGGCTCTCTGTTCAGGCCTTTTTCGCCTACGGGACTCTCTGTTCGGGCCTATTCTCTGGAGCGGGGCTTTAGTCGGGCCTACTCTTGACTACGGGGCTCCTCAATTCTTGCCTCTGGGATTCTGTTCGGGCCTATTCTTGTCTGTGGGACTCTCCGTTTGAGCCTATTCTTGCCTGTGGGTTCTCCATTCAGGGCTACTCTTGCCAGCGGGACTCTGTTCGTGCCTCATCTTGCCTGCATGGCTGCTCTACTCGGGCCTATTCTTGCCTGCGGGACTCTGTTCGGGCCTATCCTTGCTCCGGGAATCTCCGTTCGGGCATACCCTGGCCTGCGGGACTCCGTTCGGGCCTATTCTGGCCTGCGGGACTCTGTTTGGGCCTATGCTTGCCTGCAGGAATCTCTGTTCCGGCCTATTGTGGCCTGCAGGACTCCCCGTTCGGGCCTGTTCTGGCCTGCGGGACTCTGTTTGGG
The DNA here is from genome assembly GCF_030014295.1 of Loxodonta africana. NCBI lineage: Eukaryota > Metazoa > Chordata > Mammalia > Proboscidea > Elephantidae > Loxodonta > Loxodonta africana. Next base: position 481,767 of record NW_026974842.1, read on the forward strand.
CCTATGCTTGCCTACGGGAATCTCCGTTCAGGCGTATGCTGGCCTGCGGTATTCTCAATTTGGGCATATTCTCTCGCCTGCGGGACTTTCCTTTGGGCCTATTCTCGCCTGCGCAACTCTCCGTTCGGGCCTATTCTTGCCTGCGGGACTCTCCGTTCCGGCCTATTCTTGCCTGCGGGTCTCTCCGTTCGGGACAATTCTGACCTGCAAAACTCTCCGTTCGGACCTAATCTAGCCTCTGGGAGTCTCCTTTGGGGTCTCCTGTTGCGTGCGGGGCTGCTCTATTCCAGCCTTTTGTGCTTACGGAGCTCCGATATTCGGTCCTGTTCTAGCATGCGGAGCTCCGCTACTCAGGCCTGATTGTGCGTGCGGGGCTCTGCTACTCGGGCCTGTTGGTGCATGCGGGGCTCCACTACTTGGGCCTGTTCGTGCATGCGGGGCTCCGCTACTCGGGTCTGTTCGTGCTTGCAGGGCTCTGCTACTTGGGCCTGTTCGTGCGTGCGGGGCTCCGCTATTCAGGCCTGATAGTGTGTGCGGGGCTCCTCTATTCAGGCCTGTCCTTCCCTGCGGGACTCTATTCGGGCCTATACTTCCCTGCGGGATTCTGTTCGGGCCTTTTCTGGCCTGCGAGACTCTCCGTTCGCTCCTATCGTGGTCTGCGGGACCCTCGTTCGGGCCCATTCTCGCCTTCGAGACCTTCTGTTCGGGCTTTTCTGGCCTGCGGGACTCTCCGTTCGGGCCTATTCTTGTGAGCGGGTCTCTATTCGGGCCTATTTTTGCCTAAGGGCTCCTCTATTCGGGCCTCTTCTGGCCTGCGGGACTCTCCGTTCGGGCCTATTCTCACCTGGGGAGCTCTCCGTTCGGGCCTTTCTGGCCTTCGGGACTCTGTTCTGGTCTCTTCTTGCCAGCGGGGCTCTTCGTTTGGGCCTATTCTTGCCTGCAGGACTCTGTTCGGGACTCTTCTTGCCTGCACAGCCCCTCTACTCGGGCCTCTTTTTGCCTGCGGGACTCTGTCCAGGCCTATTGTTGCCCCCGGAAAACTCCGTTCGGTCCTATTCTGGCTTGTGGGACTCTGTTCGGGCCTATGCTTGCCTGCGGGAATCTCCTTTCAGGGTTATGCTGACCTGTGGGATTCTCAGTTTGGGCGTATTCTCGCCTGCAGGACATCTCTTCGGGCCTATTCTCGCCCGCGGGACCCTCCGTTCGGTCGTTTCCGGCCTGAGGGACTCTCCGTTCGGGCCTAATCTTGGGAGCGGGACTCTACTCGGGCCTATTCTTGCCTAGGGGCCTCTTCTATTCGTGCTTCTTCTTGCCAGTGGGACTCTGTTCAGGCCCGTTCTTGCCTGCAGGATTCTGCGTTCGGGCTTATTCTTGCTTGCCGGACAGTGTTCGGGCGTCTTCTTGCCTGCACAGCTCCACTACTCGGGCCTCATTTTGCCTTGGGGACACCGTTCAGGTCTATTCTTGGTCCGGGAATCTCCGTTCGGGCCTATGCTGGCCTGCTGGACTCTGTTCGGGCCTATGCTTGCCTGCGGGAATGACCGTTCGGGCCTGTGTTGGCCTGCAGGACTCTCCGTTCGGGCCGTTCTGGCCTGCGGTACTCTCCGTTCGGGCCTATTCTCTGGAGCGGGACTTTACTCGGGCCTATTCTTGCCTCTGGGGCTCCTCCTTTCTTGCCTATTCTTGCCTCCGGGAATCTCCGTTCTGGCCTGTTCGGGCCTGCGGGACTCTGTTCGGGCCTATGCTTGCCTGCAGGAATCTCTGTTCCGCCCTACTCTGGCCTGCGGGACTCTGCGTTCCGGCCTATTCTGGCCTGTGGGACTCTTTTCGGGCCTATTCTTGCTCCGGGAATCTCCGTTCGGGAGTACCCTGGCTTGCGGGACTCTGTTCGGGCCTATGCTTGCCTGCAGGAATCTCTGTTCTGGCCTATTCTGACCTGCAGGACTCTGTTTGGGCCTATGCTTGCCTGCGGGAATCTCCGTTCAGGCGTATGCTGGCCTGCGGGTCTCTCCGTTCGGGCCCATTCTTGCCTGCGGGACTCTCCGTTTGGGCGTATCCTTGCCCGCGGGACTCTGTTCGGGCCTCTTCTTGCCTGCACGGCTCCTCTACTCGGGCCTATTTTTGCCTGTGGGACTCTATTGGGGCCTATTCTTGCCTCCGACAATCTCCGTTCGGGCCCATTCTGGCCTGCGGGACTCTTCGTTCGGGCCTAGGCTTCCCTTCGGCAATCTCCGTTCAGGCGCATGCTGGCCTGCGGAATTCTGTTCGGGGCTATTCTTGCTCCGGGAATCTCTGTTCGGGACTATTCTGGCCTGTGGGACTCTGTTCGGGCCCATGCCTGCCTGCGGGGCTCTCTGTTCAGGCCTTTTTCGCCTACGGGACTCTCTGTTCGGGCCTATTCTCTGGAGCGGGGCTTTAGTCGGGCCTACTCTTGACTACGGGGCTCCTCAATTCTTGCCTCTGGGATTCTGTTCGGGCCTATTCTTGTCTGTGGGACTCTCCGTTTGAGCCTATTCTTGCCTGTGGGTTCTCCATTCAGGGCTACTCTTGCCAGCGGGACTCTGTTCGTGCCTCATCTTGCCTGCATGGCTGCTCTACTCGGGCCTATTCTTGCCTGCGGGACTCTGTTCGGGCCTATCCTTGCTCCGGGAATCTCCGTTCGGGCATACCCTGGCCTGCGGGACTCCATTCGGACCTAATCTAGCCTCTGGGAGTCTCCTTTGGGGTCTCCTGTTGCGTGCGGGGCTGCTCTATTCCAGCCTTTTGTGCTTACGGAGCTCCGATATTCGGTCCTGTTCTAGCATGCGGAGCTCCGCTACTCAGGCCTGATTGTGCGTGCGGGGCTCTGCTACTCGGGCCTGTTGGTGCATGCGGGGCTCCACTACTTGGGCCTGTTCGTGCATGCGGGGCTCCGCTACTCGGGTCTGTTCGTGCTTGCAGGGCTCTGCTACTCGGGCCTGTTCGTGCGTGCGGGGCTCCGCTATTCAGGCCTGATAGTGTGTGCGGGGCTCCTCTATTCAGGCCTGTCCTTCCCTGCGGGACTCTATTCGGGCCTATACTTCCCTGCGGGATTCTGTTCGGGCCTTTTCTGGCCTGCGAGACTCTCCGTTCGCTCCTATCGTGGTCTGCGGGACTCTCGTTCGGGCCCATTCTCGCCTTCGAGACCCTCTGTTCGGGCTTTTCTGGCCTGCGGGACTCTCCGTTCGGGCCTATTCTTGTGAGCGGGTCTCTATTCGGGCCTATTTTTGCCTAAGGGCTCCTCTATTCGGGCCTCTTCTGGCCTGCGGGACTCTCCGTTCGGGCCTATTCTCACCTGGGGAGCTCTCCGTTCGGGCCTTTCTGGCCTTCGGGACTCTGTTCTGGTCTCTTCTTGCCAGCGGGGCTCTTCGTTTGGGCCTCTTCTTGCCTGCAGGACTCTGTTCGGGACTCTTCTTGCCTGCACAGCCCCTCTACTCGGGCCTCTTTTTGCCTGCGGGACTCTGTCCAGGCCTATTGTTGCCCCCGGAAAACTGCGTTCGGTCCTATTCTGGCTTGTGGGACTCTGTTCGGGCCTATGCTTGCCTGCGGGAATCTCCTTTCAGGGTTATGCTGACCTGTGGGATTCTCAGTTTGGGCGTATTGTCGCCTGCAGGACATCTCTTCGGGCCTATTCTCGCCCGCGGGACCCTCCGTTCGGTCGTTTCTGGCCTGAGGGACTCTCCGTTCGGGCCTAATCTTGGGAGCGGGACTTTACTCGGGCCTATTCTTGCCTCTGGGGCTCCTCCTTTCTTGCCTATTCTTGCCTCCGGGAATCTCCGTTCTGGCCTGTTCGGGCCTGCGGGACTCTGTTCGGGCCTATGCTTGCCTGCAGGAATCTCTATTCCGCCCTACTCTGGCCTGCGGGACTCTGCGTTCCGGCCTATTCTGGCCTGCGGGACTCTTTTCGGGCCTATTCTTGCTCCGGGAATCTCCGTTCGGGCGTACCCTGGCTTGCGGGACTCTGTTCGGGCCTATGCTTGCCTGCAGGAATCTCTGTTCTGGCCTATTCTGACCTGCAGGACTCTGTTTGGGCCTATGCTTGCCTGCGGGAATCTCCGTTCAGGCGTATGCTGGCCTGCGGGTCTCTCCGTTCGGGCCCATTCTTGCCTGCGGGACTCTCCGTTTGGGCGTATCCTTGCCCGCGGGACTCTGTTCGGGCCTCTTCTTGCCTGCACGGCTCCTCTACTCGGGCCTATTTTTGCCTGTGGGACTCTATTGGGGCCTATTCTTGCCTCCGACAATCTCCGTTCGGGCCCATTCTGGCCTGCGGGACTCTTCGTTCGGGCCTAGGCTTCCCTTCGGCAATCTCCGTTCAGGCGTATGCTGGCCTGCGGAATTCTGTTCGGGGCTATTCTTGCTCCGGGAATCTCTGTTCGGGACTATTCTGGCCTGTGGGACTCTGTTCGGGCCCATGCCTGCCTGCGGGGCTCTCTGTTCAGGCCTTTTTCGCCTACGGGACTCTCTGTTCGGGCCTATTCTCTGGAGCGGGGCTTTAGTCGGGCCTACTCTTGACTACGGGGCTCCTCAATTCTTGCCTCTGGGATTCTGTTCGGGCCTATTCTTGTCTGTGGGACTCTCCGTTTGAGCCTATTCTTGCCTGTGGGTTCTCCATTCAGGGCTACTCTTGCCAGCGGGACTCTGTTCGTGCCTCATCTTGCCTGCATGGCTGCTCTACTCGGGCCTATTCTTGCCTGCGGGACTCTGTTCGGGCCTATCCTTGCTCCGGGAATCTCCGTTCGGGCATACCCTGGCCTGCGGGACTCCGTTCGGGCCTATTCTGGCCTGCGGGACTCTGTTTGGGCCTATGCTTGCCTGCAGGAATCTCTGTTCCGGCCTATTGTGGCCTGCAGGACTCCCCGTTCGGGCCTGTTCTGGCCTGCGGGACTCTGTTTGGGCCTATGCTTGCCTACGGGAATCTCCGTTCAGGCGTATGCTGGCCTGCGGTATTCTCAATTTGGGCATATTCTCTCGCCTGCGGGACTTTCCTTTGGGCCTATTCTCGCCTGCGCAACTCTCCGTTCGGGCCTATTCTTGCCTGCGGGACTCTCCGTTCCGGCCTATTCTTGCCTGCGGGTCTCTCCGTTCGGGACAATTCTGACCTGCAAAACTCTCCGTTCGGACCTAATCTAGCCTCTGGGAGTCTCCTTTGGGGTCTCCTGTTGCGTGCGGGGCTGCTCTATTCCAGCCTTTTGTGCTTACGGAGCTCCGATATTCGGTCCTGTTCTAGCATGCGGAGCTCCGCTACTCAGGCCTGATTGTGCGTGCGGGGCTCTGCTACTCGGGCCTGTTGGTGCATGCGGGGCTCCACTACTTGGGCCTGTTCGTGCATGCGGGGCTCCGCTATTCAGGCCTGATAGTGTGTGCGGGGCTCCTCTATTCAGGCCTGTCCTTCCCTGCGGGACTCTATTCGGGCCTATACTTCCCTGCGGGATTCTGTTCGGGCCTTTTCTGGCCTGCGAGACTCTCCGTTCTCTCCTATCGTGGTCTGCGGGACCCTCGTTCGGGCCCATTCTTGCCTTTGAGACCCTCTGTTCGGGCTTTTCTGGCCTGCGGGACTCTCCGTTCGGGCCTATTCTTGAGAGCGGGTCTCTATTCGGGCCTATTTTTGCCTAAGGGCTCCTCTATTCGGGCCTCTTCTGGCCTGCGGGACTCTCCGTTCGGGCCTATTCTCACCTGGGGAGCTCTCCATTCGGGCCTTTCTGGCCTTCGGGACTCTGTTCGGGTCTCTTCTTGCCAGCGGGGCTCTTCGTTTGGGCCCATTCTTGCCTGCAGGACTCTGTTCGGGACTCTTCTTGCCTGCACAGCCCCTCTACTCGGGCCTCTTTTTGCCTGCGGGACTCTGTCCAGGCCTATTGTTGCCCCCGGAAAACTCCGTTCGGTCCTATTCTGGCTTGTGGGACTCTGTTCGGGCCTATGCTTGCCTGCGGGAATCTCCTTTCAGGGTTATGCTGACCTGTGGGATTCTCAGTTTGGGCGTATTCTCGCCTGCAGGACATCTCTTCGGGCCTATTCTCGCCCGCGGGACCCTCCGTTCGGTCGTTTCTGGCCTGAGGGACTCTCCGTTCGGGCCTAATCTTGGGAGCGGGACTCTACTCGGGCCTATTCTTGCCTAGGGGCCTCTTCTATTCGTGCTTCTTCTTGCCAGTGGGACTCTGTTCAGGCCCGTTCTTGCCTGCAGGATTCTGCGTTCGGGCTTATTCTTGCTTGCCGGACAGTGTTCGGGCGTCTTCTTGCCTGCACAGCTCCACTACTCGGGCCTCATTTTGCCTTCGGGACACCGTTCAGGTCTATTCTTGGTCCGGGAATCTCCGTTCGGGCCTATGCTGGCCTGCTGGACTCTGTTCGGGCCTATGCTTGCCTGCGGGAATGACCGTTCGGGCCTGTGTTGGCCTGCAGGACTCTCCGTTCGGGCCGTTCTGGCCTGCGGTACTCTCCGTTCGGGCCTATTCTCTGGAGCGGGACTTTACTCGGGCCTATTCTTGCCTCTGGGGCTCCTCTATTCTTGCCTATTCTTGCCTCCGGGAATCTCCGTTCTGGCCTGTTCGGGCCTGCGGGACTCTGTTCGGGCCTATGCTTGCCTGCAGGAATCTCTGTTCCGCCCTACTCTGGCCTGCGGGACTCTGCGTTCCGGCCTATTCTGGCCTGCGGGACTCTTTTCGGGCCTATTCTTGCTCCGGGAATCTCTGTTCCGGCGTACCCTGGCTTGCGGGACTCTGTTCGGGCCTATGCTTGCCTGCAGGAATCTCTGTTCTGGTCTATTCTGACCTGCAGGACTCTGTTTGGGCCTATGCTTGCCTGCGGGAATCTCCGTTCAGGCGTATGCTGGCCTGCGGGTCTCTCGGTTCGGGCCCATTCTTGCCTGCGGGACTCTCCGTTTGGGCGTATCCTTGCCCGCGGGACTCTGTTCGGGCCTCTTCTTGCCTGCACGGCTCCTCTACTCGGGCCTATTTTTGCCTGTGGGACTCTATTGGGGCCTATTCTTGCCTCCGACAATCTCCGTTCGGGCCCATTCTGGCCTGCGGGACTCTTCGTTCGGGCCTAGGCTTCCCTTTGGCAATCTCCGTTCAGGCGTATGCTGGCCTGCGGGACTCTGTTCCGGCCTTTGGTTGCTTTTGGAAATCCCCGTTCTGCCCTGCGGAATTCTGTTCGGGGCTATTCTTGCTCCGGGAATCTCTGTTCGGGACTATTCTGGCCTGTGGGACTCTGTTCGGGCCCATGCCTGCCTGCGGGGCTCTCTGTTCAGGCCTTTTTCGCCTACGGGACTCTCTGTTCGGGCCTATTCTCTGGAGCGGGGCTTTAGTCGGGCCTACTCTTGACTACGGGGCTCCTCAATTCTTGCCTCTGGGATTCTGTTCAGGCCTATTCTTGTCTGTGGGACTCTCCGTTTGAGCCTATTCTTGCCTGTGGGTTCTCCATTCAGGGCTACTCTTGCCAGCGGGACTCTGTTCGTGCCTCATCTTGCCTGCATGGCTGCTCTACTCGGGCCTATTCTTGCCTGCGGGACTCTGTTCGGGCCTATCCTTGCTCCGGGAATCTCCGTTCGGGCATACCCTGGCCTGCGGGACTCCGTTCGGGCCTATTCTGGCCTGCGGGACTCTGTTTGGGCCTATGCTTGCCTGCAGGAATCTCTGTTCCGGCCTATTGTGGCCTGCAGGACTCCCCGTTCGGGCCTGTTCTGGCCTGCGGGACTCTGTTTGGGCCTATGCTTGCCTACGGGAATCTCTGTTCAGGCGTATGCTGGCCTGCGGTATTCTCAATTTGGGCATATTCTCTCGCCTGCGGGACTTTCCTTTGGGCCTATTCTCGCCTGCGCAACTCTCCGTTCGGGCCTATTCTTGCCTGCGGGTCTCTCCGTTCGGGACAATTCTGACCTGCAAAACTCTCCGTTCGGACCTAATCTAGCCTCTGGGAGTCTCCTTTGGGGTCTCCTGTTGCGTGCGGGGCTGCTCTATTCCAGCCTTTTGTGCTTACGGAGCTCCGATATTCGGTCCTGTTCTAGCATGCGGAGCTCCGCTACTCAGGCCTGATTGTGCGTGCGGGGCTCTGCTACTCGGGCCTGTTGGTGCATGCGGGGCTCCACTACTTGGGCCTGTTCGTGCATGCGGGGCTCCGCTACTCGGGTCTGTTCGTGCTTGCAGGGCTCTGCTACTCGGGCCTGTTCGTGCGTGCGGGGCTCCGCTATTCAGGCCTGATAGTGTGTGCGGGGCTCCTCTATTCAGGCCTGTCCTTCCCTGCGGGACTCTATTCGGGCCTATACTTCCCTGCGGGATTCTGTTCGGGCCTTTTCTGGCCTGCGAGACTCTCCGTTCGCTCCTATCGTGGTCTGCGGGACTCTCGTTCGGGCCCATTCTCGCCTTCGAGACCCTCTGTTCGGGCTTTTCTGGCCTGCGGGACTCTCCGTTCGGGCCTATTCTTGTGAGCGGGTCTCTATTCGGGCCTATTTTTGCCTAAGGGCTCCTCTATTCGGGCCTCTTCTGGCCTGCGGGACTCTCCGTTCGGGCCTATTCTCACCTGGGGAGCTCTCCGTTCGGGCCTTTCTGGCCTTCGGGACTCTGTTCTGGTCTCTTCTTGCCAGCGGGGCTCTTCGTTTGGGCCTCTTCTTGCCTGCAGGACTCTGTTCGGGACTCTTCTTGCCTGCACAGCCCCTCTACTCGGGCCTCTTTTTGCCTGCGGGACTCTGTCCAGGCCTATTGTTGCCCCCGGAAAACTCCGTTCGGTCCTATTCTGGCTTGTGGGACTCTGTTCGGGCCTATGCTTGCCTGCGGGAATCTCCTTTCAGGGTTATGCTGACCTGTGGGATTCTCAGTTTGGGCGTATTGTCGCCTGCAGGACATCTCTTCGGGCCTATTCTCGCCCGCGGGACCCTCCGTTCGGTCGTTTCTGGCCTGAGGGACTCTCCGTTCGGGCCTAATCTTGGGAGCGGGACTTTACTCGGGCCTATTCTTGCCTCTGGGGCTCCTCCTTTCTTGCCTATTCTTGCCTCCGGGAATCTCCGTTCTGGCCTGTTCGGGCCTGCGGGACTCTGTTCGGGCCTATGCTTGCCTGCAGGAATCTCTATTCCGCCCTACTCTGGCCTGCGGGACTCTGCGTTCCGGCCTATTCTGGCCTGCGGGACTCTTTTCGGGCCTATTCTTGCTCCGGGAATCTCCGTTCGGGCGTACCCTGGCTTGCGGGACTCTGTTCGGGCCTATGCTTGCCTGCAGGAATCTCTGTTCTGGCCTATTCTGACCTGCAGGACTCTGTTTGGGCCTATGCTTGCCTGCGGGAATCTCCGTTCAGGCGTATGCTGGCCTGCGGGTCTCTCCGTTCGGGCCCATTCTTGCCTGCGGGACTCTCCGTTTGGGCGTATCCTTGCCCGCGGGACTCTGTTCGGGCCTCTTCTTGCCTGCACGGCTCCTCTACTCGGGCCTATTTTTGCCTGTGGGACTCTATTGGGGCCTATTCTTGCCTCCGACAATCTCCGTTCGGGCCCATTCTGGCCTGCGGGACTCTTCGTTCGGGCCTAGGCTTCCCTTCGGCAATCTCCGTTCAGGCGTATGCTGGCCTGCGGAATTCTGTTCGGGGCTATTCTTGCTCCGGGAATCTCTGTTCGGGACTATTCTGGCCTGTGGGACTCTGTTCGGGCCCATGCCTGCCTGCGGGGCTCTCTGTTCAGGCCTTTTTCGCCTACGGGACTCTCTGTTCGGGCCTATTCTCTGGAGCGGGGCTTTAGTCGGGCCTACTCTTGACTACGGGGCTCCTCAATTCTTGCCTCTGGGATTCTGTTCGGGCCTATTCTTGTCTGTGGGACTCTCCGTTTGAGCCTATTCTTGCCTGTGGGTTCTCCATTCAGGGCTACTCTTGCCAGCGGGACTCTGTTCGTGCCTCATCTTGCCTGCATGGCTGCTCTACTCGGGCCTATTCTTGCCTGCGGGACTCTGTTCGGGCCTATCCTTGCTCCGGGAATCTCCGTTCGGGCATACCCTGGCCTGCGGGACTCCGTTCGGGCCTATTCTGGCCTGCGGGACTCTGTTTGGGCCTATGCTTGCCTGCAGGAATCTCTGTTCCGGCCTATTGTGGCCTGCAGGACTCCCCGTTCGGGCCTGTTCTGGCCTGCGGGACTCTGTTTGGGCCTATGCTTGCCTACGGGAATCTCCGTTCAGGCGTATGCTGGCCTGCGGTATTCTCAATTTGGGCATATTCTCTCGCCTGCGGGACTTTCCTTTGGGCCTATTCTCGCCTGCGCAACTCTCCGTTCGGGCCTATTCTTGCCTGCGGGTCTCTCCGTTCGGGACAATTCTGACCTGCAAAACTCTCCGTTCGGACCTAATCTAGCCTCTGGGAGTCTCCTTTGGGGTCTCCTGTTGCGTGCGGGGCTGCTCTATTCCAGCCTTTTGTGCTTACGGAGCTCCGATATTCGGTCCTGTTCTAGCATGCGGAGCTCCGCTACTCAGGCCTGATTGTGCGTGCGGGGCTCTGCTACTCGGGCCTGTTGGTGCATGCGGGGCTCCACTACTTGGGCCTGTTCGTGCATGCGGGGCTCCGCTACTCGGGTCTGTTCGTGCTTGCAGGGCTCTGCTACTCGGGCCTGTTCGTGCGTGCGGGGCTCCGCTATTCAGGCCTGATAGTGTGTGCGGGGCTCCTCTATTCAGGCCTGTCCTTCCCTGCGGGACTCTATTCGGGCCTATACTTCCCTGCGGGATTCTGTTCGGGCCTTTTCTGGCCTGCGAGACTCTCCGTTCGCTCCTATCGTGGTCTGCGGGACTCTCGTTCGGGCCCATTCTCGCCTTCGAGACCCTCTGTTCGGGCTTTTCTGGCCTGCGGGACTCTCCGTTCGGGCCTATTCTTGTGAGCGGGTCTCTATTCGGGCCTATTTTTGCCTAAGGGCTCCTCTATTCGGGCCTCTTCTGGCCTGCGGGACTCTCCGTTCGGGCCTATTCTCACCTGGGGAGCTCTCCGTTCGGGCCTTTCTGGCCTTCGGGACTCTGTTCTGGTCTCTTCTTGCCAGCGGGGCTCTTCGTTTGGGCCTCTTCTTGCCTGCAGGACTCTGTTCGGGACTCTTCTTGCCTGCACAGCCCCTCTACTCGGGCCTCTTTTTGCCTGCGGGACTCTGTCCAGGCCTATTGTTGCCCCCGGAAAACTGCGTTCGGTCCTATTCTGGCTTGTGGGACTCTGTTCGGGCCTATGCTTGCCTGCGGGAATCTCCTTTCAGGGTTATGCTGACCTGTGGGATTCTCAGTTTGGGCGTATTGTCGCCTGCAGGACATCTCTTCGGGCCTATTCTCGCCCGCGGGACCCTCCGTTCGGTCGTTTCTGGCCTGAGGGACTCTCCGTTCGGGCCTAATCTTGGGAGCGGGACTTTACTCGGGCCTATTCTTGCCTCTGGGGCTCCTCCTTTCTTGCCTATTCTTGCCTCCGGGAATCTCCGTTCTGGCCTGTTCGGGCCTGCGGGACTCTGTTCGGGCCTATGCTTGCCTGCAGGAATCTCTATTCCGCCCTACTCTGGCCTGCGGGACTCTGCGTTCCGGCCTATTCTGGCCTGCGGGACTCTTTTCGGGCCTATTCTTGCTCCGGGAATCTCCGTTCGGGCGTACCCTGGCTTGCGGGACTCTGTTCGGGCCTATGCTTGCCTGCAGGAATCTCTGTTCTGGCCTATTCTGACCTGCAGGACTCTGTTTGGGCCTATGCTTGCCTGCGGGAATCTCCGTTCAGGCGTATGCTGGCCTGCGGGTCTCTCCGTTCGGGCCCATTCTTGCCTGCGGGACTCTCCGTTTGGGCGTATCCTTGCCCGCGGGACTCTGTTCGGGCCTCTTCTTGCCTGCACGGCTCCTCTACTCGGGCCTATTTTTGCCTGTGGGACTCTATTGGGGCCTATTCTTGCCTCCGACAATCTCCGTTCGGGCCCATTCTGGCCTGCGGGACTCTTCGTTCGGGCCTAGGCTTCCCTTCGGCAATCTCCGTTCAGGCGTATGCTGGCCTGCGGAATTCTGTTCGGGGCTATTCTTGCTCTGGGAATCTCTGTTCGGGACTATTCTGGCCTGTGGGACTCTGTTCGGGCCCATGCCTGCCTGCGGGGCTCTCTGTTCAGGCCTTTTTCGCCTACGGGACTCTCTGTTCGGGCCTATTCTCTGGAGCGGGGCTTTAGTCGGGCCTACTCTTGACTACGGGGCTCCTCAATTCTTGCCTCTGGGATTCTGTTCGGGCCTATTCTTGTCTGTGGGACTCTCCGTTTGAGCCTATTCTTGCCTGTGGGTTCTCCATTCAGGGCTACTCTTGCCAGCGGGACTCTGTTCGTGCCTCATCTTGCCTGCATGGCTGCTCTACTCGGGCCTATTCTTGCCTGCGGGACTCTGTTCGGGCCTATCCTTGCTCCGGGAATCTCCGTTCGGGCATACCCTGGCCTGCGGGACTCCGTTCGGGCCTATTCTGGCCTGCGGGACTCTGTTTGGGCCTATGCTTGCCTGCAGGAATCTCTGTTCCGGCCTATTGTGGCCTGCAGGACTCCCCGTTCGGGCCTGTTCTGGCCTGCGGGACTCTGTTTGGGCCTATGCTTGCCTACGGGAATCTCCGTTCAGGCGTATGCTGGCCTGCGGTATTCTCAATTTGGGCATATTCTCTCGCCTGCGGGACTTTCCTTTGGGCCTATTCTCGCCTGCGCAACTCTCCGTTCGGGCCTATTCTTGCCTGCGGGACTCTCCGTTCCGGCCTATTCTTGCCTGCGGGTCTCTCCGTTCGGGACAATTCTGACCTGCAAAACTCTCCGTTCGGACCTAATCTAGCCTCTGGGAGTCTCCTTTGGGGTCTCCTGTTGCGTGCGGGGCTGCTCTATTCCAGCCTTTTGTGCTTACGGAGCTCCGATATTCGGTCCTGTTCTAGCATGCGGAGCTCCGCTACTCAGGCCTGATTGTGCGTGCGGGGCTCTGCTACTCGGGCCTGTTGGTGCATGCGGGGCTCCACTACTTGGGCCTGTTCGTGCATGCGGGGCTCCGCTATTCAGGCCTGATAGTGTGTGCGGGGCTCCTCTATTCAGGCCTGTCCTTCCCTGCGGGACTCTATTCGGGCCTATACTTCCCTGCGGGATTCTGTTCGGGCCTTTTCTGGCCTGCGAGACTCTCCGTTCTCTCCTATCGTGGTCTGCGGGACCCTCGTTCGGGCCCATTCTCGCCTTTGAGACCCTCTGTTCGGGCTTTTCTGGCCTGCGGGACTCTCCGTTCGGGCCTATTCTTGAGAGCGGGTCTCTATTCGGGCCTATTTTTGCCTAAGGGCTCCTCTATTCGGGCCTCTTCTGGCCTGCGGGACTCTCCGTTCGGGCCTATTCTCACCTGGGGAGCTCTCCATTCGGGCCTTTCTGGCCTTCGGGACTCTGTTCGGGTCTCTTCTTGCCAGCGGGGCTCTTCGTTTGGGCCCATTCTTGCCTGCAGGACTCTGTTCGGGACTCTTCTTGCCTGCACAGCCCCTCTACTCGGGCCTCTTTTTGCCTGCGGGACTCTGTCCAGGCCTATTGTTGCCCCCGGAAAACTCCGTTCGGTCCTATTCTGGCTTGTGGGACTCTGTTCGGGCCTATGCTTGCCTGCGGGAATCTCCTTTCAGGGTTATGCTGACCTGTGGGATTCTCAGTTTGGGCGTATTCTCGCCTGCAGGACATCTCTTCGGGCCTATTCTCGCCCGCGGGACCCTCCGTTCGGTCGTTTCTGGCCTGAGGGACTCTCCGTTCGGGCCTAATCTTGGGAGCGGGACTCTACTCGGGCCTATTCTTGCCTAGGGGCCTCTTCTATTCGTGCTTCTTCTTGCCAGTGGGACTCTGTTCAGGCCCGTTCTTGCCTGCAGGATTCTGCGTTCGGGCTTATTCTTGCTTGCCGGACAGTGTTCGGGCGTCTTCTTGCCTGCACAGCTCCACTACTCGGGCCTCATTTTGCCTTCGGGACACCGTTCAGGTCTATTCTTGGTCCGGGAATCTCCGTTCGGGCCTATGCTGGCCTGCTGGACTCTGTTCGGGCCTATGCTTGCCTGCGGGAATGACCGTTCGGGCCTGTGTTGGCCTGCAGGACTCTCCGTTCGGGCCGTTCTGGCCTGCGGTACTCTCCGTTCGGGCCTATTCTCTGGAGCGGGACTTTACTCGGGCCTATTCTTGCCTCTGGGGCTCCTCCTTTCTTGCCTATTCTTGCCTCCGGGAATCTCCGTTCTGGCCTGTTCGGGCCTGCGGGACTCTGTTCGGGCCTATGCTTGCCTGCAGGAATCTCTGTTCCGCCCTACTCTGGCCTGCGGGACTCTGCGTTCCGGCCTATTCTGGCCTGCGGGACTCTTTTCGGGCCTATTCTTGCTCCGGGAATCTCTGTTCCGGCGTACCCTGGCTTGCGGGACTCTGTTCGGGCCTATGCTTGCCTGCAGGAATCTCTGTTCTGGCCTATTCTGACCTGCAGGACTCTGTTTGGGCCTATGCTTGCCTGCGGGAATCTCCGTTCAGGCGTATGCTGGCCTGCGGGTCTCTCGGTTCGGGCCCATTCTTGCCTGCGGGACTCTCCGTTTGGGCGTATCCTTGCCCGCGGGACTCTGTTCGGGCCTCTTCTTGCCTGCACGGCTCCTCTACTCGGGCCTATTTTTGCCTGTGGGACTCTATTGGGGCCTATTCTTGCCTCCGACAATCTCCGTTCGGGCCCATTCTGGCCTGCGGGACTCTTCGTTCGGGCCTAGGCTTCCCTTTGGCAATCTCCGTTCAGGCGTATGCTGGCCTGCGGGACTCTGTTCCGGCCTTTGGTTGCTTTTGGAAATCCCCGTTCTGCCCTGCGGAATTCTGTTCGGGGCTATTCTTGCTCCGGGAATCTCTGTTCGGGACTATTCTGGCCTGTGGGACTCTGTTCGGGCCCATGCCTGCCTGCGGGGCTCTCTGTTCAGGCCTTTTTCGCCTACGGGACTCTCTGTTCGGGCCTATTCTCTGGAGCGGGGCTTTAGTCGGGCCTACTCTTGACTACGGGGCTCCTCAATTCTTGCCTCTGGGATTCTGTTCGGGCCTATTCTTGTCTGTGGGACTCTCCGTTTGAGCCTATTCTTGCCTGTGGGTTCTCCATTCAGGGCTACTCTTGCCAGCGGGACTCTGTTCGTGCCTCATCTTGCCTGCATGGCTGCTCTACTCGGGCCTATTCTTGCCTGCGGGACTCTGTTCGGGCCTATCCTTGCTCCGGGAATCTCCGTTCGGGCATACCCTGGCCTGCGGGACTCCGTTCGGGCCTATTCTGGCCTGCGGGACTCTGTTTGGGCCTATGCTTGCCTGCAGGAATCTCTGTTCCGGCCTATTGTGGCCTGCAGGACTCCCCGTTCGGGCCTGTTCTGGCCTGCGGGACTCTGTTTGGGCCTATGCTTGCCTACGGGAATCTCCGTTCAGGCGTATGCTGGCCTGCGGTATTCTCAATTTGGGCATATTCTCTCGCCTGCGGGACTTTCCTTTGGGCCTATTCTCGCCTGCGCAACTCTCCGTTCGGGCCTATTCTTGCCTGCGGGTCTCTCCGTTCGGGACAATTCTGACCTGCAAAACTCTCCGTTCGGACCTAATCTAGCCTCTGGGAGTCTCCTTTGGGGTCTCCTGTTGCGTGCGGGGCTGCTCTATTCCAGCCTTTTGTGCTTACGGAGCTCCGATATTCGGTCCTGTTCTAGCATGCGGAGCTCCGCTACTCAGGCCTGATTGTGCGTGCGGGGCTCTGCTACTCGGGCCTGTTGGTGCATGCGGGGCTCCACTACTTGGGCCTGTTCGTGCATGCGGGGCTCCGCTACTCGGGTCTGTTCGTGCTTGCAGGGCTCTGCTACTCGGGCCTGTTCGTGCGTGCGGGGCTCCGCTATTCAGGCCTGATAGTGTGTGCGGGGCTCCTCTATTCAGGCCTGTCCTTCCCTGCGGGACTCTATTCGGGCCTATACTTCCCTGCGGGATTCTGTTCGGGCCTTTTCTGGCCTGCGAGACTCTCCGTTCGCTCCTATCGTGGTCTGCGGGACTCTCGTTCGGGCCCATTCTCGCCTTCGAGACCCTCTGTTCGGGCTTTTCTGGCCTGCGGGACTCTCCGTTCGGGCCTATTCTTGTGAGCGGGTCTCTATTCGGGCCTATTTTTGCCTAAGGGCTCCTCTATTCGGGCCTCTTCTGGCCTGCGGGACTCTCCGTTCGGGCCTATTCTCACCTGGGGAGCTCTCCGTTCGGGCCTTTCTGGCCTTCGGGACTCTGTTCTGGTCTCTTCTTGCCAGCGGGGCTCTTCGTTTGGGCCTCTTCTTGCCTGCAGGACTCTGTTCGGGACTCTTCTTGCCTGCACAGCCCCTCTACTCGGGCCTCTTTTTGCCTGCGGGACTCTGTCCAGGCCTATTGTTGCCCCCGGAAAACTGCGTTCGGTCCTATTCTGGCTTGTGGGACTCTGTTCGGGCCTATGCTTGCCTGCGGGAATCTCCTTTCAGGGTTATGCTGACCTGTGGGATTCTCAGTTTGGGCGTATTGTCGCCTGCAGGACATCTCTTCGGGCCTATTCTCGCCCGCGGGACCCTCCGTTCGGTCGTTTCTGGCCTGAGGGACTCTCCGTTCGGGCCTAATCTTGGGAGCGGGACTTTACTCGGGCCTATTCTTGCCTCTGGGGCTCCTCCTTTCTTGCCTATTCTTGCCTCCGGGAATCTCCGTTCTGGCCTGTTCGGGCCTGCGGGACTCTGTTCGGGCCTATGCTTGCCTGCAGGAATCTCTATTCCGCCCTACTCTGGCCTGCGGGACTCTGCGTTCCGGCCTATTCTGGCCTGCGGGACTCTTTTCGGGCCTATTCTTGCTCCGGGAATCTCCGTTCGGGCGTACCCTGGCTTGCGGGACTCTGTTCGGGCCTATGCTTGCCTGCAGGAATCTCTGTTCTGGCCTATTCTGACCTGCAGGACTCTGTTTGGGCCTATGCTTGCCTGCGGGAATCTCCGTTCAGGCGTATGCTGGCCTGCGGGTCTCTCCGTTCGGGCCCATTCTTGCCTGCGGGACTCTCCGTTTGGGCGTATCCTTGCCCGCGGGACTCTGTTCGGGCCTCTTCTTGCCTGCACGGCTCCTCTACTCGGGCCTATTTTTGCCTGTGGGACTCTATTGGGGCCTATTCTTGCCTCCGACAATCTCCGTTCGGGCCCATTCTGGCCTGCGGGACTCTTCGTTCGGGCCTAGGCTTCCCTTCGGCAATCTCCGTTCAGGCGTATGCTGGCCTGCGGAATTCTGTTCGGGGCTATTCTTGCTCTGGGAATCTCTGTTCGGGACTATTCTGGCCTGTGGGACTCTGTTCGGGCCCATGCCTGCCTGCGGGGCTCTCTGTTCAGGCCTTTTTCGCCTACGGGACTCTCTGTTCGGGCCTATTCTCTGGAGCGGGGCTTTAGTCGGGCCTACTCTTGACTACGGGGCTCCTCAATTCTTGCCTCTGGGATTCTGTTCGGGCCTATTCTTGTCTGTGGGACTCTCCGTTTGAGCCTATTCTTGCCTGTGGGTTCTCCATTCAGGGCTACTCTTGCCAGCGGGACTCTGTTCGTGCCTCATCTTGCCTGCATGGCTGCTCTACTCGGGCCTATTCTTGCCTGCGGGACTCTGTTCGGGCCTATCCTTGCTCCGGGAATCTCCGTTCGGGCATACCCTGGCCTGCGGGACTCCGTTCGGGCCTATTCTGGCCTGCGGGACTCTGTTTGGGCCTATGCTTGCCTGCAGGAATCTCTGTTCCGGCCTATTGTGGCCTGCAGGACTCCCCGTTCGGGCCTGTTCTGGCCTGCGGGACTCTGTTTGGGCCTATGCTTGCCTACGGGAATCTCCGTTCAGGCGTATGCTGGCCTGCGGTATTCTCAATTTGGGCATATTCTCTCGCCTGCGGGACTTTCCTTTGGGCCTATTCTCGCCTGCGCAACTCTCCGTTCGGGCCTATTCTTGCCTGCGGGACTCTCCGTTCCGGCCTATTCTTGCCTGCGGGTCTCTCCGTTCGGGACAATTCTGACCTGCAAAACTCTCCGTTCGGACCTAATCTAGCCTCTGGGAGTCTCCTTTGGGGTCTCCTGTTGCGTGCGGGGCTGCTCTATTCCAGCCTTTTGTGCTTACGGAGCTCCGATATTCGGTCCTGTTCTAGCATGCGGAGCTCCGCTACTCAGGCCTGATTGTGCGTGCGGGGCTCTGCTACTCGGGCCTGTTGGTGCATGCGGGGCTCCACTACTTGGGCCTGTTCGTGCATGCGGGGCTCCGCTATTCAGGCCTGATAGTGTGTGCGGGGCTCCTCTATTCAGGCCTGTCCTTCCCTGCGGGACTCTATTCGGGCCTATACTTCCCTGCGGGATTCTGTTCGGGCCTTTTCTGGCCTGCGAGACTCTCCGTTCTCTCCTATCGTGGTCTGCGGGACCCTCGTTCGGGCCCATTCTCGCCTTTGAGACCCTCTGTTCGGGCTTTTCTGGCCTGCGGGACTCTCCGTTCGGGCCTATTCTTGAGAGCGGGTCTCTATTCGGGCCTATTTTTGCCTAAGGGCTCCTCTATTCGGGCCTCTTCTGGCCTGCGGGACTCTCCGTTCGGGCCTATTCTCACCTGGGGAGCTCTCCATTCGGGCCTTTCTGGCCTTCGGGACTCTGTTCGGGTCTCTTCTTGCCAGCGGGGCTCTTCGTTTGGGCCCATTCTTGCCTGCAGGACTCTGTTCGGGACTCTTCTTGCCTGCACAGCCCCTCTACTCGGGCCTCTTTTTGCCTGCGGGACTCTGTCCAGGCCTATTGTTGCCCCCGGAAAACTCCGTTCGGTCCTATTCTGGCTTGTGGGACTCTGTTCGGGCCTATGCTTGCCTGCGGGAATCTCCTTTCAGGGTTATGCTGACCTGTGGGATTCTCAGTTTGGGCGTATTGTCGCCTGCAGGACATCTCTTCGGGCCTATTCTCGCCCGCGGGACCCTCCGTTCGGTCGTTTCTGGCCTGAGGGACTCTCCGTTCGGGCCTAATCTTGGGAGCGGGACTCTACTCGGGCCTATTCTTGCCTAGGGGCCTCTTCTATTCGTGCTTCTTCTTGCCAGTGGGACTCTGTTCAGGCCCGTTCTTGCCTGCAGGATTCTGCGTTCGGGCTTATTCTTGCTTGCCGGACAGTGTTCGGGCGTCTTCTTGCCTGCACAGCTCCACTACTCGGGCCTCATTTTGCCTTCGGGACACCGTTCAGGTCTATTCTTGGTCCGGAAATCTCCGTTCGGGCCTATGCTGGCCTGCTGGACTCTGTTCGGGCCTATGCTTGCCTGCGGGAATGACCGTTCGGGCCTGTGTTGGCCTGCAGGACTCTCCGTTCGGGCCGTTCTGGCCTGCGGTACTCTCCGTTCGGGCCTATTCTCTGGAGCGGGACTTTACTCGGGCCTATTCTTGCCTCTGGGGCTCCTCCTTTCTTGCCTATTCTTGCCTCCGGGAATCTCCGTTCTGGCCTGTTCGGGCCTGCGGGACTCTGTTCGGGCCTATGCTTGCCTGCAGGAATCTCTGTTCCGCCCTACTCTGGCCTGCGGGACTCTGCGTTCCGGCCTATTCTGGCCTGCGGGACTCTTTTCGGGCCTATTCTTGCTCCGGGAATCTCTGTTCCGGCGTACCCTGGCTTGCGGGACTCTGTTCGGGCCTATGCTTGCCTGCAGGAATCTCTGTTCTGGCCTATTCTGACCTGCAGGACTCTGTTTGGGCCTATGCTTGCCTGCGGGAATCTCCGTTCAGGCGTATGCTGGCCTGCGGGTCTCTCGGTTCGGGCCCATTCTTGCCTGCGGGACTCTCCGTTTGGGCGTATCCTTGCCCGCGGGACTCTGTTCGGGCCTCTTCTTGCCTGCACGGCTCCTCTACTCGGGCCTATTTTTGCCTGTGGGACTCTATTGGGGCCTATTCTTGCCTCCGACAATCTCCGTTCGGGCCCATTCTGGCCTGCGGGACTCTTCGTTCGGGCCTAGGCTTCCCTTTGGCAATCTCCGTTCAGGCGTATGCTGGCCTGCGGGACTCTGTTCCGGCCTTTGGTTGCTTTTGGAAATCCCCGTTCTGCCCTGCGGAATTCTGTTCGGGGCTATTCTTGCTCCGGGAATCTCTGTTCGGGACTATTCTGGCCTGTGGGACTCTGTTCGGGCCCATGCCTGCCTGCGGGGCTCTCTGTTCAGGCCTTTTTCGCCTACGGGACTCTCTGTTCGGGCCTATTCTCTGGAGCGGGGCTTTAGTCGGGCCTACTCTTGACTACGGGGCTCCTCAATTCTTGCCTCTGGGATTCTGTTCGGGCCTATTCTTGTCTGTGGGACTCTCCGTTTGAGCCTATTCTTGCCTGTGGGTTCTCCATTCAGGGCTACTCTTGCCAGCGGGACTCTGTTCGTGCCTCATCTTGCCTGCATGGCTGCTCTACTCGGGCCTATTCTTGCCTGCGGGACTCTGTTCGGGCCTATCCTTGCTCCGGGAATCTCCGTTCGGGCATACCCTGGCCTGCGGGACTCCGTTCGGGCCTATTCTGGCCTGCGGGACTCTGTTTGGGCCTATGCTTGCCTGCAGGAATCTCTGTTCCGGCCTATTGTGGCCTGCAGGACTCCCCGTTCGGGCCTGTTCTGGCCTGCGGGACTCTGTTTGGGCCTATGCTTGCCTACGGGAATCTCCGTTCAGGCGTATGCTGGCCTGCGGTATTCTCAATTTGGGCATATTCTCTCGCCTGCGGGACTTTCCTTTGGGCCTATTCTCGCCTGCGCAACTCTCCGTTCGGGCCTATTCTTGCCTGCGGGACTCTCCGTTCCGGCCTATTCTTGCCTGCGGGTCTCTCCGTTCGGGACAATTCTGACCTGCAAAACTCTCCGTTCGGACCTAATCTAGCCTCTGGGAGTCTCCTTTGGGGTCTCCTGTTGCGTGCGGGGCTGCTCTATTCCAGCCTTTTGTGCTTACGGAGCTCCGATATTCGGTCCTGTTCTAGCATGCGGAGCTCCGCTACTCAGGCCTGATTGTGCGTGCGGGGCTCTGCTACTCGGGCCTGTTGGTGCATGCGGGGCTCCACTACTTGGGCCTGTTCGTGCATGCGGGGCTCCGCTACTCGGGTCTGTTCGTGCTTGCAGGGCTCTGCTACTCGGGCCTGTTCGTGCGTGCGGGGCTCCGCTATTCAGGCCTGATAGTGTGTGCGGGGCTCCTCTATTCAGGCCTGTCCTTCCCTGCGGGACTCTATTCGGGCCTATACTTCCCTGCGGGATTCTGTTCGGGCCTTTTCTGGCCTGCGAGACTCTCCGTTCGCTCCTATCGTGGTCTGCGGGACTCTCGTTCGGGCCCATTCTCGCCTTCGAGACCCTCTGTTCGGGCTTTTCTGGCCTGCGGGACTCTCCGTTCGGGCCTATTCTTGTGAGCGGGTCTCTATTCGGGCCTATTTTTGCCTAAGGGCTCCTCTATTCGGGCCTCTTCTGGCCTGCGGGACTCTCCGTTCGGGCCTATTCTCACCTGGGGAGCTCTCCGTTCGGGCCTTTCTGGCCTTCGGGACTCTGTTCTGGTCTCTTCTTGCCAGCGGGGCTCTTCGTTTGGGCCTCTTCTTGCCTGCAGGACTCTGTTCGGGACTCTTCTTGCCTGCACAGCCCCTCTACTCGGGCCTCTTTTTGCCTGCGGGACTCTGTCCAGGCCTATTGTTGCCCCCGGAAAACTGCGTTCGGTCCTATTCTGGCTTGTGGGACTCTGTTCGGGCCTATGCTTGCCTGCGGGAATCTCCTTTCAGGGTTATGCTGACCTGTGGGATTCTCAGTTTGGGCGTATTCTCGCCTGCAGGACATCTCTTCGGGCCTATTCTCGCCCGCGGGACCCTCCGTTCGGTCGTTTCTGGCCTGAGGGACTCTCCGTTCGGGCCTAATCTTGGGAGCGGGACTTTACTCGGGCCTATTCTTGCCTCTGGGGCTCCTCCTTTCTTGCCTATTCTTGCCTCCGGGAATCTCCGTTCTGGCCTGTTCGGGCCTGCGGGACTCTGTTCGGGCCTATGCTTGCCTGCAGGAATCTCTATTCCGCCCTACTCTGGCCTGCGGGACTCTGCGTTCCGGCCTATTCTGGCCTGCGGGACTCTTTTCGGGCCTATTCTTGCTCCGGGAATCTCCGTTCGGGCGTACCCTGGCTTGCGGGACTCTGTTCGGGCCTATGCTTGCCTGCAGGAATCTCTGTTCTGGCCTATTCTGACCTGCAGGACTCTGTTTGGGCCTATGCTTGCCTGCGGGAATCTCCGTTCAGGCGTATGCTGGCCTGCGGGTCTCTCCGTTCGGGCCCATTCTTGCCTGCGGGACTCTCCGTTTGGGCGTATCCTTGCCCGCGGGACTCTGTTCGGGCCTCTTCTTGCCTGCACGGCTCCTCTACTCGGGCCTATTTTTGCCTGTGGGACTCTATTGGGGCCTATTCTTGCCTCCGACAATCTCCGTTCGGGCCCATTCTGGCCTGCGGGACTCTTCGTTCGGGCCTAGGCTTCCCTTCGGCAATCTCCGTTCAGGCGTATGCTGGCCTGCGGAATTCTGTTCGGGGCTATTCTTGCTCCGGGAATCTCTGTTCGGGACTATTCTGGCCTGTGGGACTCTGTTCGGGCCCATGCCTGCCTGCGGGGCTCTCTGTTCAGGCCTTTTTCGCCTACGGGACTCTCTGTTCGGGCCTATTCTCTGGAGCGGGGCTTTAGTCGGGCCTACTCTTGACTACGGGGCTCCTCAATTCTTGCCTCTGGGATTCTGTTCGGGCCTATTCTTGTCTGTGGGACTCTCCGTTTGAGCCTATTCTTGCCTGTGGGTTCTCCATTCAGGGCTACTCTTGCCAGCGGGACTCTGTTCGTGCCTCATCTTGCCTGCATGGCTGCTCTACTCGGGCCTATTCTTGCCTGCGGGACTCTGTTCGGGCCTATCCTTGCTCCGGGAATCTCCGTTCGGGCATACCCTGGCCTGCGGGACTCCGTTCGGGCCTATTCTGGCCTGCGGGACTCTGTTTGGGCCTATGCTTGCCTGCAGGAATCTCTGTTCCGGCCTATTGTGGCCTGCAGGACTCCCCGTTCGGGCCTGTTCTGGCCTGCGGGACTCTGTTTGGGCCTATGCTTGCCTACGGGAATCTCCGTTCAGGCGTATGCTGGCCTGCGGTATTCTCAATTTGGGCATATTCTCTCGCCTGCGGGACTTTCCTTTGGGCCTATTCTCGCCTGCGCAACTCTCCGTTCGGGCCTATTCTTGCCTGCGGGACTCTCCGTTCCGGCCTATTCTTGCCTGCGGGTCTCTCCGTTCGGGACAATTCTGACCTGCAAAACTCTCCGTTCGGACCTAATCTAGCCTCTGGGAGTCTCCTTTGGGGTCTCCTGTTGCGTGCGGGGCTGCTCTATTCCAGCCTTTTGTGCTTACGGAGCTCCGATATTCGGTCCTGTTCTAGCATGCGGAGCTCCGCTACTCAGGCCTGATTGTGCGTGCGGGGCTCTGCTACTCGGGCCTGTTGGTGCATGCGGGGCTCCACTACTTGGGCCTGTTCGTGCATGCGGGGCTCCGCTATTCAGGCCTGATAGTGTGTGCGGGGCTCCTCTATTCAGGCCTGTCCTTCCCTGCGGGACTCTATTCGGGCCTATACTTCCCTGCGGGATTCTGTTCGGGCCTTTTCTGGCCTGCGAGACTCTCCGTTCTCTCCTATCGTGGTCTGCGGGACCCTCGTTCGGGCCCATTCTCGCCTTTGAGACCCTCTGTTCGGGCTTTTCTGGCCTGCGGGACTCTCCGTTCGGGCCTATTCTTGAGAGCGGGTCTCTATTCGGGCCTATTTTTGCCTAAGGGCTCCTCTATTCGGGCCTCTTCTGGCCTGCGGGACTCTCCGTTCGGGCCTATTCTCACCTGGGGAGCTCTCCATTCGGGCCTTTCTGGCCTTCGGGACTCTGTTCGGGTCTCTTCTTGCCAGCGGGGCTCTTCGTTTGGGCCCATTCTTGCCTGCAGGACTCTGTTCGGGACTCTTCTTGCCTGCACAGCCCCTCTACTCGGGCCTCTTTTTGCCTGCGGGACTCTGTCCAGGCCTATTGTTGCCCCCGGAAAACTCCGTTCGGTCCTATTCTGGCTTGTGGGACTCTGTTCGGGCCTATGCTTGCCTGCGGGAATCTCCTTTCAGGGTTATGCTGACCTGTGGGATTCTCAGTTTGGGCGTATTGTCGCCTGCAGGACATCTCTTCGGGCCTATTCTCGCCCGCGGGACCCTCCGTTCGGTCGTTTCTGGCCTGAGGGACTCTCCGTTCGGGCCTAATCTTGGGAGCGGGACTCTACTCGGGCCTATTCTTGCCTAGGGGCCTCTTCTATTCGTGCTTCTTCTTGCCAGTGGGACTCTGTTCAGGCCCGTTCTTGCCTGCAGGATTCTGCGTTCGGGCTTATTCTTGCTTGCCGGACAGTGTTCGGGCGTCTTCTTGCCTGCACAGCTCCACTACTCGGGCCTCATTTTGCCTTCGGGACACCGTTCAGGTCTATTCTTGGTCCGGAAATCTCCGTTCGGGCCTATGCTGGCCTGCTGGACTCTGTTCGGGCCTATGCTTGCCTGCGGGAATGACCGTTCGGGCCTGTGTTGGCCTGCAGGACTCTCCGTTCGGGCCGTTCTGGCCTGCGGTACTCTCCGTTCGGGCCTATTCTCTGGAGCGGGACTTTACTCGGGCCTATTCTTGCCTCTGGGGCTCCTCCTTTCTTGCCTATTCTTGCCTCCGGGAATCTCCGTTCTGGCCTGTTCGGGCCTGCGGGACTCTGTTCGGGCCTATGCTTGCCTGCAGGAATCTCTGTTCCGCCCTACTCTGGCCTGCGGGACTCTGCGTTCCGGCCTATTCTGGCCTGCGGGACTCTTTTCGGGCCTATTCTTGCTCCGGGAATCTCTGTTCCGGCGTACCCTGGCTTGCGGGACTCTGTTCGGGCCTATGCTTGCCTGCAGGAATCTCTGTTCTGGCCTACTCTGGCCTGCGGGACTCTGCGTTCCGGCCTATTCTGGCCTGCGGGACTCTTTTCGGGCCTATTCTTGCTCCGGGAATCTCCGTTCGGGCGTACCCTGGCTTGCGGGACTCTGTTCGGGCCTATGCTTGCCTGCAGGAATCTCTGTTCTGGCCTATTCTGACCTGCAGGACTCTGTTTGGGCCTATGCTTGCCTGCGGGAATCTCCGTTCAGGCGTATGCTGGCCTGCGGGTCTCTCGGTTCGGGCCCATTCTTGCCTGCGGGACTCTCCGTTTGGGCGTATCCTTGCCCGCGGGACTCTGTTCGGGCCTCTTCTTGCCTGCACGGCTCCTCTACTCGGGCCTATTTTTGCCTGTGGGACTCTATTGGGGCCTATTCTTGCCTCCGACAATCTCCGTTCGGGCCCATTCTGGCCTGCGGGACTCTTCGTTCGGGCCTAGGCTTCCCTTTGGCAATCTCCGTTCAGGCGTATGCTGGCCTGCGGGACTCTGTTCCGGCCTTTGGTTGCTTTTGGAAATCCCCGTTCTGCCCTGCGGAATTCTGTTCGGGGCTATTCTTGCTCCGGGAATCTCTGTTCGGGACTATTCTGGCCTGTGGGACTCTGTTCGGGCCCATGCCTGCCTGCGGGGCTCTCTGTTCAGGCCTTTTTCGCCTACGGGACTCTCTGTTCGGGCCTATTCTCTGGAGCGGGGCTTTAGTCGGGCCTACTCTTGACTACGGGGCTCCTCAATTCTTGCCTCTGGGATTCTGTTCGGGCCTATTCTTGTCTGTGGGACTCTCCGTTTGAGCCTATTCTTGCCTGTGGGTTCTCCATTCAGGGCTACTCTTGCCAGCGGGACTCTGTTCGTGCCTCATCTTGCCTGCATGGCTGCTCTACTCGGGCCTATTCTTGCCTGCGGGACTCTGTTCGGGCCTATCCTTGCTCCGGGAATCTCCGTTCGGGCATACCCTGGCCTGCGGGACTCCGTTCGGGCCTATTCTGGCCTGCGGGACTCTGTTTGGGCCTATGCTTGCCTGCAGGAATCTCTGTTCCGGCCTATTGTGGCCTGCAGGACTCCCCGTTCGGGCCTGTTCTGGCCTGCGGGACTCTGTTTGGGCCTATGCTTGCCTACGGGAATCTCCGTTCAGGCGTATGCTGGCCTGCGGTATTCTCAATTTGGGCATATTCTCTCGCCTGCAGGACTTTCCTTTGGGCCTATTCTCGCCTGCGCAACTCTCCGTTCGGGCCTATTCTTGCCTGCGGGACTCTCCGTTCGGGACAATTCTGACCTGCAAAACTCTCCGTTCGGACCTAATCTAGCCTCTGGGAGTCTCCTTTGGGGTCTCCTGTTGCGTGCGGGGCTGCTCTATTCCAGCCTTTTGTGCTTACGGAGCTCCGATATTCGGTCCTGTTCTAGCATGCGGAGCTCCGCTACTCAGGCCTGATTGTGCGTGCGGGGCTCTGCTACTCGGGCCTGTTGGTGCATGCGGGGCTCCACTACTTGGGCCTGTTCGTGCATGCGGGGCTCCGCTACTCGGGTCTGTTCGTGCTTGCAGGGCTCTGCTACTCGGGCCTGTTCGTGCGTGCGGGGCTCCGCTATTCAGGCCTGATAGTGTGTGCGGGGCTCCTCTATTCAGGCCTGTCCTTCCCTGCGGGACTCTATTCGGGCCTATACTTCCCTGCGGGATTCTGTTCGGGCCTTTTCTGGCCTGCGAGACTCTCCGTTCGCTCCTATCGTGGTCTGCGGGACCCTCGTTCGGGCCCATTCTCGCCTTCGAGACCCTCTGTTCGGGCTTTTCTGGCCTGCGGGACTCTCCGTTCGGGCCTATTCTTGTGAGCGGGTCTCTATTCGGGCCTATTTTTGCCTAAGGGCTCCTCTATTCGGGCCTCTTCTGGCCTGCGGGACTCTCCGTTCGGGCCTATTCTCACCTGGGGAGCTCTCCGTTCGGGCCTTTCTGGCCTTCGGGACTCTGTTCTGGTCTCTTCTTGCCAGCGGGGCTCTTCGTTTGGGCCTATTCTTGCCTGCAGGACTCTGTTCGGGACTCTTCTTGCCTGCACAGCCCCTCTACTCGGGCCTCTTTTTGCCTGCGGGACTCTGTCCAGGCCTATTGTTGCCCCCGGAAAACTGCGTTCGGTCCTATTCTGGCTTGTGGGACTCTGTTCGGGCCTATGCTTGCCTGCGGGAATCTCCTTTCAGGGTTATGCTGACCTGTGGGATTCTCAGTTTGGGCGTATTCTCGCCTGCAGGACATCTCTTCGGGCCTATTCTCGCCCGCGGGACCCTCCGTTCGGTCGTTTCTGGCCTGAGGGACTCTCCGTTCGGGCCTAATCTTGGGAGCGGGACTTTACTCGGGCCTATTCTTGCCTCTGGGGCTCCTCCTTTCTTGCCTATTCTTGCCTCCGGGAATCTCCGTTCTGGCCTGTTCGGGCCTGCGGGACTCTGTTCGGGCCTATGCTTGCCTGCAGGAATCTCTATTCCGCCCTACTCTGGCCTGCGGGACTCTGCGTTCCGGCCTATTCTGGCCTGCGGGACTCTTTTCGGGCCTATTCTTGCTCCGGGAATCTCCGTTCGGGCGTACCCTGGCTTGCGGGACTCTGTTCGGGCCTATGCTTGCCTGCAGGAATCTCTGTTCTGGCCTATTCTGACCTGCAGGACTCTGTTTGGGCCTATGCTTGCCTGCGGGAATCTCCGTTCAGGCGTATGCTGGCCTGCGGGTCTCTCCGTTCGGGCCCATTCTTGCCTGCGGGACTCTCCGTTTGGGCGTATCCTTGCCCGCGGGACTCTGTTCGGGCCTCTTCTTGCCTGCACGGCTCCTCTACTCGGGCCTATTTTTGCCTGTGGGACTCTATTGGGGCCTATTCTTGCCTCCGACAATCTCCGTTCGGGCCCATTCTGGCCTGCGGGACTCTTCGTTCGGGCCTAGGCTTCCCTTCGGCAATCTCCGTTCAGGCGTATGCTGGCCTGCGGAATTCTGTTCGGGGCTATTCTTGCTCCGGGAATCTCTGTTCGGGACTATTCTGGCCTGTGGGACTCTGTTCGGGCCCATGCCTGCCTGCGGGGCTCTCTGTTCAGGCCTTTTTCGCCTACGGGACTCTCTGTTCGGGCCTATTCTCTGGAGCGGGGCTTTAGTCGGGCCTACTCTTGACTACGGGGCTCCTCAATTCTTGCCTCTGGGATTCTGTTCGGGCCTATTCTTGTCTGTGGGACTCTCCGTTTGAGCCTATTCTTGCCTGTGGGTTCTCCATTCAGGGCTACTCTTGCCAGCGGGACTCTGTTCGTGCCTCATCTTGCCTGCATGGCTGCTCTACTCGGGCCTATTCTTGCCTGCGGGACTCTGTTCGGGCCTATCCTTGCTCCGGGAATCTCCGTTCGGGCATACCCTGGCCTGCGGGACTCCGTTCGGGCCTATTCTGGCCTGCGGGACTCTGTTTGGGCCTATGCTTGCCTGCAGGAATCTCTGTTCCGGCCTATTGTGGCCTGCAGGACTCCCCGTTCGGGCCTGTTCTGGCCTGCGGGACTCTGTTTGGGCCTATGCTTGCCTACGGGAATCTCCGTTCAGGCGTATGCTGGCCTGCGGTATTCTCAATTTGGGCATATTCTCTCGCCTGCGGGACTTTCCTTTGGGCCTATTCTCGCCTGCGCAACTCTCCGTTCGGGCCTATTCTTGCCTGCGGGACTCTCCGTTCCGGCCTATTCTTGCCTGCGGGTCTCTCCGTTCGGGACAATTCTGACCTGCAAAACTCTCCGTTCGGACCTAATCTAGCCTCTGGGAGTCTCCTTTGGGGTCTCCTGTTGCGTGCGGGGCTGCTCTATTCCAGCCTTTTGTGCTTACGGAGCTCCGATATTCGGTCCTGTTCTAGCATGCGGAGCTCCGCTACTCAGGCCTGATTGTGCGTGCGGGGCTCTGCTACTCGGGCCTGTTGGTGCATGCGGGGCTCCACTACATGGGCCTGTTCGTGCATGCGGGGCTCCGCTATTCAGGCCTGATAGTGTGTGCGGGGCTCCTCTATTCAGGCCTGTCCTTCCCTGCGGGACTCTATTCGGGCCTATACTTCCCTGCGGGATTCTGTTCGGGCCTTTTCTGGCCTGCGAGACTCTCCGTTCTCTCCTATCGTGGTCTGCGGGACCCTCGTTCGGGCCCATTCTCGCCTTTGAGACCCTCTGTTCGGGCTTTTCTGGCCTGCGGGACTCTCCGTTCGGGCCTATTCTTGAGAGCGGGTCTCTATTCGGGCCTATTTTTGCCTAAGGGCTCCTCTATTCGGGCCTCTTCTGGCCTGCGGGACTCTCCGTTCGGGCCTATTCTCACCTGGGGAGCTCTCCATTCGGGCCTTTCTGGCCTTCGGGACTCTGTTCGGGTCTCTTCTTGCCAGCGGGGCTCTTCGTTTGGGCCCATTCTTGCCTGCAGGACTCTGTTCGGGACTCTTCTTGCCTGCACAGCCCCTCTACTCGGGCCTCTTTTTGCCTGCGGGACTCTGTCCAGGCCTATTGTTGCCCCCGGAAAACTCCGTTCGGTCCTATTCTGGCTTGTGGGACTCTGTTCGGGCCTATGCTTGCCTGCGGGAATCTCCTTTCAGGGTTATGCTGACCTGTGGGATTCTCAGTTTGGGCGTATTCTCGCCTGCAGGACATCTCTTCGGGCCTATTCTCGCCCGCGGGACCCTCCGTTCGGTCGTTTCTGGCCTGAGGGACTCTCCGTTCGGGCCTAATCTTGGGAGCGGGACTCTACTCGGGCCTATTCTTGCCTAGGGGCCTCTTCTATTCGTGCTTCTTCTTGCCAGTGGGACTCTGTTCAGGCCCGTTCTTGCCTGCAGGATTCTGCGTTCGGGCTTATTCTTGCTTGCCGGACAGTGTTCGGGCGTCTTCTTGCCTGCACAGCTCCACTACTCGGGCCTCATTTTGCCTTCGGGACACCGTTCAGGTCTATTCTTGGTCCGGGAATCTCCGTTCGGGCCTATGCTGGCCTGCTGGACTCTGTTCGGGCCTATGCTTGCCTGCGGGAATGACCGTTCGGGCCTGTGTTGGCCTGCAGGACTCTCCGTTCGGGCCGTTCTGGCCTGCGGTACTCTCCGTTCGGGCCTATTCTCTGGAGCGGGACTTTACTCGGGCCTATTCTTGCCTCTGGGGCTCCTCCTTTCTTGCCTATTCTTGCCTCCGGGAATCTCCGTTCTGGCCTGTTCGGGCCTGCGGGACTCTGTTCGGGCCTATGCTTGCCTGCAGGAATCTCTGTTCCGCCCTACTCTGGCCTGCGGGACTCTGCGTTCCGGCCTATTCTGGCCTGCGGGACTCTTTTCGGGCCTATTCTTGCTCCGGGAATCTCTGTTCCGGCGTACCCTGGCTTGCGGGACTCTGTTCGGGCCTATGCTTGCCTGCAGGAATCTCTGTTCTGGCCTATTCTGACCTGCAGGACTCTGTTTGGGCCTATGCTTGCCTGCGGGAATCTCCGTTCAGGCGTATGCTGGCCTGCGGGTCTCTCGGTTCGGGCCCATTCTTGCCTGCGGGACTCTCCGTTTGGGCGTATCCTTGCCCGCGGGACTCTGTTCGGGCCTCTTCTTGCCTGCACGGCTCCTCTACTCGGGCCTATTTTTGCCTGTGGGACTCTATTGGGGCCTATTCTTGCCTCCGACAATCTCCGTTCGGGCCCATTCTGGCCTGCGGGACTCTTCGTTCGGGCCTAGGCTTCCCTTTGGCAATCTCCGTTCAGGCGTATGCTGGCCTGCGGGACTCTGTTCCGGCCTTTGGTTGCTTTTGGAAATCCCCGTTCTGCCCTGCGGAATTCTGTTCGGGGCTATTCTTGCTCCGGGAATCTCTGTTCGGGACTATTCTGGCCTGTGGGACTCTGTTCGGGCCCATGCCTGCCTGCGGGGCTCTCTGTTCAGGCCTTTTTCGCCTACGGGACTCTCTGTTCGGGCCTATTCTCTGGAGCGGGGCTTTAGTCGGGCCTACTCTTGACTACGGGGCTCCTCAATTCTTGCCTCTGGGATTCTGTTCGGGCCTATTCTTGTCTGTGGGACTCTCCGTTTGAGCCTATTCTTGCCTGTGGGTTCTCCATTCAGGGCTACTCTTGCCAGCGGGACTCTGTTCGTGCCTCATCTTGCCTGCATGGCTGCTCTACTCGGGCCTATTCTTGCCTGCGGGACTCTGTTCGGGCCTATCCTTGCTCCGGGAATCTCCATTCGGGCATACCCTGGCCTGCGAGACTCCGTTCGGGCCTATTCTGGCCTGCGGGACTCTGTTTGGGCCTATGCTTGCCTGCAGGAATCTCTGTTCCGGCCTATTGTGGCCTGCAGGACTCCCCGTTCGGGCCTGTTCTGGCCTGCGGGACTCTGTTTGGGCCTATGCTTGCCTACGGGAATCTCCGTTCAGGCGTATGCTGGCCTGCGGTATTCTCAATTTGGGCATATTCTCTCGCCTGCAGGACTTTCCTTTGGGCCTATTCTCGCCTGCGCAACTCTCCGTTCGGGCCTATTCTTGCCTGCGGGACTCTCCGTTCCGGCCTATTCTTGCCTGCGGGTCTCTCCGTTCGGGACAATTCTGACCTGCAAAACTCTCCGTTCGGACCTAATCTAGCCTCTGGGAGTCTCCTTTGGGGTCTCCTGTTGCGTGCGGGGCTGCTCTATTCCAGCCTTTTGTGCTTACGGAGCTCCGATATTCGGTCCTGTTCTAGCATGCGGAGCTCCGCTACTCAGGCCTGATTGTGCGTGCGGGGCTCTGCTACTCGGGCCTGTTGGTGCATGCGGGGCTCCACTACTTGGGCCTGTTCGTGCATGCGGGGCTCCGCTACTCGGGTCTGTTCGTGCTTGCAGGGCTCTGCTACTCGGGCCTGTTCGTGCGTGCGGGGCTCCGCTATTCAGGCCTGATAGTGTGTGCGGGGCTCCTCTATTCAGGCCTGTCCTTCCCTGCGGGACTCTATTCGGGCCTATACTTCCCTGCGGGATTCTGTTCGGGCCTTTTCTGGCCTGCGAGACTCTCCGTTCGCTCCTATCGTGGTCTGCGGGACTCTCGTTCAGGCCCATTCTCGCCTTCGAGACCCTCTGTTCGGGCTTTTCTGGCCTGCGGGACTCTCCGTTCGGGCCTATTCTTGTGAGCGGGTCTCTATTCGGGCCTATTTTTGCCTAAGGGCTCCTCTATTCGGGCCTCTTCTGGCCTGCGGGACTCTCCGTTCGGGCCTATTCTCACCTGGGGAGCTCTCCGTTCGGGCCTTTCTGGCCTTCGGGACTCTGTTCTGGTCTCTTCTTGCCAGCGGGGCTCTTCGTTTGGGCCTCTTCTTGCCTGCAGGACTCTGTTCGGGACTCTTCTTGCCTGCACAGCCCCTCTACTCGGGCCTCTTTTTGCCTGCGGGACTCTGTCCAGGCCTATTGTTGCCCCCGGAAAACTCCGTTCGCTCCTATTCTGGCTTGTGGGACTCTGTTCGGGCCTATGCTTGCCTGCGGGAATCTCCTTTCAGGGTTATGCTGACCTGTGGGATTCTCAGTTTGGGCGTATTGTCGCCTGCAGGACATCTCTTCGGGCCTATTCTCGCCCGCGGGACCCTCCGTTCGGTCGTTTCTGGCCTGAGGGACTCTCCGTTCGGGCCTAATCTTGGGAGCGGGACTTTACTCGGGCCTATTCTTGCCTCTGGGGCTCCTCCTTTCTTGCCTATTCTTGCCTCCGGGAATCTCCGTTCTGGCCTGTTCGGGCCTGCGGGACTCTGTTCGGGCCTATGCTTGCCTGCAGGAATCTCTATTCCGCCCTACTCTGGCCTGCGGGACTCTGCGTTCCGGCCTATTCTGGCCTGCGGGACTCTTTTCGGGCCTATTCTTGCTCCGGGAATCTCCGTTCGGGCGTACCCTGGCTTGCGGGACTCTGTTCGGGCCTATGCTTGCCTGCAGGAATCTCTGTTCTGGCCTATTCTGACCTGCAGGACTCTGTTTGGGCCTATGCTTGCCTGCGGGAATCTCCGTTCAGGCGTATGCTGGCCTGCGGGTCTCTCCGTTCGGGCCCATTCTTGCCTGCGGGACTCTCCGTTTGGGCGTATCCTTGCCCGCGGGACTCTGTTCGGGCCTCTTCTTGCCTGCACGGCTCCTCTACTCGGGCCTATTTTTGCCTGTGGGACTCTATTGGGGCCTATTCTTGCCTCCGACAATCTCCGTTCGGGCCCATTCTGGCCTGCGGGACTCTTCGTTCGGGCCTAGGCTTCCCTTCGGCAATCTCCGTTCAGGGGCATGCTGGCCTGCGGAATTCTGTTCGGGGCTATTCTTGCTCCGGGAATCTCTGTTCGGGACTATTCTGGCCTGTGGGACTCTGTTCGGGCCCATGCCTGCCTGCGGGGCTCTCTGTTCAGGCCTTTTTCGCCTACGGGACTCTCTGTTCGGGCCTATTCTCTGGAGCGGGGCTTTAGTCGGGCCTACTCTTGACTACGGGGCTCCTCAATTCTTGCCTCTGGGATTCTGTTCGGGCCTATTCTTGTCTGTGGGACTCTCCGTTTGAGCCTATTCTTGCCTGTGGGTTCTCCATTCAGGGCTACTCTTGCCAGCGGGACTCTGTTCGTGCCTCATCTTGCCTGCATGGCTGCTCTACTCGGGCCTATTCTTGCCTGCGGGACTCTGTTCGGGCCTATCCTTGCTCCGGGAATCTCCGTTCGGGCATACCCTGGCCTGCGGGACTCCGTTCGGGCCTATTCTGGCCTGCGGGACTCTGTTTGGGCCTATGCTTGCCTGCAGGAATCTCTGTTCCGGCCTATTGTGGCCTGCAGGACTCCCCGTTCGGGCCTGTTCTGGCCTGCGGGACTCTGTTTGGGCCTATGCTTGCCTACGGGAATCTCCGTTCAGGCGTATGCTGGCCTGCGGTATTCTCAATTTGGGCATATTCTCTCGCCTGCGGGACTTTCCTTTGGGCCTATTCTCGCCTGCGCAACTCTCCGTTCGGGCCTATTCTTGCCTGCGGGACTCTCCGTTCCGGCCTATTCTTGCCTGCGGGTCTCTCCGTTCGGGACAATTCTGACCTGCAAAACTCTCCGTTCGGACCTAATCTAGCCTCTGGGAGTCTCCTTTGGGGTCTCCTGTTGCGTGCGGGGCTGCTCTATTCCAGCCTTTTGTGCTTACGGAGCTCCGATATTCGGTCCTGTTCTAGCATGCGGAGCTCCGCTACTCAGGCCTGATTGTGCGTGCGGGGCTCTGCTACTCGGGCCTGTTGGTGCATGCGGGGCTCCACTACATGGGCCTGTTCGTGCATGCGGGGCTCCGCTATTCAGGCCTGATAGTGTGTGCGGGGCTCCTCTATTCAGGCCTGTCCTTCCCTGCGGGACTCTATTCGGGCCTATACTTCCCTGCGGGATTCTGTTCGGGCCTTTTCTGGCCTGCGAGACTCTCCGTTCTCTCCTATCGTGGTCTGCGGGACCCTCGTTCGGGCCCATTCTCGCCTTTGAGACCCTCTGTTCGGGCTTTTCTGGCCTGCGGGACTCTCCGTTCGGGCCTATTCTTGAGAGCGGGTCTCTATTCGGGCCTATTTTTGCCTAAGGGCTCCTCTATTCGGGCCTCTTCTGGCCTGCGGGACTCTCCGTTCGGGCCTATTCTCACCTGGGGAGCTCTCCATTCGGGCCTTTCTGGCCTTCGGGACTCTGTTCGGGTCTCTTCTTGCCAGCGGGGCTCTTCGTTTGGGCCCATTCTTGCCTGCAGGACTCTGTTCGGGACTCTTCTTGCCTGCACAGCCCCTCTACTCGGGCCTCTTTTTGCCTGCGGGACTCTGTCCAGGCCTATTGTTGCCCCCGGAAAACTCCGTTCGGTCCTATTCTGGCTTGTGGGACTCTGTTCGGGCCTATGCTTGCCTGCGGGAATCTCCTTTCAGGGTTATGCTGACCTGTGGGATTCTCAGTTTGGGCGTATTCTCGCCTGCAGGACATCTCTTCGGGCCTATTCTCGCCCGCGGGACCCTCCGTTCGGTCGTTTCTGGCCTGAGGGACTCTCCGTTCGGGCCTAATCTTGGGAGCGGGACTCTACTCGGGCCTATTCTTGCCTAGGGGCCTCTTCTATTCGTGCTTCTTCTTGCCAGTGGGACTCTGTTCAGGCCCGTTCTTGCCTGCAGGATTCTGCGTTCGGGCTTATTCTTGCTTGCCGGACAGTGTTCGGGCGTCTTCTTGCCTGCACAGCTCCACTACTCGGGCCTCATTTTGCCTTCGGGACACCGTTCAGGTCTATTCTTGGTCCGGGAATCTCCGTTCGGGCCTATGCTGGCCTGCTGGACTCTGTTCGGGCCTATGCTTGCCTGCGGGAATGACCGTTCGGGCCTGTGTTGGCCTGCAGGACTCTCCGTTCGGGCCGTTCTGGCCTGCGGTACTCTCCGTTCGGGCCTATTCTCTGGAGCGGGACTTTACTCGGGCCTATTCTTGCCTCTGGGGCTCCTCCTTTCTTGCCTATTCTTGCCTCCGGGAATCTCCGTTCTGGCCTGTTCGGGCCTGCGGGACTCTGTTCGGGCCTATGCTTGCCAGCAGGAATCTCTGTTCCGCCCTACTCTGGCCTGCGGGACTCTGCGTTCCAGCCTATTCTGGCCTGCGGGACTCTTTTCGGGCCTATTCTTGTGAGCGGGTCTCTATTCGGGCCTATTTTTGCCTAAGGGCTCCTCTATTCGGGCCTCTTCTGGCCTGCGGGACTCTCCGTTCGGGCCTATTCTCACCTGGGGAGCTCTCCGTTCGGGCCTTTCTGGCCTTCGGGACTCTGTTCTGGTCTCTTCTTGCCAGCGGGGCTCTTCGTTTGGGCCTCTTCTTGCCTGCAGGACTCTGTTCGGGACTCTTCTTGCCTGCACAGCCCCTCTACTCGGGCCTCTTTTTGCCTGCGGGACTCTGTCCAGGCCTATTGTTGCCCCCGGAAAACTCCGTTCGCTCCTATTCTGGCTTGTGGGACTCTGTTCGGGCCTATGCTTGCCTGCGGGAATCTCCTTTCAGGGTTATGCTGACCTGTGGGATTCTCAGTTTGGGCGTATTGTCGCCTGCAGGACATCTCTTCGGGCCTATTCTCGCCCGCGGGACCCTCCGTTCGGTCGTTTCTGGCCTGAGGGACTCTCCGTTCGGGCCTAATCTTGGGAGCGGGACTTTACTCGGGCCTATTCTTGCCTCTGGGGCTCCTCCTTTCTTGCCTATTCTTGCCTCCGGGAATCTCCGTTCTGGCCTGTTCGGGCCTGCGGGACTCTGTTCGGGCCTATGCTTGCCTGCAGGAATCTCTATTCCGCCCTACTCTGGCCTGCGGGACTCTGCGTTCCGGCCTATTCTGGCCTGCGGGACTCTTTTCGGGCCTATTCTTGCTCCGGGAATCTCCGTTCGGGCGTACCCTGGCTTGCGGGACTCTGTTCGGGCCTATGCTTGCCTGCAGGAATCTCTGTTCTGGCCTATTCTGACCTGCAGGACTCTGTTTGGGCCTATGCTTGCCTGCGGGAATCTCCGTTCAGGCGTATGCTGGCCTGCGGGTCTCTCCGTTCGGGCCCATTCTTGCCTGCGGGACTCTCCGTTTGGGCGTATCCTTGCCCGCGGGACTCTGTTCGGGCCTCTTCTTGCCTGCACGGCTCCTCTACTCGGGCCTATTTTTGCCTGTGGGACTCTATTGGGGCCTATTCTTGCCTCCGACAATCTCCGTTCGGGCCCATTCTGGCCTGCGGGACTCTTCGTTCGGGCCTAGGCTTCCCTTCGGCAATCTCCGTTCAGGCGTATGCTGGCCTGCGGAATTCTGTTCGGGGCTATTCTTGCTCCGGGAATCTCTGTTCGGGACTATTCTGGCCTGTGGGACTCTGTTCGGGCCCATGCCTGCCTGCGGGGCTCTCTGTTCAGGCCTTTTTCGCCTACGGGACTCTCTGTTCGGGCCTATTCTCTGGAGCGGGGCTTTAGTCGGGCCTACTCTTGACTACGGGGCTCCTCAATTCTTGCCTCTGGGATTCTGTTCGGGCCTATTCTTGTCTGTGGGACTCTCCGTTTGAGCCTATTCTTGCCTGTGGGTTCTCCATTCAGGGCTACTCTTGCCAGCGGGACTCTGTTCGTGCCTCATCTTGCCTGCATGGCTGCTCTACTCGGGCCTATTCTTGCCTGCGGGACTCTGTTCGGGCCTATCCTTGCTCCGGGAATCTCCGTTCGGGCATACCCTGGCCTGCGGGACTCCGTTCGGGCCTATTCTGGCCTGCGGGACTCTGTTTGGGCCTATGCTTGCCTGCAGGAATCTCTGTTCCGGCCTATTGTGGCCTGCAGGACTCCCCGTTCGGGCCTGTTCTGGCCTGCGGGACTCTGTTTGGGCCTATGCTTGCCTACGGGAATCTCCGTTCAGGCGTATGCTGGCCTGCGGTATTCTCAATTTGGGCATATTCTCTCGCCTGCGGGACTTTCCTTTGGGCCTATTCTCGCCTGCGCAACTCTCCGTTCGGGCCTATTCTTGCCTGCGGGACTCTCCGTTCCGGCCTATTCTTGCCTGCGGGTCTCTCCGTTCGGGACAATTCTGACCTGCAAAACTCTCCGTTCGGACCTAATCTAGCCTCTGGGAGTCTCCTTTGGGGTCTCCTGTTGCGTGCGGGGCTGCTCTATTCCAGCCTTTTGTGCTTACGGAGCTCCGATATTCGGTCCTGTTCTAGCATGCGGAGCTCCGCTACTCAGGCCTGATTGTGCGTGCGGGGCTCTGCTACTCGGGCCTGTTGGTGCATGCGGGGCTCCACTACTTGGGCCTGTTCGTGCATGCGGGGCTCCGCTACTCGGGTCTGTTCGTGCTTGCAGGGCTCTGCTACTCGGGCCTGTTCGTGCGTGCGGGGCTCCGCTATTCAGGCCTGATAGTGTGTGCGGGGCTCCTCTATTCAGGCCTGTCCTTCCCTGCGGGACTCTATTCGGGCCTATACTTCCCTGCGGGATTCTGTTCGGGCCTTTTCTGGCCTGCGAGACTCTCCGTTCGCTCCTATCGTGGTCTGCGGGACTCTCGTTCGGGCCCATTCTCGCCTTCGAGACCCTCTGTTCGGGCTTTTCTGGCCTGCGGGACTCTCCGTTCGGGCCTATTCTTGTGAGCGGGTCTCTATTCGGGCCTATTTTTGCCTAAGGGCTCCTCTATTCGGGCCTCTTCTGGCCTGCGGGACTCTCCGTTCGGGCCTATTCTCACCTGGGGAGCTCTCCGTTCGGGCCTTTCTGGCCTTCGGGACTCTGTTCTGGTCTCTTCTTGCCAGCGGGGCTCTTCGTTTGGGCCTCTTCTTGCCTGCAGGACTCTGTTCGGGACTCTTCTTGCCTGCACAGCCCCTCTACTCGGGCCTCTTTTTGCCTGCGGGACTCTGTCCAGGCCTATTGTTGCCCCCGGAAAACTCCGTTCGCTCCTATTCTGGCTTGTGGGACTCTGTTCGGGCCTATGCTTGCCTGCGGGAATCTCCTTTCAGGGTTATGCTGACCTGTGGGATTCTCAGTTTGGGCGTATTCTCGCCTGCAGGACATCTCTTCGGGCCTATTCTCGCCCGCGGGACCCTCCGTTCGGTCGTTTCTGGCCTGAGGGACTCTCCGTTCGGGCCTAATCTTGGGAGCGGGACTTTACTCGGGCCTATTCTTGCCTCTGGGGCTCCTCCTTTCTTGCCTATTCTTGCCTCCGGGAATCTCCGTTCTGGCCTGTTCGGGCCTGCGGGACTCTGTTCGGGCCTATGCTTGCCTGCAGGAATCTCTATTCCGCCCTACTCTGGCCTGCGGGACTCTGCGTTCCGGCCTATTCTGGCCTGCGGGACTCTTTTCGGGCCTATTCTTGCTCCGGGAATCTCCGTTCGGGCGTACCCTGGCTTGCGGGACTCTGTTCGGGCCTATGCTTGCCTGCAGGAATCTCTGTTCTGGCCTATTCTGACCTGCAGGACTCTGTTTGGGCCTATGCTTGCCTGCGGGAATCTCCGTTCAGGCGTATGCTGGCCTGCGGGTCTCTCCGTTCGGGCCCATTCTTGCCTGCGGGACTCTCCGTTTGGGCGTATCCTTGCCCGCGGGACTCTGTTCGGGCCTCTTCTTGCCTGCACGGCTCCTCTACTCGGGCCTATTTTTGCCTGTGGGACTCTATTGGGGCCTATTCTTGCCTCCGACAATCTCCGTTCGGGCCCATTCTGGCCTGCGGGACTCTTCGTTCGGGCCTAGGCTTCCCTTCGGCAATCTCCGTTCAGGCGTATGCTGGCCTGCGGAATTCTGTTCGGGGCTATTCTTGCTCCGGGAATCTCTGTTCGGGACTATTCTGGCCTGTGGGACTCTGTTCGGGCCCATGCCTGCCTGCGGGGCTCTCTGTTCAGGCCTTTTTCGCCTACGGGACTCTCTGTTCGGGCCTATTCTCTGGAGCGGGGCTTTAGTCGGGCCTACTCTTGCCTACGGGGCTCCTCAATTCTTGCCTCTGGGATTCTGTTCGGGCCTATTCTTGTCTGTGGGACTCTCCGTTTGAGCCTATTCTTGCCTGTGGGTTCTCCATTCAGGGCTACTCTTGCCAGCGGGACTCTGTTCGTGCCTCATCTTGCCTGCATGGCTGCTCTACTCGGGCCTATTCTTGCCTGCGGGACTCTGTTCGGGCCTATCCTTGCTCCGGGAATCTCCGTTCGGGCATACCCTGGCCTGCGGGACTCCGTTCGGGCCTATTCTGGCCTGCGGGACTCTGTTTGGGCCTATGCTTGCCTGCAGGAATCTCTGTTCCGGCCTATTGTGGCCTGCAGGACTCCCCGTTCGGGCCTGTTCTGGCCTGCGGGACTCTGTTTGGGCCTATGCTTGCCTACGGGAATCTCCGTTCAGGCGTATGCTGGCCTGCGGTATTCTCAATTTGGGCATATTCTCTCGCCTGCGGGACTTTCCTTTGGGCCTATTCTCGCCTGCGCACCTCTCCGTTCGGGCCTATTCTTGCCTGCGGGACTCTCCGTTCCGGCCTATTCTTGCCTGCGGGTCTCTCCGTTCGGGACAATTCTGACCTGCAAAACTCTCCGTTCGGACCTAATCTAGCCTCTGGGAGTCTCCTTTGGGGTCTCCTGTTGCGTGCGGGGCTGCTCTATTCCAGCCTTTTGTGCTTACGGAGCTCCGATATTCGGTCCTGTTCTAGCATGCGGAGCTCCGCTACTCAGGCCTGATTGTGCGTGCGGGGCTCTGCTACTCGGGCCTGTTGGTGCATGCGGGGCTCCACTACTTGGGCCTGTTCGTGCATGCGGGGCTCCGCTATTCAGGCCTGATAGTGTGTGCGGGGCTCCTCTATTCAGGCCTGTCCTTCCCTGCGGGACTCTATTCGGGCCTATACTTCCCTGCGGGATTCTGTTCGGGCCTTTTCTGGCCTGCGAGACTCTCCGTTCGCTCCTATCGTGGTCTGCGGGACCCTCGTTCGGGCCCATTCTCGCCTTCGAGACCCTCTGTTCGGGCTTTTCTGGCCTGCGGGACTCTCCGTTCGGGCCTATTCTTGAGAGCGGGTCTCTATTCGGGCCTATTTTTGCCTAAGGGCTCCTCTATTCGGGCCTCTTCTGGCCTGCGGGACTCTCCGTTCGGGCCTATTCTCACCTGGGGAGCTCTCCGTTCGGGCCTTTCTGGCCTTCGGGACTCTGTTCGGGTCTCTTCTTGCCAGCGGGGCTCTTCGTTTGGGCCCATTCTTGCCTGCAGGACTCTGTTCGGGACTCTTCTTGCCTGCACAGCCCCTCTACTCGGGCCTCTTTTTGCCTGCGGGACTCTGTCCAGGCCTATTGTTGCCCCCGGAAAACTCCGTTCGGTCCTATTCTGGCTTGTGGGACTCTGTTCGGGCCTATGCTTGCCTGCGGGAATCTCCTTTCAGGGTTATGCTGACCTGTGGGATTCTCAGTTTGGGCGTATTCTCGCCTGCAGGACATCTCTTCGGGCCTATTCTCGCCCGCGGGACCCTCCGTTCGGTCGTTTCTGGCCTGAGGGACTCTCCGTTCGGGCCTAATCTTGGGAGCGGGACTCTACTCGGGCCTATTCTTGCCTAGGGGCCTCTTCTATTCGTGCTTCTTCTTGCCAGTGGGACTCTGTTCAGGCCCGTTCTTGCCTGCAGGATTCTGCGTTCGGGCTTATTCTTGCTTGCCGGACAGTGTTCGGGCGTCTTCTTGCCTGCACAGCTCCACTACTCGGGCCTCATTTTGCCTTCGGGACACCGTTCAGGTCTATTCTTGGTCCGGGAATCTCCGTTCGGGCCTATGCTGGCCTGCTGGACTCTGTTTGGGCCTATGCTTGCCTGCGGGAATGACCGTTCGGGCCTGTGTTGGCCTGCAGGACTCTCCGTTCAGGCCGTTCTGGCCTGCGGTACTCTCCGTTCGGGCCTATTCTCTGGAGCGGGACTTTACTCGGGCCTATTCTTGCCTCTGGGGCTCCTCCTTTCTTGCCTATTCTTGCCTCCGGGAATCTCCGTTCTGGCCTGTTCGGGCCTGCGGGACTCTGTTCGGGCCTATGCTTGCCTGCAGGAATCTCTGTTCCGCCCTACTCTGGCCTGCGGGACTCTGCGTTCCGGCCTATTCTGGCCTGCGGGACTCTTTTCGGGCCTATTCTTGCTCCGGGAATCTCTGTTCCGGCGTACCCTGGCTTGCGGGACTCTGTTCGGGCCTATGCTTGCCTGCAGGAATCTCTGTTCTGGCCTATTCTGACCTGCAGGACTCTGTTTGGGCCTATGCTTGCCTGCGGGAATCTCCGTTCAGGCGTATGCTGGCCTGCGGGTCTCTCGGTTCGGGCCCATTCTTGCCTGCGGGAATCTCCGTTTGGGCGTATCCTTGCCCGCGGGACTCTGTTCGGGCCTCTTCTTGCCTGCACGGCTCCTCTACTCGGGCCTATTTTTGCCTGTGGGACTCTATTGGGGCCTATTCTTGCCTCCGACAATCTCCGTTCGGGCCCATTCTGGCCTGCGGGACTCTTCGTTCGGGCCTAGGCTTCCCTTCGGCAATCTCCGTTCAGGGGCATGCTGCCCTGCGGAATTCTGTTCGGGGCTATTCTTGCTCCGGGAATCTCTGTTCGGGACTATTCTGGCCTGTGGGACTCTGTTCGGGCCCATGCCTGCCTGCGGGGCTCTCTGTTCAGGCCTTTTTCGCCTACGGGACTCTCTGTTCGGGCCTATTCTCTGGAGCGGGGCTTTAGTCGGGCCTACTCTTGACTACGGGGCTCCTCAATTCTTGCCTCTGGGATTCTGTTCGGGCCTATTCTTGTCTGTGGGACTCTCCGTTTGAGCCTATTCTTGCCTGTGGGTTCTCCATTCAGGGCCACTCTTGCCAGCGGGACTCTGTTCGTGCCTCATCTTGCCTGCATGGCTGCTCTACTCGGGCCTATTCTTGC
The DNA here is from genome assembly GCF_030014295.1 of Loxodonta africana. Classification (NCBI taxonomy): domain Eukaryota; kingdom Metazoa; phylum Chordata; class Mammalia; order Proboscidea; family Elephantidae; genus Loxodonta; species Loxodonta africana. The sequence goes on from NW_026974842.1 coordinate 523,854, forward strand.
CTGTGGGACTCTGTTCGGGCCTATCCTTGCTCCGGGAATCTCCGTTCGGGCATACCCTGGCCTGCGGGACTCCGTTCGGGCCTATTCTGGCCTGCGGGACTCTGTTTGGGCCTATGCTTGCCTGCAGGAATCTCTGTTCCGGCCTATTGTGGCCTGCAGGACTCCCCGTTCGGGCCTGTTCTGGCCTGCGGGACTCTGTTTGGGCCTATGCTTGCCTAGGGGAATCTCCGTTCAGGCGTATGCTGGCCTGCGGTATTCTCAATTTGGGCATATTCTCTCGCCTGCGGGACTTTCCTTTGGGCCTATTCTCGCCTGCGCAACTCTCCGTTCGGGCCTATTCTTGCCTGCGGGACTCTCCGTTCCGGCCTATTCTTGCCTGCGGGTCTCTCCGTTCGGGACAATTCTGACCTGCAAAACTCTCCGTTCGGACCTAATCTAGCCTCTGGGAGTCTCCTTTGGGGTCTCCTGTTGCGTGCGGGGCTGCTCTATTCCAGCCTTTTGTGCTTACGGAGCTCCGATATTCGGTCCTGTTCTAGCATGCGGAGCTCCGCTACTCAGGCCTGATTGTGCGTGCGGGGCTCTGCTACTCGGGCCTGTTGGTGCATGCGGGGCTCCACTACTTGGGCCTGTTCGTGCATGCGGGGCTCCGCTACTCGGGTCTGTTCGTGCTTGCAGGGCTCTGCTACTCGGGCCTGTTCGTGCGTGCGGGGCTCCGCTATTCAGGCCTGATAGTGTGTGCGGGGCTCCTCTATTCAGGCCTGTCCTTCCCTGCGGGACTCTATTCGGGCCTATACTTCCCTGCGGGATTCTGTTCGGGCCTTTTCTGGCCTGCGAGACTCTCCGTTCGCTCCTATCGTGGTCTGCGGGACCCTCGTTCGGGCCCATTCTCGCCTTCGAGACCCTCTGTTCGGGCTTTTCTGGCCTGCGGGACTCTCCGTTCGGGCCTATTCTTGTGAGCGGGTCTCTATTCGGGCCTATTTTTGCCTAAGGGCTCCTCTATTCGGGCCTCTTCTGGCCTGCGGGACTCTCCGTTCGGGCCTATTCTCACCTGGGGAGCTCTCCGTTCGGGCCTTTCTGGCCTTCGGGACTCTGTTCTGGTCTCTTCTTGCCAGCGGGGCTCTTCGTTTGGGCCTATTCTTGCCTGCAGGACTCTGTTCGGGACTCTTCTTGCCTGCACAGCCCCTCTACTCGGGCCTCTTTTTGCCTGCGGGACTCTGTCCAGGCCTATTGTTGCCCCCGGAAAACTCCGTTCGCTCCTATTCTGGCTTGTGGGACTCTGTTCGGGCCTATGCTTGCCTGCGGGAATCTCCTTTCAGGGTTATGCTGACCTGTGGGATTCTCAGTTTGGGCGTATTCTCGCCTGCAGGACATCTCTTCGGGCCTATTCTCGCCCGCGGGACCCTCCGTTCGGTCGTTTCTGGCCTGAGGGACTCTCCGTTCGGGCCTAATCTTGGGAGCGGGACTTTACTCGGGCCTATTCTTGCCTCTGGGGCTCCTCCTTTCTTGCCTATTCTTGCCTCCGGGAATCTCCGTTCTGGCCTGTTCGGGCCTGCGGGACTCTGTTCGGGCCTATGCTTGCCTGCAGGAATCTCTATTCCGCCCTACTCTGGCCTGCGGGACTCTGCGTTCCGGCCTATTCTGGCCTGCGGGACTCTTTTCGGGCCTATTCTTGCTCCGGGAATCTCCGTTCGGGCGTACCCTGGCTTGCGGGACTCTGTTCGGGCCTATGCTTGCCTGCAGGAATCTCTGTTCTGGCCTATTCTGACCTGCAGGACTCTGTTTGGGCCTATGCTTGCCTGCGGGAATCTCCGTTCAGGCGTATGCTGGCCTGCGGGTCTCTCCGTTCGGGCCCATTCTTGCCTGCGGGACTCTCCGTTTGGGCGTATCCTTGCCCGCGGGACTCTGTTCGGGCCTCTTCTTGCCTGCACGGCTCCTCTACTCGGGCCTATTTTTGCCTGTGGGACTCTATTGGGGCCTATTCTTGCCTCCGACAATCTCCGTTCGGGCCCATTCTGGCCTGCGGGACTCTTCGTTCGGGCCTAGGCTTCCCTTCGGCAATCTCCGTTCAGGCGTATGCTGGCCTGCGGAATTCTGTTCGGGGCTATTCTTGCTCCGGGAATCTCTGTTCGGGACTATTCTGGCCTGTGGGACTCTGTTCGGGCCCATGCCTGCCTGCGGGGCTCTCTGTTCAGGCCTTTTTCGCCTACGGGACTCTCTGTTCGGGCCTATTCTCTGGAGCGGGGCTTTAGTCGGGCCTACTCTTGCCTACGGGGCTCCTCAATTCTTGCCTCTGGGATTCTGTTCGGGCCTATTCTTGTCTGTGGGACTCTCCGTTTGAGCCTATTCTTGCCTGTGGGTTCTCCATTCAGGGCTACTCTTGCCAGCGGGACTCTGTTCGTGCCTCATCTTGCCTGCATGGCTGCTCTACTCGGGCCTATTCTTGCCTGCGGGACTCTGTTCGGGCCTATCCTTGCTCCGGGAATCTCCGTTCGGGCATACCCTGGCCTGCGGGACTCCGTTCTGGCCTGTTCGGGCCTGCGGGACTCTGTTCGGGCCTATGCTTGCCAGCAGGAATCTCTGTTCCGCCCTACTCTGGCCTGCGGGACTCTGCGTTCCGGCCTATTCTGGCCTGCGGGACTCTTTTCGGGCCTATTCTTGTGAGCGGGTCTCTATTCGGGCCTATTTTTGCCTAAGGGCTCCTCTATTCGGGCCTCTTCTGGCCTGCGGGACTCTTCGTTCGGGCCTAGGCTTCCCTTTGGCAATCTCCGTTCAGGCGTATGCTGGCCTGCGGGACTCTGTTCGGGCCTTTGGTTGCTTTCGGAAATCCCCGTTGTGGCCTATTCTGGCCTGCGGAATTCTGTTCGGGGCTATTCTTCCTCCGGGAATCTCTGTTCGGGACTATTCTGGCCTGTGGGACTCTGTTCGGGCCCATGTCTGCCTGCGGGGCTCTCTGTTCAGGCCTTTTTCGCCTACGGGACTCTCCGTTCGGGCCTATTCTCTGGAGCGGGACTTTAGTCGGGCCTACTCTTGCCTACGGGGCTCCTCTATTCTTGCCTCTGGGATTCTGTTCGGGCCTATTCTTGTCTGCGGGACTCTCCGTTTGAGCCTATTCTTGCCTGTGGGTTCTCCGTTCAGGACTACTCTTGCCAGCGGGACTCTGTTCGTGCCTCATTTTGCCTGCATGGCTGCTCTACTCGGGCCTACTCTTGCCTGCGGGACTCCGTTCGGGCCTATTCTGGCCTGCGGGACTCTGTTTGGGCCTATGCTTGCCTGCAGGAATCTCTGTTCCGGCCTATTGTGGCCTGCAGCACTCTCCGTTTGGGCCTATTCTGGCCTACGGGACTCTGTTTGGGCCTATGCTTGCCTACGGGAATCTCCGTTCAGGCGTATGCTGGCCTGCGGTATTCTCAATTTGGGCATATTCTCTCGCCTGCGGGACTTTCCTTTGGGCCTATTCTCGCCTGCGCATCTCTCCGTTCGGGCCTATTCTTGCCTGCGGGACTCTCCGTTCCGGCCTATTCTTGCCTGCGGGTCTCTCCGTTCGGGACAATTCTGACCTGCAAAACTCTCCGTTCGGACCTAATCTAGGCTCTGGGAGTCTCCTTTGGGGTCTCCTGTTGCGTGCGGGGCTGCTCCATTCCAGCCTTTTGTGCTTACGGAGCTCCGATATTCGGTCCTGTTCTAGCATGCGGAGCTCCGCTACTCAGGCCTGATTGTGCGTGCGGGGCTCCGCTACTCGGGCCTGTTGGTGCATGCGGGGCTCCACTACTTGGGCCTGTTCTTGCATGCGGGGCTCCGCTACTCGGGTCTGTTCGTGCTTGCAGGGCTCTGCTACTCGGGCCTGTTCGTGCGTGCGGGGCTCCGCTATTCAGGCCTGATAGTGTGTGCGGGGCTCCTCTATTCAGGCCTGTCCTTCCCTGCGGGACTCTATTCGGGCCTATACTTCCCTGCGGGAATCTGTTCGGGCCTATTCTGGCCTGCGAGACCCTCCGCTCGCCCCTATCGTGGTCTGCGGGACCCTCGTTCGGGCCCATTCTCGCCTTCGAGACCCTCTGTTCGGGCTTTTCTGGCCTGCGGGACTCTCCGTTCGGGCCTATTCTTGTGAGTGGGTCTCTATTCGGGCCTATTTTTGCCTAAGGGCTCCTCCATTCGGGCCTATTCTGGCCTGCGGAACTCTCCGTTCGGGCCTATTCTCACCTGGGGAACTCTCCGTTCGGGCCTTTCTGGCCTTCGGGACTCTGTTCGGGTCTCTTCTTGCCAGTGGGGCTCTTCGTTTGGGCCTATTCTTGCCTGCAGAACTCTGTTCGGGCCTCTTCTTGCCCGCACGGCTCCTCTACTCTGGTCTATTTTTGCCTGTGGGAATCTATTGGGGCCTATTCTTGCCTCCGACAATCTCCGTTCGGGCCTATTCTGGCCTGCGGGACTCTTCGTTCGGGCCTAGGCTTCCCTTTGGCAATCTCCGTTCAGGCGTATGCTGGCCTGCGGGACTCTGTTCGGGCCTTTGGTTGCTTTCGGAAATCCCCGTTCTGGCCTATTCTGGCCTGCGGAATTCTGTTCGGGGCTATTCTTGCTCCGGGAATCTCTGTTCGGGACTATTCTGGCCTGTGGGACTCTGTTCGGGCCCATGCCTGCCTGCGGGGCTCTCTGTTCAGGCCTTTTTCGCCTATGGGACTCTCCGTTCGGGCCTATTCTCTGGAGCGGGACTTTAGTCGGGCCTACTCTTGCCTACGGGGCTCCTCTATTCTTGCCTCTGGGATTCTGTTCGGGCCTATTCTTGTCTGCGGGACTCTCCGTTTGAGCCTATTCTTGCCTGTGGGTTCTCCGTTCAGGGCTACTCTTGCCAGCGGGACTCTGTTCGTGCCTCATCTTGCCTGCATGGCTGCTCTACTCGGGCCTACTCTTGCCTGCGGGACTCTGTTCGGGCCTATCCTTGCTCTGGGAATCTCCGTTCGGGCATACCCTGGCCTGCGGGACTCCGTTCGGGCCTATTCTGGCCTGCGGGACTCTGTTTGGGCCTATGCTTGCCTACGGGAATCTCCGTTCAGGCGTATGCTGGCCTGCGGTATTCTCAATTTGGGCATATTCTCTCGCCTCCGGGACTTTCCTTTGGGCCTATTCTCGCCTGTGCAACTCTCTGTTCCGGCCTATTCTTGCCTGCGGGTCTCTCCGTTCGGGACAATTCTGACCTGCAAAACTCTCCGTTCGGACCTAATCTAGCCTCTGGGAGTCTCCTTTGGGGTCTCCTGTTGCGTGGAGGGCTGCTATATTCCAGCCCTTTCTGCTTACGGAGCTCCGATATTCGGTCCTGTTCTAGCATGCGGAGCTCCGCTACTCAGGCCTGATTGTGCGTGCGGGGCTCCGCTACTCGGGCCTGTTGGTGCATGCGGGGCTCCACTACTTGGGCCTGTTCTTGCATGCGGGGCTCCGCTACTCGGGTCTGTTCGTGCTTGCAGGGCTCTGCTACTCGGGCCTGTTCGTGCGTGCGGGGCTCCGCTATTCAGGCCTGATAGTGTGTGCGGGGCTCCTCTATTCAGGCCTGTCCTTCCCTGCGGGACTCTATTCGGGCCTATACTTCCCTGCGGGACTCTGTTCGGGCCTATTCTGGCCTGCGAGACCCTCGGTTCGCCCCTATCGTGGTCTGCGGGACCCTCGTTCGGGCCCATTCTCGCCTTCGAGACCCTCCGTTCGGGCCTATTCTTGTGAGCGGGTCTCTATTCGGGCCTATTTTTGCCTAAGGGCTCCTCTATTCGGGCCTATTCTGGCCTGCGGGACTCTCCGTTCGGGCCTATTCTCACCTGGGGAACTCTCCGTTCGGGCCTTTCTGGCCTTCGGGACTCTGTTCGGGTCTCTTCTTGCCAGCGGGGCTCTTCGTTTGGGCCTATTCTTGCCTGCAGGACTCTGTTCGGGACTCTTCTTGCCTGCACAGCCCCTCTACTAGGGCCTATTTTTGCCTGCGGGACTCTGTCCAGGCCTATTGTTGCCCCTGGAAAACTCCGTTCGGTCCTATCCTGGCTTGTGGGACTCTGTTCGGGCCTATGCTTGCCTGCGGGAATCTCCTTTCAGGGTTATGCTGACCTGTGGGATTCTCAGTTTGGGCGTATTCTCGCCTGCAGGACATCTCTTCGGGCCTATTCTCGGCCGCGGGACCCTCCGTTCGGTCGTTTCTGGCCTGCGGGACTCTCCGTTCGGGCCTAATCTTGCCTGCATGATTCTGCGTTCGGGCTTACTCTTGCTTGCCGGACAGGGTTCGGGCGTCTTCTTGCCTGCACGGCTCCTCTACTCGGGCCTCATTTTGCCTTCGGGACACCGTTCGGGTCTATTCTTGGTCCGGGAATCTCCGTTCGGGCCTATGCTGGCCTGCTGGACTCTGTTCGGGCCTATGCTTGCCTGCGGGAATGACCGTTCGGGCCTATGTTGGCCTGCGGGACTCTCCGATCGGCCATTCTGGCCTGCGGGACTCTCCGTTCGGGCCTATTCTTGTGAGTGGGTCTCTATTCGGGCCTATTTTTGCCTAAGGGCTCCTCTATTCGGGCCTATTCTGGCCTGCGGGACTCTCCGTTCGGGCCTATTCTCACCTGGGGAACTCTCCGTTCGGGCCTTTCTGGCCTTCGGGACTCTGTTCGGGTCTCTTCTTGCCAGCGGGGCTCTTCGTTTGGGCCTATTCTTGCCTGCAGAACTCTGTTCGGGCCTCTTCTTGCCCGCACGGCTCCTCTGCTCTGCTCTATTTTTGCCTGTGGGACTCTATTGGGGCCTATTCTTGCCTCCGACAATCTCCGTTCGGGCCTATTCTGGCCTGCGGGACTCTTCGTTCGGGCCTAGGCTTCCCTTTGGCAATCTCCGTTCAGGCGTATGCTGGCCTGCGGGACTCTGTTCGGGCCTTTGGTTGCTTTCGGAAATCCCCGTTCTGGCCTATTCTGGCCTGCGGAATTCTGTTCGGGGCTATTCTTGCTCCGGGAATCTCTGTTCGGGACTATTCTGGCCTGTGGGACTCTGTTCGGGCCCATGCCTGCCTGCGGGGCTCTCTGTTCAGGCCTTTTTCGCCTACGGGACTCTCCGTTCGGGCCTATTCTCTGGAGCGGGACTTTAGTCGGGCCTACTCTTGCCTACGGGGCTCCTCTATTCTTGCCTCTGGGATTCTGTTCGGGCCTATTCTTGTCTGCGGGACTCTCCGTTTGAGCCTATTCTTGCCTGTGGGTTCTCCGTTCAGGGCTACTCTTGCCAGCGGGACTCTGTTCGTGCCTCATCTTGCCTGCATGGCTGCTCTACTCGGGCCTACTCTTGCCTGCGGGACTCTGTTCGGGCCTATCCTTCCTCTGGGAATCTCCGTTCGGGCATACCCTGGCCTGCGGGACTCCGTTCGGGCCTATTCTTGCCTGCGGGACTCTGTTTGGGCCTATGCTTGCCTGCAGGAATCTCTGTTCCGGCCTATTGTGGCCTGCAGCACTCTCCGTTTGGGCCTATTCTGGCCTACGGGACTCTGTTTGGGCCTATGCTTGCCTACGGGAATCTCCGTTCAGGCGTATGCTGGCCTGCGGTATTCTCAATTTGGGCATATTCTCTCGCCTGCGGGACTTTCCTTTGGGCCTATTCTCGCCTGCGCATCTCTCCGTTCGGGCCTATTCTTGCCTGCGGAACTCTCCGTTCCGGCCTATTCTTCCCTGCGGGTCTCTCCGTTCGGGACAATTCTGACCTGCAAAACTCTCCGTTCGGACCTAATCTAGCCTCTGGGAGTCTCCTTTGGGGTCTCCTGTTGCGTGCGGGGCTGCTCCATTCCAGCCTTTTGTGCTTACGGAGCTCCGATATTCAGTCCTGTTCTAGCATGCGGAGCTCCGCTACTCAGGCCTGATTGTGCGTGCGGGGCTCCGCTACTCGGGCCTGTTGGTGCATGCGGGGCTCCACTACTTGGGCCTGTTCTTGCATGCGGGGCTCCGCTACTCGGGTCTGTTCGTGCTTGCAGGGCTCTGCTACTCGGGCCTGTTCGTGCGTGCGGGGCTCCGCTATTCGGGCCTGATAGTGTGTGCGGGGCTCCTCTATTCAGGCCTGTCCTTCCCTGCGGGACTCTATTCGGGCCTATACTTCCCTGCGGGACTCTGTTCGGGCCTATTCTGACCTGCGAGACCCTCGGTTCGCCCCTATCGTGGTCTGCGGGACCCTCGTTCGGGCCCATTCTCGCCTTCGAGACCCTCCGTTCGGGCCTATTCTTGTGAGCGGGTCTCTATTCGGGCCTATTTTTGCCTAAGGGCTCCTCTATTCGGGCCTATTCTGGCCTGCGGGACTCTCCGTTCGGGCCTATTCTCACCTGGGGAACTCTCCGTTCGGGCCTTTCTGGCCTTCGGGACTCTGTTCGGGTCTCTTCTTGCCAGCGGGGCTCTTCGTTTGGGCCTCTTCTTGCCTGCAGGACTCTGTTCGGGACTCTTCTTGCCTGCACAGCAACTCTACTAGGGCCTATTTTTGCCTGCGGGACTCTGTCCAGGCCTATTGTTGCCCCTGGAAAACTCCGTTCGGTCCTATCCTGGCTTGTGGGACTCTGTTCGGGCCTATGCTTGCCTGCGGGAATCTCCTTTCAGGGTTATGCTGACCTGTGGGATTCTCAGTTTGGGCGTATTCTCGCCTGCAGGACATCTCTTCGGGCCTATTCTCGCCCGCGGGACCCTCCGTTCGGTCGTTTCTGGCCTGCGGGACTCTCCGTTCGGGCCTAATCTTGCCTGCAGGATTCTGCGTTCGGGCTTACTCTTGCTTGCCGGACAGGGTTCGGGCGTCTTCTTGCCTGCACGGCTCCTCTACTCGGGCCTCATTTTGCCTTCGGGACACCGTTCGGGTCTATTCTTGCTCCGGGAATCTCCGTTCGGGCCTATGCTGGCCTGCTGGACTCTGTTCGGGCCTATGCTTGCCTGCGGGAATGACCGTTCGGGCCTATGTTGGCCTGCGGGACTCTCCGATCGGCCATTCTGGCCTGCGGGACTCTCCGTTCGGGCCTATTCTTGTGAGTGGGTCTCTATTCGGGCCTATTTTTGCCTAAGGGCTCCTCTATTCGGGCCTATTCTGGCCTGCGGGACTCTCCGTTCGGGCCTATTCTCACCTGGGGAACTCTCCGTTCGGGCCTTTCTGGCCTTCGGGACTCTGTTCGGGTCTCTTCTTGCCAGCGGGGCTCTTCGTTTGGGCCTATTCTTGCCTGCAGAACTCTGTTCGGGCCTCTTCTTGCCCGCACGGCTCCTCTGCTCTGCTCTATTTTTGCCTGTGGGACTCTATTGGGGCCTATTCTTGCCTCCGACAATCTCCGTTCGGGCCTATTCTGGCCTGCGGGACTCTTCGTTCGGGCCTAGGCTTCCCTTTGGCAATCTCCGTTCAGGCGTATGCTGGCCTGCGGGACTCTGTTCGGGCCTTTGGTTGCTTTCGGAAATCCCCGTTGTGGCCTATTCTGGCCTGCGGAATTCTGCTCGGGGCTATTCTTGCTCCGGGAATCTCTGTTCGGGACTATTCTGGCCTGTGGGACTCTGTTCGGGCCCATGCCTGCCTGCGGGGCTCTCTGTTCAGGCCTTTTTCGCCTACGGGACTCTCCGTTCGGGCCTATTCTCTGGAGCGGGACTTTAGTCGGGCCTACTCTTGCCTACGGGGCTCCTCTATTCTTGCCTCTGGGATTCTGTTCGGGCCTATTCTTGTCTGCGGGACTCTCCGTTTGAGCCTATTCTTGCCTGTGGGTTCTCCGTTCAGGGCTACTCTTGCCAGCGGGACTCTGTTCGTGCCTCATCTTGCCTGCATGGCTGCTCTACTCGGGCCTACTCTTGCCTGCGGGACTCTGTTCGGGCCTATCCTTCCTCTGGGAATCTCCGTTCGGGCATACCCTGGCCTGCGGGACTCCGTTCGGGCCTATTCTTGCCTGCGGGACTCTGTTTGGGCCTATGCTTGCCTGCAGGAATCTCTGTTCCGGCCTATTGTGGCCTGCAGCACTCTCCGTTTGGGCCTATTCTGGCCTACGGGACTCTGTTTGGGCCTATGCTTGCCTACGGGAATCTCCGTTCAGGCGTATGCTGGCCTGCGGTATTCTCAATTTGGGCATATTCTCTCGCCTGCGGGACTTTCCTTTGGGCCTATTCTCGCCTGCGCATCTCTCCGTTCGGGCCTATTCTTGCCTGCGGAACTCTCCGTTCCGGCCTATTCTTCCCTGCGGGTCTCTCCGTTCGGGACAATTCTGACCTGCAAAACTCTCCGTTCGGACCTAATCTAGCCTCTGGGAGTCTCCTTTGGGGTCTCCTGTTGCGTGCGGGGCTGCTCCATTCCAGCCTTTTGTGCTTACGGAGCTCCGATATTCAGTCCTGTTCTAGCATGCGGAGCTCCGCTACTCAGGCCTGATTGTGCGTGCGGGGCTCCGCTACTCGGGCCTGTTGGTGCATGCGGGGCTCCACTACTTGGGCCTGTTCTTGCATGCGGGGCTCCGCTACTCGGGTCTGTTCGTGCTTGCAGGGCTCTGCTACTCGGGCCTGTTCGTGCGTGCGGGGCTCCGCTATTCGGGCCTGATAGTGTGTGCGGGGCTCCTCTATTCAGGCCTGTCCTTCCCTGCGGGACTCTATTCGGGCCTATACTTCCCTGCGGGACTCTGTTCGGGCCTGTTCTGGCCTGCGAGACCCTCGGTTCGCCCCTATCGTGGTCTGCGGGACCCTCGTTCGGGCCCATTCTCGCCTTCGAGACCCTCCGTTCGGGCCTATTCTTGTGAGCGGGTCTCTATTCGGGCCTATTTTTGCCTAAGGGCTCCTCTATTCGGGCCTATTCTGGCCTGCGGGACTCTCCGTTCGGGCCTATTCTCACCTGGGGAACTCTCCGTTCGGGCCTTTCTGGCCTTCGGGACTCTGTTCGGGTCTCTTCTTGCCAGCGGGGCTCTTCGTTTGGGCCTATTCTTGCCTGCAGGACTCTGTTCGGGACTCTTCTTGCCTGCACAGCCCCTCTACTCGGGCCTCTTTTTGCCTGCGGGACTCTGTCCAGGCCTATTGTTGCCCCCGGAAAACTCCGTTCAGTCCTATTCTGGCTTGTGGGACTCTGTTCGGGCCTATGCTTGCCTGCGGGAATCTCCTTTCAGGGTTATGCTGACCTGTGGGATTCTCAGTTTGGGCGTATTCTCGCCTGCAGGACATCTCTTCGGGCCTATTCTCGCCCGCGGGACCCTCCGTTCGGTCGTTTCTGGCCTGCGGGACTCTCCGTTCGGGCCTAATCTTGCCTGCAGGATTCTGTGTTCGGGCTTACTCTTGCTTGCCGGACAGGGTTCGGGCGTCTTCTTGCCTGCACGGCTCCTCTACTCGGGCCTCATTTTGCCTTCGGGACACCGTTCGGGTCTATTCTTGGTCCGGGAATCTCGGTTCGGGCCTATGCTGGCCTGCTGGACTCTGTTCGGGCCTATGCTTGCCTGCGGGAATGACCATTCGGGCCTATGTTGGCCTGCGGGACTCTCCGTTCGGGCCATTCTGGCCTGCGGGACTCTCCGTTCGGGCCTATTCTCTGGAGCGGGACTTTACTCGGGCCTATTCTTGCCTCCGGGCCTCCTCCATTCTTGCCTATTCTTGCCTCCGGGAATCTCCGTTCTGGCCTGTTCGGGCCTGCGGGACTCTGTTCGGGCCTATGCTTGCCTGCAGGAATCTCTATTCCGCCCTACTCTGGCCTGCGGGACTCTCCGTTCAGGCCTATTCTGGCCTGCGGGACTCTGTTCGGGCCTATTCTTGCTCCGGGAATCGCCGGTCGGGCGTACCCTGGCTTGCGGGACTCTGTTAGGGCCTATGCTTGCCTGCAGGAATCTCTGTTCTGGCCTATTCTGGCCTGCAGGACTCTCCGTTCGGGCCTATTCTGGCCTGCAGGACTCTGTTTGGGCCTATGCTTGCCTACGGGAATCTCCGTTCAGGCGTATGCTGGCCTGCGGGTCTCTCCGTTCGGGCCTATTCTTGCCTGCGGGACTCTCCGTTTGGGCGTATCGTTGCCTGCGGGACTCTGTTCGGGCCTCTTCTTGCCCGCACGGCTCCTCTACTCGGGCCTATTTTTGCCTGTGGGACTCTATTGGGGCCTATTCTTGCCTCCGACAATCTCCGTTCGGGCCTATTCTGGCCTGCGGGACTCTTCGTTCGGGCCTAGGCTTCCCTTTGGCAATCTCCGTTCAGGCGTATGCTGGCCTGCGGGACTCTGTTCGGGCCTTTGGTTGCTTTCGGAAATCCCCGTTCTGGCCTATTCTGGCCTGCGGAATTCTGTTCGGGGCTATTCTTGCTCCGGGAATCTCTGTTCGGGACTATTCTGGCCTGTGGGACTCTGTTCGGGCCCATGCCTGCCTGCGGGGCTCTCTGTTCAGGCCTTTTTCGCCTACGGGACTCTCCGTTCGGGCCTCTTCTCTGGAGCGGGACTTTAGTCGGGCCTACTCTTGCCTACGGGGCTCCTCTATTCTTGCCTCTGGGATTCTGTTCGGGCCTATTCTTGTCTGCGGGACTCTCCGTTTGAGCCTATTCTTGCCTGTGGGTTCTCCGTTCAGGGCTACTCTTGCCAGCGGGACTCTGTTCGTGCCTCATCTTGCCTGCATGGCTGCTCTACTCGGGCCTACTCTTGCCTGCGGGACTCCGTTCGGGCCTATTCTGGCCTGCGGGACTCTGTTTGGGCCTATGCTTGCCTGCAGGAATCTCTGTTCCGGCCTATTGTGGCCTGCAGGACTCTCCGTTGGGGCCTATTCTGGCCTGCGGGACTCTGTTTGGGCCTATGCTTGCCTACGGGAATCTCCGTTCAGGCGTATGCTGGCCTGCGGTATTCTCAATTTGGGCATATTCTCTCGCCTCCGGGACTTTCCTTTGGGCCTATTCTCGCCTGCGCATCTCTCCGTTCGGGCCTATTCTTCCTGCGGGACTCTCCGTTCGGGCCTATTCTCACCTGGGGAGCTCTCCGTTCGGGCCTTTCTGGCCTTCGGGACTCTGTTCTGGTCTCTTCTTGCCAGCGGGGCTCTTCGTTTGGGCCTATTCTTGCCTGCAGGACTCTGTTCGGGACTCTTCTTGCCTGCACAGCCCCTCTACTCGGGCCTCTTTTTGCCTGCGGGACTCTGTCCAGGCCTATTGTTGCCCCCGGAAAACTGCGTTCGGTCCTATTCTGGCTTGTGGGACTCTGTTCGGGCCTATGCTTGCCTGCGGGAATCTCCTTTCAGGGTTATGCTGACCTGTGGGATTCTCAGTTTGGGCGTATTCTCGCCTGCAGGACATCTCTTCGCGCCTATTCTCGCCCGCGGGACCCTCCGTTCGGTCGTTTCTGGCCTGCGGGACTCTCCGTTCGGGCCCAATCTTGGGAGCGGGACTCTACTTGGGCCTATTCTTGCCTAGGGGCCTCTTCTATTCGTGCTTCTTCTTGCCAGTGGGACTCTGTTCAGGCCCGTTCTTGCCTGCAGGATTCTGCGTTCGGGCTTATTCTTGCTTGCCGGGACAGTGTTCGGGCGTCTTCTTGCCTGCACAGCTCCACTACTCGGGCCTCATTTTGCCTTCGGGACACCGTTCAGGTCTATTCTTGGTCCGGGAATCTCCGTTCGGGCCTATGCTGGCCTGCTGGACTCTGTTCGGGCCTATGCTTGCCTGCGAAAATGACCGTTCGGGCCTGTGTTGGCCTGCAGGACTCTCCGTTCGGGCCGTTCTGGCCTGCGGTACTCTCCGTTCGGGCCTATTCTCTGGAGCGGGACTTTACTCGGGCCTATTCTTGCCTCTGGGGCTCCTCCTTTCTTGCCTATTCTTGCCTCCGGGAATCTCCGTTCTGGCCTGTTCGGGCCTGCGGGACTCTGTTCGGGCCTATGCTTGCCTGCAGGAATCTCTGTTCCGCCCTACTCTGGCCTGCGGGACTCTGCGTTCCGGCCTCTTCTGGCCTGCGGGACTCTTTTCGGGCCTATTCTTGCTCCGGGAATCTCCGTTCGGGCGTACCCTGGCTTGCGGGACTCTGTTCGGGCCTATGCTTGCCTGCAGGAATCTCTGTTCTGGCCTATTCTGACCTGCAGGACTCTGTTTGGGCCTATGCTTGCCTGCGGGAATCTCCGTTCAGGCGTATGCTGGCCTGCGGGTCTCTCCGTTCGGGCCCCTTCTTGCCTGCGGGACTCTCCGTTTGGGCGTATCCTTGCCCGCGGGACTCTGTTCGGGCCTCTTCTTGCCTGCATGGCTCCTCTACTCGGGCCTATTTTTGCCTGTGGGACTCTATTGGGGCCTATTCTTGCCTCCGACAATCTCCGTTCGGGCCCATTCTGGCCTGCGGGACTCTTCGTTCGGGCCTAGGCTTCCCTTCGGCAATCTCCGTTCAGGCGTATGCTGGCCTGCGGAATTCTGTTCGGGGCTATTCTTGCTCCGGGAATCTCTGTTCGGGACTATTCTGGCCTGTGGGACTCTGTTCGGGCCCATGCCTGCCTGCGGGGCTCTCTGTTCAGGCCTTTTTCGCCTACGGGACTCTCTGTTCGGGCCTATTCTCTGGAGCGGGGCTTTAGTCGGGCCTACTCTTGACTACGGGGCTCCTCTATTCTTGCCTCTGGGATTCTGTTCGGGCCTATTCTTGTCTGTGGGACTCTCCGTTTGAGCCTATTCTTGCCTGTGGGTTCTCCATTCAGGGCTACTCTTGCCAGCGGGACTCTGTTCGTGCCTCATCTTGCCTGCATGGCTGCTCTACTCGGGCCTATTCTTGCCTGCGGGACTCTGTTCGGGCCTATCCTTGCTCCGGGAATCTCCGTTCGGGCATACCCTGGCCTGCGGGACTCCGTTCGGGCCTATTCTGGCCTGCGGGACTCTGTTTGGGCCTATGCTTGCCTGCAGGAATCTCTGTTCCGGCCTATTGTGGCCTGCAGGACTCCCCGTTCGGGCCTGTTCTGGCCTGCGGGACTCTGTTTGGGCCTATGCTTGCCTACGGGAATCTCCGTTCAGGCGTATGCTGGCCTGCGGTATTCTCAATTTGGGCATATTCTCTCGCCTGCGGGACTTTCCTTTGGGCCTATTCTCGCCTGCGCAACTCTCCGTTCGGGCCTATTCTTGCCTGCGGGACTCTCCGTTCCGGCCTATTCTTGCCTGCGGGTCTCTCCGTTCGGGACAATTCTGACCTGCAAAACTCTCCGTTCGGACCTAATCTAGCCTCTGGGAGTCTCCTTTGGGGTCTCCTGTTGCGTGCGGGGCTGCTCTATTCCAGCCTTTTGTGCTTTCGGAGCTCCGATATTCGGTCCTGTTCTAGCATGCGGAGCTCCGCTACTCAGGCCTGATTGTGCGTGCGGGGCTCTGCTACTCGGGCCTGTTGGTGAATGTGGGGCTCCACTACTTGGGCCTATTCGTGCGTGCGGGGCTCCGCTACTCAGGCCTGATAGTGTGTGCGGAGCTCCTCTATTCAGGCCTGTCCTTCCCTGCGGGACTCTATTCGGGCCTATACTTCCCTGCGGGATTCTGTTCGGGCCTTTTCTGGCCTGCGAGACTCTCCGTTCGCTCCTATCGTGGTCTGCGGGACCCTCGTTCGGGCCCATTCTCGCCTTCGAGACCCTCTGTTCGGGCTTTTCTGGCCTGCGGGACTCTCCGTTCGGGCCTATTCTTGTGAGCGGGTCTCTCTTCGGGCCTATTTTTGCCTAAGGGCTCCTCTATTCGGGCCTCTTCTGGCCTGCGGGACTCTCCGTTCGGGCCTATTCTCACCTGGGGAGCTCTCCGTTCGGGCCTTTCTGGCCTTCGGGACTCTGTTCGGGTCTCTTCTTGCCAGCGGGGCTCTTCGTTTGGGCCTATTCTTGCCTGCAGGACTCTGTTCGGGACTCTTCTTGCCTGCACAGCCCCTCTACTCGGGCCTCTTTTTGCCTGCGGGACTCTGTCCAGGCCTATTGTTGCCCCCGGAAAACTCCGTTCAGTCCTATTCTGGCTTGTGGGACTCTGTTCGGGCCTATGCTTGCCTGCGGGAATCTCCTTTCAGGGTTATGCTGACCTGTGGGATTCTCAGTTTGGGCGTATTCTCGCCTGCAGGACATCTCTTCGGGCCTATTCTCGCCCGCGGGACCCTCCGTTCGGTCGTTTCTGGCCTGCGGGACTCTCCGTTCGGGCCTAATCTTGGGAGCGGGACTCTACTCGGGCCTATTCTTGCCTAGGGGCCTCTTCTATTCGTGCTTCTTCTTGCCAGTGGGACTCTGTTCAGGCCCGTTCTTGCCTGCAGGATTCTGCGTTCGGGCTTATTCTTGCTTGCCGGACAGTGTTCGGGCGTCTTCTTGCCTGCACAGCTCCACTACTCGGGCCTCATTTTGCCTTCGGGACACCGTTCAGGTCTATTCTTGGTCCGGGAATCTCCGTTCGGGCCTATGCTGGCCTGCTGGACTCTGTTCGGGCCTATGCTTGCCTGCGAAAATGACCGTTCGGGCCTGTGTTGGCCTGCAGGACTCTCCGTTCGGGCCGTTCTGGCCTGCGGTACTCTCCGTTCGGGCCTATTCTCTGGAGCGGGACTTTACTCGGGCCTATTCTTGCCTCTGGGGCTCCTCTATTCTTGCCTATTCTTGCCTCCGGGAATCTCCGTTCTGGCCTGTTCGGGCCTGCGGGACTCTGTTCGGGCCTATGCTTGCCTGCAGGAATCTCTGTTGCGCCCTACTCTGGCCTGCGGGACTCTGCGTTCCGGCCTATTCTGGCCTGCGGGACTCTTTTCGGGCCTATTCTTGCTCCGGGAATCTCCGTTCGGGCGTATCCTGGCTTGCGGGACTCTGTTCGGGCCTATGCTTGCCTGCAGGAATCTCTGTTCTGGCCTATTCTGACCTGCAGGACTCTGTTTGGGCCTATGCTTGCCTGCGGGAATCTCCGTTCAGGTGTATGCTGGCCTGCGGGTCTCTCCGTTCGGGCCCCTTCTTGCCTGCGGGACTCTCCGTTTGGGCGTATCCTTGCCCGTGGGACTCTGTTCGGGCCTCTTCTTGCCTGCACGGCTCCTCTACTCGGGCCTATTTTTGCCTGTGGGACTCTATTGGGGCCTATTCTTGCCTCCGACAATCTCCGTTCGGGCCCATTCTGGCCTGCGGGACTCTTCGTTCGGGCCTAGGCTTCCCTTCGGCAATCTCCGTTCAGGCGCATGGTGGCCTGCGGAATTCTGTTCGGGGCTATTCTTGCTCCGGGAATCTCTGTTCGGGACTATTCTGGCCTGTGGGACTCTGTTCGGGCCCATGCCTGCCTGCGGGGCTCTCTGTTCAGGCCTTTTTCGCCTACGGGACTCTCTGTTCGGGCCTATTCTCTGGAGCGGGGCTTTAGTCGGGCCTACTCTTGACTACGGGGCTCCTCAATTCTTGCCTCTGGGATTCTGTTCGGGCCTATTCTTGTCTGTGGGACTCTCCGTTTGAGCCTATTCTTGCCTGTGGGTTCTCCATTCAGGGCTACTCTTGCCAGCGGGACTCTGTTCGTGCCTCATCTTGCCTGCATGGCTGCTCTACTCGGGCCTATTCTTGCCTGCGGGACTCTGTTCGGGCCTATCCTTGCTCCGGGAATCTCCGTTCGGGCATACCCTGGCCTGCGGGACTCCGTTCGGGCCTATTCTGGCCTGCGGGACTCTGTTTGGGCCTATGCTTGCCTGCAGGAATCTCTGTTCCGGCCTATTGTGGCCTGCAGGACTCCCCGTTCGGGCCTGTTCTGGCCTGCGGGACTCTGTTTGGGCCTATGCTTGCCTAGGGGAATCTCCGTTCAGGCGTATGCTGGCCTGCGGTATTCTCAATTTGGGCATATTCTCTCGCCTGCGGGACTTTCCTTTGGGCCTATTCTCGCCTGCGCAACTCTCCGTTCGGGCCTATTCTTGCCTGCGGGACTCTCCGTTCCGGCCTATTCTTGCCTGCGGGTCTCTCCGTTCGGAACAATTCTGACCTGCAAAACTCTCCGTTCGGACCTAATCTAGCCTCTGGGAGTCTCCTTTGGGGTCTCCTGTTGTGTGCGGGGCTGCTCTATTCCAGCCTTTTGTGCTTACGGAGCTCCGATATTCGGTCCTGTTCTAGCATGCGGGGCTCCGCTACTCGGGTCTGTTCGTGCTTGCAGGGCTCTGCTACTCGGGCCTGTTCGTGCGTGCGGGGCTCCGCTATTCAGGCCTGATAGTGTGTGCGGGGCTCCTCTATTCAGGCCTGTCCTTCCCTGCGGGACTCTATTCGGGCCTATACTTCCCTGCGGGATTCTGTTCGGGCCTTTTCTGGCCTGCGAGACTCTCCGTTCGCTCCTATCGTGGTCTGCGGGACCCTCGTTCGGGCCCATTCTCGCCTTCGAGACCCTCTGTTCGGGCTTTTCTGGCCTGCGGGACTCTCCGTTCGGGCCTATTCTTGTGAGCGGGTCTCTATTCGGGCCTATTTTTGCCTAAGGGCTCCTCTATTCGGGCCTCTTCTGGCCTGCGGGACTCTCCGTTCGGGCCTATTCTCACCTGGGGAGCTCTCCGTTCGGGCCTTTCTGGCCTTCGGGACTCTGTTCGGGTCTCTTCTTGCCAGCGGGGCTCTTCGTTTGGGCCTATTCTTGCCTGCAGGACTCTGTTCGGGACTCTTCTTGCCTGCACAGCCCCTCTACTCGGGCCTCTTTTTGCCTGCGGGACTCTGTCCAGGCCTATTGTTGCCCCCGGAAAACTCCGTTCGCTCCTATTCTGGCTTGTGGGACTCTCTTCGGGCCTATGCTTGCCTGCGGGAATCTCCTTTCAGGGTTATGCTGACCTGTGGGATTCTCAGTTTGGGCGTATTCTCGCCTGCAGGACATCTCTTCGCGCCTATTCTCGCCCGCGGGACCCTCCGTTCGGTCGTTTCTGGCCTGAGGGACTCTCCGTTCGGGCCTAATCTTGGGAGCGGGACACTACTCGGGCCTATTCTTGCCTAGGGGCCTCTTCTATTCGTGCTTCTTCTTGCCAGTGAGACTCTGTTCAGGCCCGTTCTTGCCTGCAGGATTCTGCGTTCGGGCTTATTCTTGCTTGTCGGACAGTGTTCGGGCGTCTTCTTGCCTGCACAGCTCCACTACTCGGGCCTCATTTTGCCTTCGGGACACCGTTCAGGTCTATTCTTGGTCCGGGAATCTCCGTTCGGGCCTATGCTGGCCTGCTGGACTCTGTTCGGGCCTATGCTTGCCTGCGGGAATGACCGTTCGGGCCTGTGTTGGCCTGCAGGACTCTCCGTTCGGGCCGTTCTGGCCTGCGGTACTCTCCGTTCGGGCCTATTCTCTGGAGCGGGACTTTACTCGGGCCTATTCTTGCCTCTGGGGCTCCTCCTTTCTTGCCTATTCTTGCCTCCGGGAATCTCCGTTCTGGCCTGTTCGGGCCTGCGGGACTCTGTTCGGGCCTATGCTTGCCTGCAGGAATCTCTGTTCCGCCCTACTCTGGCCTGCGGGACTCTGCGTTCCGGCCTATTCTGGCCTGCGGGACTCTTTTCGGGCCTATTCTTGCTCCGGGAATCTCCGTTCGGGCGTACCCTGGCTTGCGGGACTCTGTTCGGGCCTATGCTTGCCTGCAGGAATCTCTGTTCTGGCCTATTCTGACCTGCAGGACTCTGTTTGGGCCTATGCTTGCCTGCGGGAATCTCCGTTCAGGCGTATGCTGGCCTGCGGGTCTCTCCGTTCGGGCCCCTTCTTGCCTGCGGGACTCTCCGTTTGGGCGTATCCTTGCCCGCGGGACTCTGTTCGGGCCTCTTCTTGCCTGCATGGCTCCTCTACTCGGGCCTATTTTTGCCTGTGGGACTCTATTGGGGCCTATTCTTGCCTCCGACAATCTCCGTTCGGGCCCATTCTGGCCTGCGGGACTCTTCGTTCGGGCCTAGGCTTCCCTTCGGCAATCTCCGTTCAGGCGTATGCTGGCCTGCGGAATTCTGTTCGGGGCTATTCTTGCTCCGGGAATCTCTGTTCGGGACTATTCTGGCCTGTGGGACTCTGTTCGGGCCCATGCCTGCCTGCGGGGCTCTCTGTTCAGGCCTTTTTCGCCTACGGGACTCTCTGTTCGGGCCTATTCTCTGGAGCGGGGCTTTAGTCGGGCCTACTCTTGACTACGGGGCTCCTCTATTCTTGCCTCTGGGATTCTGTTCGGGCCTATTCTTGTCTGTGGGACTCTCCGTTTGAGCCTATTCTTGCCTGTGGGTTCTCCATTCAGGGCTACTCTTGCCAGCGGGACTCTGTTCGTGCCTCATCTTGCCTGCATGGCTGCTCTACTCGGGCCTATTCTTGCCTGCGGGACTCTGTTCGGGCCTATCCTTGCTCCGGGAATCTCCGTTCGGGCATACCCTGGCCTGCGGGACTCCGTTCGGGCCTATTCTGGCCTGCGGGACTCTGTTTGGGCCTATGCTTGCCTGCAGGAATCTCTGTTCCGGCCTATTGTGGCCTGCAGGACTCCCCGTTCGGGCCTGTTCTGGCCTGCGGGACTCTGTTTGGGCCTATGCTTGCCTACGGGAATCTCCGTTCAGGCGTATGCTGGCCTGCGGTATTCTCAATTTGGGCATATTCTCTCGCCTGCGGGACTTTCCTTTGGGCCTATTCTCGCCTGCGCAACTCTCCGTTCGGGCCTATTCTTGCCTGCGGGACTCTCCGTTCCGGCCTATTCTTGCCTGCGGGTCTCTCCGTTCGGGACAATTCTGACCTGCAAAACTCTCCGTTCGGACCTAATCTAGCCTCTGGGAGTCTCCTTTGGGGTCTCCTGTTGCGTGCGGGGCTGCTCTATTCCAGCCTTTTGTGCTTTCGGAGCTCCGATATTCGGTCCTGTTCTAGCATGCGGAGCTCCGCTACTCAGGCCTGATTGTGCGTGCGGGGCTCTGCTACTCGGGCCTGTTGGTGAATGTGGGGCTCCACTACTTGGGCCTATTCGTGCGTGCGGGGCTCCGCTACTCAGGCCTGATAGTGTGTGCGGAGCTCCTCTATTCAGGCCTGTCCTTCCCTGCGGGACTCTATTCGGGCCTATACTTCCCTGCGGGATTCTGTTCGGGCCTTTTCTGGCCTGCGAGACTCTCCGTTCGCTCCTATCGTGGTCTGCGGGACCCTCGTTCGGGCCCATTCTCGCCTTCGAGACCCTCTGTTCGGGCTTTTCTGGCCTGCGGGACTCTCCGTTCGGGCCTATTCTTGTGAGCGGGTCTCTCTTCGGGCCTATTTTTGCCTAAGGGCTCCTCTATTCGGGCCTCTTCTGGCCTGCGGGACTCTCCGTTCGGGCCTATTCTCACCTGGGGAGCTCTCCGTTCGGGCCTTTCTGGCCTTCGGGACTCTGTTCGGGTCTCTTCTTGCCAGCGGGGCTCTTCGTTTGGGCCTATTCTTGCCTGCAGGACTCTGTTCGGGACTCTTCTTGCCTGCACAGCCCCTCTACTCGGGCCTCTTTTTGCCTGCGGGACTCTGTCCAGGCCTATTGTTGCCCCCGGAAAACTCCGTTCAGTCCTATTCTGGCTTGTGGGACTCTGTTCGGGCCTATGCTTGCCTGCGGGAATCTCCTTTCAGGGTTATGCTGACCTGTGGGATTCTCAGTTTGGGCGTATTCTCGCCTGCAGGACATCTCTTCGCGCCTATTCTCGCCCGCGGGACCCTCCGTTCGGTCGTTTCTGGCCTGCGGGACTCTCCGTTCGGGCCTAATCTTGGGAGCGGGACTCTACTCGGGCCTATTCTTGCCTAGGGGCCTCTTCTATTCGTGCTTCTTCTTGCCAGTGGGACTCTGTTCAGGCCCGTTCTTGCCTGCAGGATTCTGCGTTCGGGCTTATTCTTGCTTGCCGGACAGTGTTCGGGCGTCTTCTTGCCTGCACAGCTCCACTACTCGGGCCTCATTTTGCCTTCGGGACACCGTTCAGGTCTATTCTTGGTCCGGGAATCTCCGTTCGGGCCTATGCTGGCCTGCTGGACTCTGTTCGGGCCTATGCTTGCCTGCGAAAATGACCGTTCGGGCCTGTGTTGGCCTGCAGGACTCTCCGTTCGGGCCGTTCTGGCCTGCGGTACTCTCCGTTCGGGCCTATTCTCTGGAGCGGGACTTTACTCGGGCCTATTCTTGCCTCTGGGGCTCCTCCTTTCTTGCCTATTCTTGCTCCGGGAATCTCCGTTCGGGCGTACCCTGGCTTGCGGAACTCTGTTCGGGCCTATGCTTGCCTGCAGGAATCTCTGTTCTGGCCTATTCTGACCTGCAGGACTCTGTTTGGGCCTATGCTTGCCTGCGGGAATCTCCGTTCAGGCATATGCTGGCCTGCGGGTCTCTCCGTTCGGGCCCATTCTTGCCTGCGGGACTCTCCGTTTGGGCGTATCCTTGCCCGCGGGACTCTGTTCGGGCCTCTTCTTGCCTGCACGGCTCCTCTACTCGGGCCTATTTTTGCCTGTGGGACTCTATTGGGGCCTATTCTTGCCTCCGACAATCTCCGTTCGGGCCCATTCTGGCCTGCGGGACTCTTCGTTCGGGCCTAGGCTTCCCTTCGGCAATCTCCGTTCAGGCGCATGGTGGCCTGCGGAATTCTGTTCGGGGCTATTCTTGCTCCGGGAATCTCTGTTCGGGACTATTCTGGCCTGTGGGACTCTGTTCGGGCCCATGCCTGCCTGCGGGGCTCTCTGTTCAGGCCTTTTTCGCCTACGGGACTCTCTGTTCGGGCCTATTCTCTGGAGCGGGGCTTTAGTCGGGCCTACTCTTGACTACGGGGCTCCTCAATTCTTGCCTCTGGGATTCTGTTCGGGCCTATTCTTGTCTGTGGGACTCTCCGTTTGAGCCTATTCTTGCCTGTGGGTTCTCCATTCAGGGCTACTCTTGCCAGCGGGACTCTGTTCGTGCCTCATCTTGCCTGCATGGCTGCTCTACTCGGGCCTATTCTTGCCTGCGGGACTCTGTTCGGGCCTATCCTTGCTCCGGGAATCTCCGTTCGGGCATACCCTGGCCTGCGGGACTCCGTTCGGGCCTATTCTGGCCTGCGGGACTCTGTTTGGGCCTATGCTTGCCTGCAGGAATCTCTGTTCCGGCCTATTGTGGCCTGCAGGACTCCCCGTTCGGGCCTGTTCTGGCCTGCGGGACTCTGTTTGGGCCTATGCTTGCCTAGGGGAATCTCCGTTCAGGCGTATGCTGGCCTGCGGTATTCTCAATTTGGGCATATTCTCTCGCCTGCGGGACTTTCCTTTGGGCCTATTCTCGCCTGCGCAACTCTCCGTTCGGGCCTATTCTTGCCTGCGGGACTCTCCGTTCCGGCCTATTCTTGCCTGCGGGTCTCTCCGTTCGGAACAATTCTGACCTGCAAAACTCTCCGTTCGGACCTAATCTAGCCTCTGGGAGTCTCCTTTGGGGTCTCCTGTTGTGTGCGGGGCTGCTCTATTCCAGCCTTTTGTGCTTACGGAGCTCCGATATTCGGTCCTGTTCTAGCATGCGGGGCTCCGCTACTCGGGTCTGTTCGTGCTTGCAGGGCTCTGCTACTCGGGCCTGTTCGTGCGTGCGGGGCTCCGCTATTCAGGCCTGATAGTGTGTGCGGGGCTCCTCTATTCAGGCCTGTCCTTCCCTGCGGGACTCTATTCGGGCCTATACTTCCCTGCGGGATTCTGTTCGGGCCTTTTCTGGCCTGCGAGACTCTCCGTTCGCTCCTATCGTGGTCTGCGGGACCCTCGTTCGGGCCCATTCTCGCCTTCGAGACCCTCTGTTCGGGCTTTTCTGGCCTGCGGGACTCTCCGTTCGGGCCTATTCTTGTGAGCGGGTCTCTATTCGGGCCTATTTTTGCCTAAGGGCTCCTCTATTCGGGCCTCTTCTGGCCTGCGGGACTCTCCGTTCGGGCCTATTCTCACCTGGGGAGCTCTCCGTTCGGGCCTTTCTGGCCTTCGGGACTCTGTTCGGGTCTCTTCTTGCCAGCGGGGCTCTTCGTTTGGGCCTATTCTTGCCTGCAGGACTCTGTTCGGGACTCTTCTTGCCTGCACAGCCCCTCTACTCGGGCCTCTTTTTGCCTGCGGGACTCTGTCCAGGCCTATTGTTGCCCCCGGAAAACTCCGTTCGCTCCTATTCTGGCTTGTGGGACTCTCTTCGGGCCTATGCTTGCCTGCGGGAATCTCCTTTCAGGGTTATGCTGACCTGTGGGATTCTCAGTTTGGGCGTATTCTCGCCTGCAGGACATCTCTTCGCGCCTATTCTCGCCCGCGGGACCCTCCGTTCGGTCGTTTCTGGCCTGAGGGACTCTCCGTTCGGGCCTAATCTTGGGAGCGGGACACTACTCGGGCCTATTCTTGCCTAGGGGCCTCTTCTATTCGTGCTTCTTCTTGCCAGTGGGACTCTGTTCAGGCCCGTTCTTGCCTGCAGGATTCTGCGTTCGGGCTTATTCTTGCTTGTCGGACAGTGTTCGGGCGTCTTCTTGCCTGCACAGCTCCACTACTCGGGCCTCATTTTGCCTTCGGGACACCGTTCAGGTCTATTCTTGGTCCGGGAATCTCCGTTCGGGCCTATGCTGGCCTGCTGGACTCTGTTCGGGCCTATGCTTGCCTGCGGGAATGACCGTTCGGGCCTGTGTTGGCCTGCAGGACTCTCCGTTCGGGCCGTTCTGGCCTGCGGTACTCTCCGTTCGGGCCTATTCTCTGGAGCGGGACTTTACTCGGGCCTATTCTTGCCTCTGGGGCTCCTCCTTTCTTGCCTATTCTTGCCTCCGGGAATCTCCGTTCTGGCCTGTTCGGGCCTGCGGGACTCTGTTCGGGCCTATGCTTGCCTGCAGGAATCTCTGTTCCGCCCTACTCTGGCCTGCGGGACTCTGTTTGAGCCTATGCTTGCCTGCGGGAATCTCCGTTCAGGCGTATGCTGGCCTGCGGGTCTCTCCGTTCGGGCCCATTCTTGCCTGCGGGACTCTCCGTTTGGGCGTATCCTTGCCCGCGGGACTCTGTTCGGGCCTCTTCTTGCCTGCACGGCTCCTCTACTCGGGCCTATTTTTGCCTGTGGGACTCTATTGGGGCCTATTCTTGCCTCCGACAATCTCCGTTCGGGCCCATTCTGGCCTGCGGGACTCTTGGTTCGGGCCTAGGCTTCCCTTCGGCAATCTCCGTTCAGGCGTATGCTGGCCTGCGGAATTCTGTTCGGGGCTATTCTTGCTCCGGGAATCTCTGTTCGGGACTATTCTGGCCTGTGGGACTCTGTTCGGGCCCATGCCTGCCTGCGGGGCTCTCTGTTCAGGCCTTTTTCGCCTACGGGACTCTCTGTTCGGGCCTATTCTCTGGAGCGGGGCTTTAGTCGGGCCTACTCTTGACTACGGGGCTCCTCAATTCTTGCCTCTGGGATTCTGTTCGGGCCTATTCTTGTCTGTGGGACTCTCCGTTTGAGCCTATTCTTGCCTGTGGGTTCTCCATTCAGGGCTACTCTTGCCAGCGGGACTCTGTTCGTGCCTCATCTTGCCTGCATGGCTGCTCTACTCGGGCCTATTCTTGCCTGCGGGACTCTGTTCGGGCCTATCCTTGCTCCGGGAATCTCCGTTCGGGCATACCCTGGCCTGCGGGACTCCGTTCGGGCCTATTCTGGCCTGCGGGACTCTGTTTGGGCCTATGCTTGCCTGCAGGAATCTCTGTTCCGGCCTATTGTGGCCTGCAGGACTCCCCGTTCGGGCCTGTCCGGCCTGCGGGACTCTGTTTGGGCCTATGCTTGCCTACGGGAATCTCCGTTCAGGCGTATGCTGGCCTGCGGTATTCTCAATTTGGGCATATTCTCTCGCCTGCGGGACTTTCCTTTGGGCCTATTCTCGCCTGCGCAACTCTCCGTTCGGGCCTATTCTTGCCTGCGGGACTCTCCGTTCCGGCCTATTCTTGCCTGCGGGTCTCTCCGTTCGGGACAATTCTGACCTGCAAAACTCTCCGTTCGGACCTAATCTAGCCTCTGGGAGTCTCCTTTGGGGTCTCCTGTTGCGTGCGGGGCTGCTCTATTCCAGCCTTTTGTGCTTACGGAGCTCCGATATTCGGTCCTGTTCTAGCATGCGGAGCTCCGCTACTCAGGCCTGATTGTGCGTGCGGGGCTCTGCTACTCGGGCCTGTTGGTGCATGCGGGGCTCCACTACTTGGGCCTGTTCGTGCATGCGGGGCTCCGCTACTCGGGTCTGTTCGTGCTTGCAGGGCTCTGCTACTCGGGCCTGTTCGTGCGTGCGGGGCTCCGCTATTCAGGCCTGATAGTGTGTGCGGGGCTCCTCTATTCAGGCCTGTCCTTCCCTGCGGGACTCTATTCGGGCCTATACTTCCCTGCGGGATTCTGTTCGGGCCTTTTCTGGCCTGCGAGACTCTCCGTTCGCTCCTATCGTGGTCTGCGGGACCCTCGTTCGGGCCCATTCTCGCCTTCGAGACCCTCTGTTCGGGCTTTTCTGGCCTGCGGGACTCTCCGTTCGGGCCTATTCTTGTGAGCGGGTCTCTATTCGGGCCTATTTTTGCCTAAGGGCTCCTCTATTCGGGCCTCTTCTGGCCTGCGGGACTCTCCGTTCGGGCCTATTCTCACCTGGGGAGCTCTCCGTTCGGGCCTTTCTGGCCTTCGGGACTCTGTTCTGGTCTCTTCTTGCCAGCGGGGCTCTTCGTTTGGGCCTATTCTTGCCTGCAGGACTCTGTTCGGGACTCTTCTTGCCTGCACAGCCCCTCTACTTGGGCCTCTTTTTGCCTGCGGGACTCTGTCCAGGCCTATTGTTGCCCCCGGAAAACTGCGTTCGGTCCTATTCTGGCTTGTGGGACTCTGTTCGGGCCTATGCTTGCCTGCGGGAATCTCCTTTCAGGGTTATGCTGACCTGTGGGATTCTCAGTTTGGGCGTATTCTCGCCTGCAGGACATCTCTTCGCGCCTATTCTCGCCCGTGGGACCCTCCGTTCGGTCGTTTCTGGCCTGAGGGACTCTCCGTTCGGGCCTAATCTTGGGAGCGGGACTCTACTCGGGCCTATTCTTGCCTAGGGGCCTCTTCTATTCGTGCTTCTTCTTGCCAGTGGGACTCTGTTCAGGCCCGTTCTTGCCTGCAGGATTCTGCGTTCGGGTTTATTCTTGCTTGCCGGACAGTGTTCGGGCGTCTTCTTGCCTGCACAGCTCCACTACTCGGGCCTCATTTTGCCTTCGGGACACCGTTCAGGTCTATTCTTGGTCCGGGAATCTCCGTTCGGGCCTATGCTGGCCTGCTGGACTCTGTTCGGGCCTATGCTTGCCTGCGAAAATGACCGTTCGGGCCTGTGTTGGCCTGCAGGACTCTCCGTTCGGGCCGTTCTGGCCTGCGGTACTCTCCGTTCGGGCCTATTCTCTGGAGCGGGACTTTACTCGGGCCTATTCTTGCCTCTGGGGCTCCTCCTTTCTTGCCTATTCTTGCCTCCGGGAATCTCCGTTCTGGCCTGTTCGGGCCTGCGGGACTCTGTTCGGGCCTATGCTTGCCTGCAGAAATCTCTGTTCCGCCCTACTCTGGCCTGCGGGACTCTGCGTTCCGGCCTATTCTGGCCTGCGGGACTCTTTTCGGGCCTATTCTTGCTCCGGGAATCTCCGTTCGGGCGTACCCTGGCTTGCGGGACTCTGTTCGGGCCTATGCTTGCCTGCAGGAATCTCTGTTCTGGCCTATTCTGACCTGCAGGACTCTGTTTGGGCCTATGCTTGCCTGCGGGAATCTCCGTTCAGGCGTATGCTGGCCTGCGGGTCTCTCCGTTTGGGCCCATTCTTGCCTGCGGGACTCTCCGTTTGGGCGTATCCTTGCCCGCGGGACTCTGTACGGGCCTCTTCTTGCCTGCACGGCTCCTCTACTCGGGCCTATTTTTGCCTGTGGGTCTCTATTGGGGCCTATTCTTGCCTCCGACAATCTCCGTTCGGGCCCATTCTGGCCTGCGGGACTCTTCGTTCGGGCCTAGGCTTCCCTTCGGCAATCTCCGTTCAGGCGTATGCTGGCCTGCGGAATTCTGTTCGGGGCTATTCTTGCTCCGGGAATCTCTGTTCGGGACTATTCTGGCCTGTGGGACTCTGTTCGGGCCCATGCCTGCCTGCGGGGCTCTCTGTTCAGGCCTTTTTCGCCTACGGGACTCTCTGTTCGGGCCTATTCTCTGGAGCGGGGCTTTAGTCGGGCCTACTCTTGACTACGGGGCTCCTCAATTCTTGCCTCTGGGATTCTGTTCGGGCCTATTCTTGTCTGTGGGACTCTCCGTTTGAGCCTATTCTTGCCTGTGGGTTCTCCATTCAGGGCTACTCTTGCCAGCGGGACTCTGTTCGTGCCTCATCTTGCCTGCATGGCTGCTCTACTCGGGCCTATTCTTGCCTGCGGGACTCTGTTCGGGCCTATCCTTGCTCCGGGAATCTCCGTTCGGGCATACCCTGGCCTGCGGGACTCCGTTCGGGCCTATTCTGGCCTGCGGGACTCTGTTTGGGCCTATGCTTGCCTGCAGGAATCTCTGTTCCGGCCTATTGTGGCCTGCAGGACTCCCCGTTCGGGCCTGTTCTGGCCTGCGGGACTCTGTTTGGGCCTATGCTTGCCTACGGGAATCTCCGTTCAGGCGTATGCTGGCCTGCGGTATTCTCAATTTGGGCATATTCTCTCGCCTGCGGGACTTTCCTTTGGGCCTATTCTCGCCTGCGCAACTCTCCGTTCGGGCCTATTCTTGCCTGCGGGACTCTCCGTTCCGGCCTATTCTTGCCTGCGGGTCTCTCCGTTCGGGACAATTCTGACCTGCAAAACTCTCCGTTCGGACCTAATCTAGCCTCTGGGAGTCTCCTTTGGGGTCTCCTGTTGCGTGCGGGGCTGCTCTATTCCAGCCTTTTGTGCTTACGGAGCTCCGATATTCGGTCCTGTTCTAGCATGCGGAGCTCCGCTACTCAGGCCTGATTGTGCGTGCGGGGCTCTGCTACTCGGGCCTGTTGGTGCATGCGGGGCTCCACTACTTGGGCCTGTTCGTGCATGCGGGGCTCCGCTACTCGGGTCTGTTCGTGCTTGCAGGGCTCTGCTACTCGGGCCTGTTCGTACGTGCGGGGCTCCGCTATTCAGGCCTGATAGTGTGTGCGGGGCTCCTCTATTCAGGCCTGTCCTTCCCTGCGGGACTCTATTCGGGCCTATACTTCCCTGCGGGATTCTGTTCGGGCCTTTTCTGGCCTGCGAGACTCTCCGTTCGCTCCTATCGTGGTCTGCGGGACCCTCGTTCGGGCCCATTCTCGCCTTCGAGACCCTCTGTTCGGGCTTTTCTGGCCTGCGGGACTCTCCGTTCGGGCCTATTCTTGTGAGCGGGTCTCTATTCGGGCCTATTTTTGCCTAAGGGCTCCTCTATTCGGGCCTCTTCTGGCCTGCGGGACTCTCCGTTCGGGCCTATTCTCACCTGGGGAGCTCTCCGTTCGGGCCTTTCTGGCCTTCGGGACTCTGTTCTGGTCTCTTCTTGCCAGCGGGGCTCTTCGTTTGGGCCTATTCTTGCCTGCAGGACTCTGTTCGGGACTCTTCTTGCCTGCACAGCCCCTCTACTCGGGCCTCTTTTTGCCTGCGGGACTCTGTCCAGGCCTATTGTTGCCCCCGGAAAACTGCGTTCGGTCCTATTCTGGCTTGTGGGACTCTGTTCGGGCCTATGCTTGCCTGCGGGAATCTCCTTTCAGGGTTATGCTGACCTGTGGGATTCTCAGTTTGGGCGTATTCTCGCCTGCAGGACATCTCTTCGCGCCTATTCTCGCCCGCGGGACCCTCCGTTCGGTCGTTTCTGGCCTGAGGGACTCTCCGTTCGGGCCTAATCTTGGGAGCGGGACTCTACTCGGGCCTATTCTTGCCTAGGGGCCTCTTCTATTCGTGCTTCTTCTTGCCAGTGGGACTCTGTTCAGGCCCGTTCTTGCCTGCAGGATTCTGCGTTCGGGCTTATTCTTGCTTGCCGGACAGTGTTCGGGCGTCTTCTTGCCTGCACAGCTCCACTACTCGGGCCTCATTTTGCCTTCGGGACACCGTTCAGGTCTATTCTTGGTCCGGGAATCTCCGTTCGGGCCTATGCTGGCCTGCTGGACTCTGTTCGGGCCTATGCTTGCCTGCGGGAATGACCGTTCGGGCCTGTGTTGGCCTGCAGGACTCTCCGTTCGGGCCGTTCTGGCCTGCGGTACTCTCCGTTCGGGCCTATTCTCTGGAGCGGGACTTCACTCGGGCCTATTCTTGCCTCTGGGGCTCCTCTATTCTTGCCTATTCTTGCCTCCGGGAATCTCCGTTCTGGCCTGTTCGGGCCTGCGGGACTCTGTTCGGGCCTATGCTTGCCTGCAGGAATCTCTGTTCCGCCCTACTCTGGCCTGCGGGACTCTGCGTTCCGGCCTATTCTGGCCTGCGGGACTCTTTTCGGGCCTATTCTTGCTCCGGGAATCTCCGTTCGGGCGTACCCTGGCTTGCGGGACTCTGTTCGGGCCTATGCTTGCCTGCAGGAATCTCTGTTCTGGCCTATTCTGACCTGCAGGACTCTGTTTGGGCCTATGCTTGCCTGCGGGAATCTCCGTTCAGGCGTATGCTGGCCTGCGGGTCTCTCCGTTCGGGCCCATTCTTGCCTGCGGGACTCTCCGTTTGGGCGTATCCTTGCCCGCGGGACTCTGTTCGGGCCTCTTCTTGCCTGCACGGCTCCTCTACTCGGGCCTATTTTTGCCTGTGGGACTCTATTGGGGCCTATTCTTGCCTCCGACAATCTCCGTTCGGGCCCATTCTGGCCTGCGGGACTCTTCGTTCGGGCCTAGGCTTCCCTTCGGCAATCTCCGTTCAGGGGCATGCTGGCCTGCGGAATTCTGTTCGGGGCTATTCTTGCTCCGGGAATCTCTGTTCGGGACTATTCTGGCCTGTGGGACTCTGTTCGGGCCCATGCCTGCCTGCGGGGCTCTCTGTTCAGGCCTTTTTCGCCTACGGGACTCTCTGTTCGGGCCTATTCTCTGGAGCGGGGCTTTAGTCGGGCCTACTCTTGACTACGGGGCTCCTCAATTCTTGCCTCTGGGATTCTGTTCGGGCCTATTCTTGTCTGTGGGACTCTCCGTTTGAGCCTATTCTTGCCTGTGGGTTCTCCATTCAGGGCTACTCTTGCCAGCGGGACTCTGTTCGTGCCTCATCTTGCCTGCATGGCTGCTCTACTCGGGCCTATTCTTGCCTGCGGGACTCTGTTCGGGCCTATCCTTGCTCCAGGAATCTCCGTTCGGGCATACCCTGGCCTGCGGGACTCCGTTCGGGCCTATTCTGGCCTGCGGGACTCTGTTTGGGCCTATGCTTGCCTGCAGGAATCTCTGTTCCGGCCTATTGTGGCCTGCAGGACTCCCCGTTCGGGCCTGTTCTGGCCTGCGGGACTCTGTTTGGGCCTATGCTTGCCTACGGGAATCTCCGTTCAGGCGTATGCTGGCCTGCGGTATTCTCAATTTGGGCATATTCTCTCGCCTGCGGGACTTTCCTTTGGGCCTATTCTCGCCTGCGCAACTCTCCGTTCGGGCCTATTCTTGCCTGCGGGACTCTCCGTTCCGGCCTATTCTTGCCTGCGGGTCTCTCCGTTCGGGACAATTCTGACCTGCAAAACTCTCCGTTCGGACCTAATCTAGCCTCTGGGAGTCTCCTTTGGGGTCTCCTGTTGCGTGCGGGGCTGCTCTATTCCAGCCTTTTGTGCTTACGGAGCTCCGATATTCGGTCCTGTTCTAGCATGCGGAGCTCCGCTACTCAGGCCTGATTGTGCGTGCGGGGCTCTGCTACTCGGGCCTGTTGGTGCATGCGGGGCTCCACTACTTGGGCCTGTTCGTGCATGCGGGGCTCCGCTACTCGGGTCTGTTCGTGCTTGCAGGGCTCTGCTACTCGGGCCTGTTCGTGCGTGCGGGGCTCCGCTATTCAGGCCTGATAGTGTGTGCGGGGCTCCTCTATTCAGGCCTGTCCTTCCCTGCGGGACTCTATTCGGGCCTATACTTCCCTGCGGGATTCTGTTCGGGCCTTTTCTGGCCTGCGAGACTCTCCGTTCGCTCCTATCGTGGTCTGCGGGACCCTCGTTCGGGCCCATTCTCGCCTTCGAGACCCTCTGTTCGGGCTTTTCTGGCCTGCGGGACTCTCCGTTTGGGCCTATTCTTGTGAGCGGGTCTCTATTCGGGCCTATTTTTGCCTAAGGGCTCCTCTATTCGGGCCTCTTCTGGCCTGCGGGACTCTCCGTTCGGGCCTATTCTCACCTGGGGAGCTCTCCGTTCGGGCCTTTCTGGCCTTCGGGACTCTGTTCTGGTCTCTTCTTGCCAGCGGGGCTCTTCGTTTGGGCCTATTCTTGCCTGCAGGACTCTGTTCGGGACTCTTCTTGCCTGCACAGCCCCTCTACTCGGGCCTCTTTTTGCCTGCGGGACTCTGTCCAGGCCTATTGTTGCCCCCGGAAAACTCCGTTCGCTCCTATTCTGGCTTGTGGGACTCTGTTCGGGCCTATGCTTGCCTGCGGGAATCTCCTTTCAGGGTTATGCTGACCTGTGGGATTCTCAGTTTGGGCGTATTCTCGCCTGCAGGACATCTCTTCGCGCCTATTCTCGCCCGCGGGACCCTCCGTTCGGTCGTTTCTGGCCTGAGGGACTCTCCGTTCGGGCCTAATCTTGGGAGCGGGACTCTACTCGGGCCTATTCTTGCCTAGGGGCCTCTTCTATTCGTGCTTCTTCTTGCCAGTGGGACTCTGTTCAGGCCCGTTCTTGCCTGCAGGATTCTGCGTTCGGGCTTATTCTTGCTTGCCGGACAGTGTTCGGGCGTCTTCTTGCCTGCACAGCTCCACTACTCGGGCCTCATTTTGCCTTCGGGACACCGTTCAGGTCTATTCTTGGTCCGGGAATCTCCGTTCGGGCCTATGCTGGCCTGCTGGACTCTGTTCGGGCCTATGCTTGCCTGCGGGAATGACCGTTCGGGCCTGTGTTGGCCTGCAGGACTCTCCGTTCGGGCCGTTCTGGCCTGCGGTACTCTCCGTTCGGGCCTATTCTCTGGAGCGGGACTTTACTCGGGCCTATTCTTGCCTCTGGGGCTCCTCTATTCTTGCCTATTCTTGCCTCCGGGAATCTCCGTTCTGGCCTGTTCGGGCCTGCGGGACTCTGTTCGGGCCTATGCTTGCCTGCAGGAATCTCTGTTCCGCCCTACTCTGGCCTGCGGGACTCTGCGTTCCGGCCTATTCTGGCCTGCGGGACTCTTTTCGGGCCTATTCTTGCTCCGGGAATCTCCGTTCGGGCGTACCCTGGCTTGCGGGACTCTGTTCGGGCCTATGCTTGCCTGCAGGAATCTCTGTTCTGGCCTATTCTGACCTGCAGGACTCTGTTTGGGCCTATGCTTGCCTGCGGGAATCTCCGTTCAGGCGTATGCTGGCCTGCGGGTCTCTCCGTTTGGGCCCATTCTTGCCTGCGGGACTCTCCGTTTGGGCGTATCCTTGCCCGCGGGACTCTGTTCGGGCCTCTTCTTGCCTGCACGGCTCCTCTACTCGGGCCTATTTTTGCCTGTGGGACTCTATTGGGGCCTATTCTTGCCTCCGACAATCTCCGTTCGGGCCCATTCTGGCCTGCGGGACTCTTCGTTCGGGCCTAGGCTTCCCTTCGGCAATCTCCGTTCAGGGGCATGCTGGCCTGCGGAATTCTGTTCGGGGCTATTCTTGCTCCGGGAATCTCTGTTCGGGACTATTCTGGCCTGTGGGACTCTGTTCGGGCCCATGCCTGCCTGCGGGGCTCTCTGTTCAGGCCTTTTTCGCCTACGGGACTCTCTGTTCGGGCCTATTCTCTGGAGCGGGGCTTTAGTCGGGCCTACTCTTGACTACGGGGCTCCTCAATTCTTGCCTCTGGGATTCTGTTCGGGCCTATTCTTGTCTGTGGGACTCTCCGTTTAAGCCTATTCTTGCCTGTGGGTTCTCCGTTCAGGGCTACTCTTGCCAGCGGGACTCTGTTCGTGCCTCATCTTGCCTGCATGGCTGCTCTACTCGGGCCTATTCTTGCCTGCGGGACTCTGTTCGGGCCTATCCTTGCTCCGGGAATCTCCGTTCGGGCATACCCTGGCCTGCGGGACTCCGTTCGGGCCTATTCTGGCCTGCGGGACTCTGTTTGGGCCTATGCTTGCCTGCAGGAATCTCTGTTCCGGCCTATTGTGGCCTGCAGGACTCCCCGTTCGGGCCTGTTCTGGCCTGCGGGACTCTGTTTGGGCCTATGCTTGCCTACGGGAATCTCCGTTCAGGCGTATGCTGGCCTGCGGTATTCTCAATTTGGGCATATTCTCTCGCCTGCGGGACTTTCCTTTGGGCCTATTCTCGCCTGCGCACCTCTCCGTTCGGGCCTATTCTTGCCTGCGGGACTCTCCGTTCCGGCCTATTCTTGCCTGCGGGTCTCTCCGTTCGGGACAATTCTGACCTGCAAAACTCTCCGTTCGGACCTAATCTAGCCTCTGGGAGTCTCCTTTGGGGTCTCCTGTTGCGTGCGGGGCTGCTCTATTCCAGCCTTTTGTGCTTACGGAGCTCCGATATTCGGTCCTGTTCTAGCATGCGGAGCTCCGCTACTCAGGCCTGATTGTGCGTGCGGGGCTCTGCTACTCGGGCCTGTTGGTGCATGCGGGGCTCCACTACTTGGGCCTGTTCGTGCATGCGGGGCTCCGCTACTCGAGTCTGTTCGTGCTTGCAGGGCTCTGCTACTCGGGCCTGTTCGTGCGTGCGGGGCTCTGCTATTCAGGCCTGATAGTGTGTGCGGGGCTCCTCTATTCAGGCCTGTCCTTCCCTGCGGGACTCTATTCGGGCCTATACTTCCCTGCGGGATTCTGTTCGTGCCTTTTCTGGCCTGCGAGACTCTCCGTTCGCTCCTATCGTGGTCTGCGGGACTCTCGTTCGGGCCCATTCTCGCCTTCGAGACCCTCTGTTCGGGCTTTTCTGGCCTGCGGGACTCTCCGTTCGGGCCTATTCTTGTGAGCGGGTCTCTATTCGGGCCTATTTTTGCCTAAGGGCTCCTCTATTCGGGCCTCTTCTGGCCTGCGGGACTCTCCGTTCGGGCCTATTCTCACCTGGGGAGCTCTCCGTTCGGGCCTTTCTGGCCTTCGGGACTCTGTTCTGGTCTCTTCTTGCCAGCGGGGCTCTTCGTTTGGGCCTATTCTTGCCTGCAGGACTCTGTTCGGGACTCTTCTTGCCTGCACAGCCCCTCTACTCGGGCCTCTTTTTGCCTGCGGGACTCTGTCCAGGCCTATTGTTGCCCCCGGAAAACTCCGTTCGCTCCTATTCTGGCTTGTGGGACTCTGTTCGGGCCTATGCTTGCCTGCGGGAATCTCCTTTCAGGGTTATGCTGACCTGTGGGATTCTCAGTTTGGGCGTATTCTCGCCTGCAGGACATCTCTTCGCGCCTATTCTCGCCCGCGGGACCCTCCGTTCGGTCGTTTCTGGCCTGCGGGACTCTCCGTTCGGGCCTAATCTTGGGAGCGGGACTCTACTCGGGCCTATTCTTGCCTAGGGGCCTCTTCTATTCGTGCTTCTTCTTGCCAGTGGGACTCTGTTCAGGCCCGTTCTTGCCTGCAGGATTCTGCGTTCGGGTTTTTTCTTGCTTGCCGGACAGTGTTCGGGCGTCTTCTTGCCTGCACAGCTCCACTACTCGGGCCTCATTTTGCCTTCGGGACACCGTTCAGGTCTATTCTTGGTCCGGGAATCTCCGTTCGGGCCTATGCTGGCCTGCTGGACTCTGTTCGGGCCTATGCTTGCCTGCGAAAATGACCGTTCGGGCCTGTGTTGGCCTGCAGGACTCTCCGTTCGGGCCGTTCTGGCCTGCGGTACTCTCCGTTCGGGCCTATTCTCTGGAGCGGGACTTTACTCGGGCCTATTCTTGCCTCTGGGGCTCCTCCTTTCTTGCCTATTCTTGCCTCCGGGAATCTCCGTTCTGGCCTGTTCGGGCCTGCGGGACTCTGTTCGGGCCTATGCTTGCCTGCAGAAATCTCTGTTCCGCCCTACTCTGGCCTGCGGGACTCTGCGTTCCGGCCTATTCTGGCCTGCGGGACTCTTTTCGGGCCTATTCTTGCTCCGGGAATCTCCGTTCGGGCGTACCCTGGCTTGCGGGACTCTGTTCGGGCCTATGCTTGCCTGCAGGAATCTCTGTTCTGGCCTATTCTGACCTGCAGGACTCTGTTTGGGCCTATGCTTGCCTGCGGGAATCTCCGTTCAGGCGTATGCTGGCCTGCGGGTCTCTCCGTTTGGGCCCATTCTTGCCTGCGGGACTCTCCGTTTGGGCGTATCCTTGCCCGCGGGACTCTGTACGGGCCTCTTCTTGCCTGCACGGCTCCTCTACTCGGGCCTATTTTTGCCTGTGGGTCTCTATTGGGGCCTATTCTTGCCTCCGACAATCTCCGTTCGGGCCCATTCTGGCCTGCGGGACTCTTCGTTCGGGCCTAGGCTTCCCTTCGGCAATCTCCGTTCAGGCGTATGCTGGCCTGCGGAATTCTGTTCGGGGCTATTCTTGCTCCGGGAATCTCTGTTCGGGACTATTCTGGCCTGTGGGACTCTGTTCGGGCCCATGCCTGCCTGCGGGGCTCTCTGTTCAGGCCTTTTTCGCCTACGGGACTCTCTGTTCGGGCCTATTCTCTGGAGCGGGGCTTTAGTCGGGCCTACTCTTGACTACGGGGCTCCTCAATTCTTGCCTCTGGGATTCTGTTCGGGCCTATTCTTGTCTGTGGGACTCTCCGTTTGAGCCTATTCTTGCCTGTGGGTTCTCCATTCAGGGCTACTCTTGCCAGCGGGACTCTGTTCGTGCCTCATCTTGCCTGCATGGCTGCTCTACTCGGGCCTATTCTTGCCTGCGGGACTCTGTTCGGGCCTATCCTTGCTCCGGGAATCTCCGTTCGGGCATACCCTGGCCTGCGGGACTCCGTTCGGGCCTATTCTGGCCTGCGGGACTCTGTTTGGGCCTATGCTTGCCTGCAGGAATCTCTGTTCCGGCCTATTGTGGCCTGCAGGACTCCCCGTTCGG
Organism: Loxodonta africana; assembly: GCF_030014295.1. Lineage (NCBI taxonomy): Eukaryota > Metazoa > Chordata > Mammalia > Proboscidea > Elephantidae > Loxodonta > Loxodonta africana. Next base: position 560,588 of record NW_026974842.1, read on the forward strand.
GCCTGTTCTGGCCTGCGGGACTCTGTTTGGGCCTATGCTTGCCTACGGGAATCTCCGTTCAGGCGTATGCTGGCCTGCGGTATTCTCAATTTGGGCATATTCTCTCGCCTGCGGGACTTTCCTTTGGGCCTATTCTCGCCTGCGCACCTCTCCGTTCGGGCCTATTCTTGCCTGCGGGACTCTCCGTTCCGGCCTATTCTTGCCTGCGGGTCTCTCCGTTCGGGACAATTCTGACCTGCAAAACTCTCCGTTCGGACCTAATCTAGCCTCTGGGAGTCTCCTTTGGGGTCTCCTGTTGCGTGCGGGGCTGCTCTATTCCAGCCTTTTGTGCTTACGGAGCTCCGATATTCGGTCCTGTTCTAGCATGCGGAGCTCCGCTACTCAGGCCTGATTGTGCGTGCGGGGCTCTGCTACTCGGGCCTGTTGGTGCATGCGGGGCTCCACTACTTGGGCCTGTTCGTGCATGCGGGGCTCCGCTACTCGGGTCTGTTCGTGCTTGCAGGGCTCTGCTACTCGGGCCTGTTCGTACGTGCGGGGCTCCGCTATTCAGGCCTGATAGTGTGTGCGGGGCTCCTCTATTCAGGCCTGTCCTTCCCTGCGGGACTCTATTCGGGCCTATACTTCCCTGCGGGATTCTGTTCGGGCCTTTTCTGGCCTGCGAGACTCTCCGTTCGCTCCTATCGTGGTCTGCGGGACCCTCGTTCGGGCCCATTCTCGCCTTCGAGACCCTCTGTTCGGGCTTTTCTGGCCTGCGGGACTCTCCGTTCGGGCCTATTCTTGTGAGCGGGTCTCTATTCGGGCCTATTTTTGCCTAAGGGCTCCTCTATTCGGGCCTCTTCTGGCCTGCGGGACTCTCCGTTCGGGCCTATTCTCACCTGGGGAGCTCTCCGTTCGGGCCTTTCTGGCCTTCGGGACTCTGTTCTGGTCTCTTCTTGCCAGCGGGGCTCTTCGTTTGGGCCTATTCTTGCCTGCAGGACTCTGTTCGGGACTCTTCTTGCCTGCACAGCCCCTCTACTCGGGCCTCTTTTTGCCTGCGGGACTCTGTCCAGGCCTATTGTTGCCCCCGGAAAACTGCGTTCGGTCCTATTCTGGCTTGTGGGACTCTGTTCGGGCCTATGCTTGCCTGCGGGAATCTCCTTTCAGGGTTATGCTGACCTGTGGGATTCTCAGTTTGGGCGTATTCTCGCCTGCAGGACATCTCTTCGCGCCTATTCTCGCCCGCGGGACCCTCCGTTCGGTCGTTTCTGGCCTGAGGGACTCTCCGTTCGGGCCTAATCTTGGGAGCGGGACTCTACTCGGGCCTATTCTTGCCTAGGGGCCTCTTCTATTCGTGCTTCTTCTTGCCAGTGGGACTCTGTTCAGGCCCGTTCTTGCCTGCAGGATTCTGCGTTCGGGCTTATTCTTGCTTGCCGGACAGTGTTCGGGCGTCTTCTTGCCTGCACAGCTCCACTACTCGGGCCTCATTTTGCCTTCGGGACACCGTTCAGGTCTATTCTTGGTCCGGGAATCTCCGTTCGGGCCTATGCTGGCCTGCTGGACTCTGTTCGGGCCTATGCTTGCCTGCGGGAATGACCGTTCGGGCCTGTGTTGGCCTGCAGGACTCTCCGTTCGGGCCGTTCTGGCCTGCGGTACTCTCCGTTCGGGCCTATTCTCTGGAGCGGGACTTCACTCGGGCCTATTCTTGCCTCTGGGGCTCCTCTATTCTTGCCTATTCTTGCCTCCGGGAATCTCCGTTCTGGCCTGTTCGGGCCTGCGGGACTCTGTTCGGGCCTATGCTTGCCTGCAGGAATCTCTGTTCCGCCCTACTCTGGCCTGCGGGACTCTGCGTTCCGGCCTATTCTGGCCTGCGGGACTCTTTTCGGGCCTATTCTTGCTCCGGGAATCTCCGTTCGGGCGTACCCTGGCTTGCGGGACTCTGTTCGGGCCTATGCTTGCCTGCAGGAATCTCTGTTCTGGCCTATTCTGACCTGCAGGACTCTGTTTGGGCCTATGCTTGCCTGCGGGAATCTCCGTTCAGGCGTATGCTGGCCTGCGGGTCTCTCCGTTCGGGCCCATTCTTGCCTGCGGGACTCTCCGTTTGGGCGTATCCTTGCCCGCGGGACTCTGTTCGGGCCTCTTCTTGCCTGCACGGCTCCTCTACTCGGGCCTATTTTTGCCTGTGGGACTCTATTGGGGCCTATTCTTGCCTCCGACAATCTCCGTTCGGGCCCATTCTGGCCTGCGGGACTCTTCGTTCGGGCCTAGGCTTCCCTTCGGCAATCTCCGTTCAGGGGCATGCTGGCCTGCGGAATTCTGTTCGGGGCTATTCTTGCTCCGGGAATCTCTGTTCGGGACTATTCTGGCCTGTGGGACTCTGTTCGGGCCCATGCCTGCCTGCGGGGCTCTCTGTTCAGGCCTTTTTCGCCTACGGGACTCTCTGTTCGGGCCTATTCTCTGGAGCGGGGCTTTAGTCGGGCCTACTCTTGACTACGGGGCTCCTCAATTCTTGCCTCTGGGATTCTGTTCGGGCCTATTCTTGTCTGTGGGACTCTCCGTTTGAGCCTATTCTTGCCTGTGGGTTCTCCATTCAGGGCTACTCTTGCCAGCGGGACTCTGTTCGTGCCTCATCTTGCCTGCATGGCTGCTCTACTCGGGCCTATTCTTGCCTGCGGGACTCTGTTCGGGCCTATCCTTGCTCCAGGAATCTCCGTTCGGGCATACCCTGGCCTGCGGGACTCCGTTCGGGCCTATTCTGGCCTGCGGGACTCTGTTTGGGCCTATGCTTGCCTGCAGGAATCTCTGTTCCGGCCTATTGTGGCCTGCAGGACTCCCCGTTCGGGCCTGTTCTGGCCTGCGGGACTCTGTTTGGGCCTATGCTTGCCTACGGGAATCTCCGTTCAGGCGTATGCTGGCCTGCGGTATTCTCAATTTGGGCATATTCTCTCGCCTGCGGGACTTTCCTTTGGGCCTATTCTCGCCTGCGCAACTCTCCGTTCGGGCCTATTCTTGCCTGCGGGACTCTCCGTTCCGGCCTATTCTTGCCTGCGGGTCTCTCCGTTCGGGACAATTCTGACCTGCAAAACTCTCCGTTCGGACCTAATCTAGCCTCTGGGAGTCTCCTTTGGGGTCTCCTGTTGCGTGCGGGGCTGCTCTATTCCAGCCTTTTGTGCTTACGGAGCTCCGATATTCGGTCCTGTTCTAGCATGCGGAGCTCCGCTACTCAGGCCTGATTGTGCGTGCGGGGCTCTGCTACTCGGGCCTGTTGGTGCATGCGGGGCTCCACTACTTGGGCCTGTTCGTGCATGCGGGGCTCCGCTACTCGGGTCTGTTCGTGCTTGCAGGGCTCTGCTACTCGGGCCTGTTCGTGCGTGCGGGGCTCCGCTATTCAGGCCTGATAGTGTGTGCGGGGCTCCTCTATTCAGGCCTGTCCTTCCCTGCGGGACTCTATTCGGGCCTATACTTCCCTGCGGGATTCTGTTCGGGCCTTTTCTGGCCTGCGAGACTCTCCGTTCGCTCCTATCGTGGTCTGCGGGACCCTCGTTCGGGCCCATTCTCGCCTTCGAGACCCTCTGTTCGGGCTTTTCTGGCCTGCGGGACTCTCCGTTCGGGCCTATTCTTGTGAGCGGGTCTCTATTCGGGCCTATTTTTGCCTAAGGGCTCCTCTATTCGGGCCTCTTCTGGCCTGCGGGACTCTCCGTTCGGGCCTATTCTCACCTGGGGAGCTCTCCGTTCGGGCCTTTCTGGCCTTCGGGACTCTGTTCTGGTCTCTTCTTGCCAGCGGGGCTCTTCGTTTGGGCCTATTCTTGCCTGCAGGACTCTGTTCGGGACTCTTCTTGCCTGCACAGCCCCTCTACTCGGGCCTCTTTTTGCCTGCGGGACTCTGTCCAGGCCTATTGTTGCCCCCGGAAAACTCCGTTCGCTCCTATTCTGGCTTGTGGGACTCTGTTCGGGCCTATGCTTGCCTGCGGGAATCTCCTTTCAGGGTTATGCTGACCTGTGGGATTCTCAGTTTGGGCGTATTCTCGCCTGCAGGACATCTCTTCGCGCCTATTCTCGCCCGCGGGACCCTCCGTTCGGTCGTTTCTGGCCTGAGGGACTCTCCGTTCGGGCCTAATCTTGGGAGCGGGACTCTACTCGGGCCTATTCTTGCCTAGGGGCCTCTTCTATTCGTGCTTCTTCTTGCCAGTGGGACTCTGTTCAGGCCCGTTCTTGCCTGCAGGATTCTGCGTTCGGGCTTATTCTTGCTTGCCGGACAGTGTTCGGGCGTCTTCTTGCCTGCACAGCTCCACTACTCGGGCCTCATTTTGCCTTCGGGACACCGTTCAGGTCTATTCTTGGTCCGGGAATCTCCGTTCGGGCCTATGCTGGCCTGCTGGACTCTGTTCGGGCCTATGCTTGCCTGCGGGAATGACCGTTCGGGCCTGTGTTGGCCTGCAGGACTCTCCGTTCGGGCCGTTCTGGCCTGCGGTACTCTCCGTTCGGGCCTATTCTCTGGAGCGGGACTTTACTCGGGCCTATTCTTGCCTCTGGGGCTCCTCTATTCTTGCCTATTCTTGCCTCCGGGAATCTCCGTTCTGGCCTGTTCGGGCCTGCGGGACTCTGTTCGGGCCTATGCTTGCCTGCAGGAATCTCTGTTCCGCCCTACTCTGGCCTGCGGGACTCTGCGTTCCGGCCTATTCTGGCCTGCGGGACTCTTTTCGGGCCTATTCTTGCTCCGGGAATCTCCGTTCGGGCGTACCCTGGCTTGCGGGACTCTGTTCGGGCCTATGCTTGCCTGCAGGAATCTCTGTTCTGGCCTATTCTGACCTGCAGGACTCTGTTTGGGCCTATGCTTGCCTGCGGGAATCTCCGTTCAGGCGTATGCTGGCCTGCGGGTCTCTCCGTTTGGGCCCATTCTTGCCTGCGGGACTCTCCGTTTGGGCGTATCCTTGCCCGCGGGACTCTGTTCGGGCCTCTTCTTGCCTGCACGGCTCCTCTACTCGGGCCTATTTTTGCCTGTGGGACTCTATTGGGGCCTATTCTTGCCTCCGACAATCTCCGTTCGGGCCCATTCTGGCCTGCGGGACTCTTCGTTCGGGCCTAGGCTTCCCTTCGGCAATCTCCGTTCAGGGGCATGCTGGCCTGCGGAATTCTGTTCGGGGCTATTCTTGCTCCGGGAATCTCTGTTCGGGACTATTCTGGCCTGTGGGACTCTGTTCGGGCCCATGCCTGCCTGCGGGGCTCTCTGTTCAGGCCTTTTTCGCCTACGGGACTCTCTGTTCGGGCCTATTCTCTGGAGCGGGGCTTTAGTCGGGCCTACTCTTGACTACGGGGCTCCTCAATTCTTGCCTCTGGGATTCTGTTCGGGCCTATTCTTGTCTGTGGGACTCTCCGTTTAAGCCTATTCTTGCCTGTGGGTTCTCCGTTCAGGGCTACTCTTGCCAGCGGGACTCTGTTCGTGCCTCATCTTGCCTGCATGGCTGCTCTACTCGGGCCTATTCTTGCCTGCGGGACTCTGTTCGGGCCTATCCTTGCTCCGGGAATCTCCGTTCGGGCATACCCTGGCCTGCGGGACTCCGTTCGGGCCTATTCTGGCCTGCGGGACTCTGTTTGGGCCTATGCTTGCCTGCAGGAATCTCTGTTCCGGCCTATTGTGGCCTGCAGGACTCCCCGTTCGGGCCTGTTCTGGCCTGCGGGACTCTGTTTGGGCCTATGCTTGCCTACGGGAATCTCCGTTCAGGCGTATGCTGGCCTGCGGTATTCTCAATTTGGGCATATTCTCTCGCCTGCGGGACTTTCCTTTGGGCCTATTCTCGCCTGCGCACCTCTCCGTTCGGGCCTATTCTTGCCTGCGGGACTCTCCGTTCCGGCCTATTCTTGCCTGCGGGTCTCTCCGTTCGGGACAATTCTGACCTGCAAAACTCTCCGTTCGGACCTAATCTAGCCTCTGGGAGTCTCCTTTGGGGTCTCCTGTTGCGTGCGGGGCTGCTCTATTCCAGCCTTTTGTGCTTACGGAGCTCCGATATTCGGTCCTGTTCTAGCATGCGGAGCTCCGCTACTCAGGCCTGATTGTGCGTGCGGGGCTCTGCTACTCGGGCCTGTTGGTGCATGCGGGGCTCCACTACTTGGGCCTGTTCGTGCATGCGGGGCTCCGCTACTCGAGTCTGTTCGTGCTTGCAGGGCTCTGCTACTCGGGCCTGTTCGTGCGTGCGGGGCTCTGCTATTCAGGCCTGATAGTGTGTGCGGGGCTCCTCTATTCAGGCCTGTCCTTCCCTGCGGGACTCTATTCGGGCCTATACTTCCCTGCGGGATTCTGTTCGTGCCTTTTCTGGCCTGCGAGACTCTCCGTTCGCTCCTATCGTGGTCTGCGGGACTCTCGTTCGGGCCCATTCTCGCCTTCGAGACCCTCTGTTCGGGCTTTTCTGGCCTGCGGGACTCTCCGTTCGGGCCTATTCTTGTGAGCGGGTCTCTATTCGGGCCTATTTTTGCCTAAGGGCTCCTCTATTCGGGCCTCTTCTGGCCTGCGGGACTCTCCGTTCGGGCCTATTCTCACCTGGGGAGCTCTCCGTTCGGGCCTTTCTGGCCTTCGGGACTCTGTTCTGGTCTCTTCTTGCCAGCGGGGCTCTTCGTTTGGGCCTATTCTTGCCTGCAGGACTCTGTTCGGGACTCTTCTTGCCTGCACAGCCCCTCTACTCGGGCCTCTTTTTGCCTGCGGGACTCTGTCCAGGCCTATTGTTGCCCCCGGAAAACTCCGTTCGCTCCTATTCTGGCTTGTGGGACTCTGTTCGGGCCTATGCTTGCCTGCGGGAATCTCCTTTCAGGGTTATGCTGACCTGTGGGATTCTCAGTTTGGGCGTATTCTCGCCTGCAGGACATCTCTTCGCGCCTATTCTCGCCCGCGGGACCCTCCGTTCGGTCGTTTCTGGCCTGCGGGACTCTCCGTTCGGGCCTAATCTTGGGAGCGGGACTCTACTCGGGCCTATTCTTGCCTAGGGGCCTCTTCTATTCGTGCTTCTTCTTGCCAGTGGGACTCTGTTCAGGCCCGTTCTTGCCTGCAGGATTCTGCGTTCGGGTTTATTCTTGCTTGCCGGACAGTGTTCGGGCGTCTTCTTGCCTGCACAGCTCCACTACTCGGGCCTCATTTTGCCTTCGGGACACCGTTCAGGTCTATTCTTGGTCCGGGAATCTCCGTTCGGGCCTATGCTGGCCTGCTGGACTCTGTTCGGGCCTATGCTTGCCTGCGAAAATGACCGTTCGGGCCTGTGTTGGCCTGCAGGACTCTCCGTTCGGGCCGTTCTGGCCTGCGGTACTCTCCGTTCGGGCCTATTCTCTGGAGCGGGACTTTACTCGGGCCTATTCTTGCCTCTGGGGCTCCTCCTTTCTTGCCTATTCTTGCCTCCGGGAATCTCCGTTCTGGCCTGTTCGGGCCTGCGGGACTCTGTTCGGGCCTATGCTTGCCTGCAGAAATCTCTGTTCCGCCCTACTCTGGCCTGCGGGACTCTGCGTTCCGGCCTATTCTGGCCTGCGGGACTCTTTTCGGGCCTATTCTTGCTCCGGGAATCTCCGTTCGGGCGTACCCTGGCTTGCGGGACTCTGTTCGGGCCTATGCTTGCCTGCAGGAATCTCTGTTCTGGCCTATTCTGACCTGCAGGACTCTGTTTGGGCCTATGCTTGCCTGCGGGAATCTCCGTTCAGGCGTATGCTGGCCTGCGGGTCTCTCCGTTCGGGCCCATTCTTGCCTGCGGGACTCTCCGTTTGGGCGTATCCTTGCCCGCGGGACTCTGTTCGGGCCTCTTCTTGCCTGCACGGCTCCTCTACTCGGGCCTATTTTTGCCTGTGGGTCTCTATTGGGGCCTATTCTTGCCTCGGACAATCTCCGTTCGGGCCCATTCTGGCCTGCGGGACTCTTCGTTCGGGCCTAGGCTTCCCTTCGGCAATCTCCGTTCAGGGGCATGCTGGCCTGCGGAATTCTGTTCGGGGCTATTCTTGCTCCGGGAATCTCTGTTCGGGACTATTCTGGCCTGTGGGACTCTGTTCGGGCCCATGCCTGCCTGCGGGGCTCTCTGTTCAGGCCTTTTTCGCCTACGGGACTCTCTGTTCGGGCCTATTCTCTGGAGCGGGGCTTTAGTCGGGCCTACTCTTGACTACGGGGCTCCTCAATTCTTGCCTCTGGGATTCTGTTCGGGCCTATTCTTGTCTGTGGGACTCTCCGTTTGAGCCTATTCTTGCCTGTGGGTTCTCCATTCAGGGCTACTCTTGCCAGCGGGACTCTGTTCGTGCCTCATCTTGCCTGCATGGCTGCTCTACTCGGGCCTATTCTTGCCTGCGGGACTCTGTTCGGGCCTATCCTTGCTCCAGGAATCTCCGTTCGGGCATACCCTGGCCTGCGGGACTCCGTTCGGGCCTATTCTGGCCTGCGGGACTCTGTTTGGGCCTATGCTTGCCTGCAGGAATCTCTGTTCCGGCCTATTGTGGCCTGCAGGACTCCCCGTTCGGGCCTGTTCTGGCCTGCGGGACTCTGTTTGGGCCTATGCTTGCCTACGGGAATCTCCGTTCAGGCGTATGCTGGCCTGCGGTATTCTCAATTTGGGCATATTCTCTCGCCTGCGGGACTTTCCTTTGGGCCTATTCTCGCCTGCGCAACTCTCCGTTCGGGCCTATTCTTGCCTGCGGGACTCTCCGTTCCGGCCTATTCTTGCCTGCGGGTCTCTCCGTTCGGGACAATTCTGACCTGCAAAACTCTCCGTTCGGACCTAATCTAGCCTCTGGGAGTCTCCTTTGGGGTCTCCTGTTGCGTGCGGGGCTGCTCTATTCCAGCCTTTTGTGCTTACGGAGCTCCGATATTCGGTCCTGTTCTAGCATGCGGAGCTCCGCTACTCAGGCCTGATTGTGCGTGCGGGGCTCTGCTACTCGGGCCTGTTGGTGCATGCGGGGCTCCACTACTTGGGCCTGTTCGTGCATGCGGGGCTCCGCTACTCGGGTCTGTTCGTGCTTGCAGGGCTCTGCTACTCGGGCCTGTTCGTGCGTGCGGGGCTCCGCTATTCAGGCCTGATAGTGTGTGCGGGGCTCCTCTATTCAGGCCTGTCCTTCCCTGCGGGACTCTATTCGGGCCTATACTTCCCTGCGGGATTCTGTTCGGGCCTTTTCTGGCCTGCGAGACTCTCCGTTCGCTCCTATCGTGGTCTGCGGGACCCTCGTTCGGGCCCATTCTCGCCTTCGAGACCCTCTGTTCGGGCTTTTCTGGCCTGCGGGACTCTCCGTTCGGGCCTATTCTTGTGAGCGGGTCTCTATTCGGGCCTATTTTTGCCTAAGGGCTCCTCTATTCGGGCCTCTTCTGGCCTGCGGGACTCTCCGTTCGGGCCTATTCTCACCTGGGGAGCTCTCCGTTCGGGCCTTTCTGGCCTTCGGGACTCTGTTCTGGTCTCTTCTTGCCAGCGGGGCTCTTCGTTTGGGCCTATTCTTGCCTGCAGGACTCTGTTCGGGACTCTTCTTGCCTGCACAGCCCCTCTACTCGGGCCTCTTTTTGCCTGCGGGACTCTGTCCAGGCCTATTGTTGCCCCCGGAAAACTCCGTTCGCTCCTATTCTGGCTTGTGGGACTCTGTTCGGGCCTATGCTTGCCTGCGGGAATCTCCTTTCAGGGTTATGCTGACCTGTGGGATTCTCAGTTTGGGCGTATTCTCGCCTGCAGGACATCTCTTCGCGCCTATTCTCGCCCGCGGGACCCTCCGTTCGGTCGTTTCCGGCCTGAGGGACTCTCCGTTCGGGCCTAATCTTGGGAGCGGGACTCTACTCGGGCCTATTCTTGCCTAGGGGCCTCTTCTATTCGTGCTTCTTCTTGCCAGTGGGACTCTGTTCAGGCCCGTTCTTGCCTGCAGGATTCTGCGTTCGGGCTTATTCTTGCTTGCCGGACAGTGTTCGGGCGTCTTCTTGCCTGCACAGCTCCACTACTCGGGCCTCATTTTGCCTTCGGGACACCGTTCAGGTCTATTCTTGGTCCGGGAATCTCCGTTCGGGCCTATGCTGGCCTGCTGGACTCTGTTCGGGCCTATGCTTGCCTGCGGGAATGACCGTTCGGGCCTGTGTTGGCCTGCAGGACTCTCCGTTCGGGCCGTTCTGGCCTGCGGTACTCTCCGTTCGGGCCTATTCTCTGGAGCGGGACTTTACTCGGGCCTATTCTTGCCTCTGGGGCTCCTCTATTCTTGCCTATTCTTGCCTCCGGGAATCTCCGTTCTGGCCTGTTCGGGCCTGCGGGACTCTGTTCGGGCCTATGCTTGCCTGCAGGAATCTCTGTTCCGCCCTACTCTGGCCTGCGGGACTCTGCGTTCCGGCCTATTCTGGCCTGCGGGACTCTTTTCGGGCCTATTCTTGCTCCGGGAATCTCCGTTCGGGCGTACCCTGGCTTGCGGGACTCTGTTCGGGCCTATGCTTGCCTGCAGGAATCTCTGTTCTGGCCTATTCTGACCTGCAGGACTCTGTTTGGGCCTATGCTTGCCTGCGGGAATCTCCGTTCAGGCGTATGCTGGCCTGCGGGTCTCTCCGTTTGGGCCCATTCTTGCCTGCGGGACTCTCCGTTTGGGCGTATCCTTGCCCGCGGGACTCTGTTCGGGCCTCTTCTTGCCTGCACGGCTCCTCTACTCGGGCCTATTTTTGCCTGTGGGACTCTATTGGGGCCTATTCTTGCCTCCGACAATCTCCGTTCGGGCCCATTCTGGCCTGCGGGACTCTTCGTTCGGGCCTAGGCTTCCCTTCGGCAATCTCCGTTCAGGGGCATGCTGGCCTGCGGAATTCTGTTCGGGGCTATTCTTGCTCCGGGAATCTCTGTTCGGGACTATTCTGGCCTGTGGGACTCTGTTCGGGCCCATGCCTGCCTGCGGGGCTCTCTGTTCAGGCCTTTTTCGCCTACGGGACTCTCTGTTCGGGCCTATTCTCTGGAGCGGGGCTTTAGTCGGGCCTACTCTTGACTACGGGGCTCCTCAATTCTTGCCTCTGGGATTCTGTTCGGGCCTATTCTTGTCTGTGGGACTCTCCGTTTAAGCCTATTCTTGCCTGTGGGTTCTCCGTTCAGGGCTACTCTTGCCAGCGGGACTCTGTTCGTGCCTCATCTTGCCTGCATGGCTGCTCTACTCGGGCCTATTCTTGCCTGCGGGACTCTGTTCGGGCCTATCCTTGCTCCGGGAATCTCCGTTCGGGCATACCCTGGCCTGCGGGACTCCGTTCGGGCCTATTCTGGCCTGCGGGACTCTGTTTGGGCCTATGCTTGCCTGCAGGAATCTCTGTTCCGGCCTATTGTGGCCTGCAGGACTCCCCGTTCGGGCCTGTTCTGGCCTGCGGGACTCTGTTTGGGCCTATGCTTGCCTACGGGAATCTCCGTTCAGGCGTATGCTGGCCTGCGGTATTCTCAATTTGGGCATATTCTCTCGCCTGCGGGACTTTCCTTTGGGCCTATTCTCGCCTGCGCACCTCTCCGTTCGGGCCTATTCTTGCCTGCGGGACTCTCCGTTCCGGCCTATTCTTGCCTGCGGGTCTCTCCGTTCGGGACAATTCTGACCTGCAAAACTCTCCGTTCGGACCTAATCTAGCCTCTGGGAGTCTCCTTTGGGGTCTCCTGTTGCGTGCGGGGCTGCTCTATTCCAGCCTTTTGTGCTTACGGAGCTCCGATATTCGGTCCTGTTCTAGCATGCGGAGCTCCGCTACTCAGGCCTGATTGTGCGTGCGGGGCTCTGCTACTCGGGCCTGTTGGTGCATGCGGGGCTCCACTACTTGGGCCTGTTCGTGCATGCGGGGCTCCGCTACTCGAGTCTGTTCGTGCTTGCAGGGCTCTGCTACTCGGGCCTGTTCGTGCGTGCGGGGCTCTGCTATTCAGGCCTGATAGTGTGTGCGGGGCTCCTCTATTCAGGCCTGTCCTTCCCTGCGGGACTCTATTCGGGCCTATACTTCCCTGCGGGATTCTGTTCGTGCCTTTTCTGGCCTGCGAGACTCTCCGTTCGCTCCTATCGTGGTCTGCGGGACTCTCGTTCGGGCCCATTCTCGCCTTCGAGACCCTCTGTTCGGGCTTTTCTGGCCTGCGGGACTCTCCGTTCGGGCCTATTCTTGTGAGCGGGTCTCTATTCGGGCCTATTTTTGCCTAAGGGCTCCTCTATTCGGGCCTCTTCTGGCCTGCGGGACTCTCCGTTCGGGCCTATTCTCACCTGGGGAGCTCTCCGTTCGGGCCTTTCTGGCCTTCGGGACTCTGTTCTGGTCTCTTCTTGCCAGCGGGGCTCTTCGTTTGGGCCTATTCTTGCCTGCAGGACTCTGTTCGGGACTCTTCTTGCCTGCACAGCCCCTCTACTCGGGCCTCTTTTTGCCTGCGGGACTCTGTCCAGGCCTATTGTTGCCCCCGGAAAACTCCGTTCGCTCCTATTCTGGCTTGTGGGACTCTGTTCGGGCCTATGCTTGCCTGCGGGAATCTCCTTTCAGGGTTATGCTGACCTGTGGGATTCTCAGTTTGGGCGTATTCTCGCCTGCAGGACATCTCTTCGCGCCTATTCTCGCCCGCGGGACCCTCCGTTCGGTCGTTTCTGGCCTGCGGGACTCTCCGTTCGGGCCTAATCTTGGGAGCGGGACTCTACTCGGGCCTATTCTTGCCTAGGGGCCTCTTCTATTCGTGCTTCTTCTTGCCAGTGGGACTCTGTTCAGGCCCGTTCTTGCCTGCAGGATTCTGCGTTCGGGTTTATTCTTGCTTGCCGGACAGTGTTCGGGCGTCTTCTTGCCTGCACAGCTCCACTACTCGGGCCTCATTTTGCCTTCGGGACACCGTTCAGGTCTATTCTTGGTCCGGGAATCTCCGTTCGGGCCTATGCTGGCCTGCTGGACTCTGTTCGGGCCTATGCTTGCCTGCGAAAATGACCGTTCGGGCCTGTGTTGGCCTGCAGGACTCTCCGTTCGGGCCGTTCTGGCCTGCGGTACTCTCCGTTCGGGCCTATTCTCTGGAGCGGGACTTTACTCGGGCCTATTCTTGCCTCTGGGGCTCCTCCTTTCTTGCCTATTCTTGCCTCCGGGAATCTCCGTTCTGGCCTGTTCGGGCCTGCGGGACTCTGTTCGGGCCTATGCTTGCCTGCAGAAATCTCTGTTCCGCCCTACTCTGGCCTGCGGGACTCTGCGTTCCGGCCTATTCTGGCCTGCGGGACTCTTTTCGGGCCTATTCTTGCTCCGGGAATCTCCGTTCGGGCGTACCCTGGCTTGCGGGACTCTGTTCGGGCCTATGCTTGCCTGCAGGAATCTCTGTTCTGGCCTATTCTGACCTGCAGGACTCTGTTTGGGCCTATGCTTGCCTGCGGGAATCTCCGTTCAGGCGTATGCTGGCCTGCGGGTCTCTCCGTTTGGGCCCATTCTTGCCTGCGGGACTCTCCGTTTGGGCGTATCCTTGCCCGCGGGACTCTGTTCGGGCCTCTTCTTGCCTGCACGGCTCCTCTACTCGGGCCTATTTTTGCCTGTGGGACTCTATTGGGGCCTATTCTTGCCTCCGACAATCTCCGTTCGGGCCCATTCTGGCCTGCGGGACTCTTCGTTCGGGCCTAGGCTTCCCTTCGGCAATCTCCGTTCAGGCGTATGCTGGCCTGCGGAATTCTGTTCGGGGCTATTCTTGCTCCGGGAATCTCTGTTCGGGACTATTCTGGCCTGTGGGACTCTGTTCGGGCCCATGCCTGCCTGCGGGGCTCTCTGTTCAGGCCTTTTTCGCCTACGGGACTCTCTGTTCGGGCCTATTCTCTGGAGCGGGGCTTTAGTCGGGCCTACTCTTGACTACGGGGCTCCTCAATTCTTGCCTCTGGGATTCTGTTCGGGCCTATTCTTGTCTGTGGGACTCTCCGTTTGAGCCTATTCTTGCCTGTGGGTTCTCCATTCAGGGCTACTCTTGCCAGCGGGACTCTGTTCGTGCCTCATCTTGCCTGCATGGCTGCTCTACTCGGGCCTATTCTTGCCTGCGGGACTCTGTTCGGGCCTATCCTTGCTCCGGGAATCTCCGTTCGGGCATACCCTGGCCTGCGGGACTCCGTTCGGGCCTATTCTGGCCTGCGGGACTCTGTTTGGGCCTATGCTTGCCTGCAGGAATCTCTGTTCCGGCCTATTGTGGCCTGCAGGACTCCCCGTTCGGGCCTGTTCTGGCCTGCGGGACTCTGTTTGGGCCTATGCTTGCCTACGGGAATCTCCGTTCAGGCGTATGCTGGCCTGCGGTATTCTCAATTTGGGCATATTCTCTCGCCTGCGGGACTTTCCTTTGGGCCTATTCTCGCCTGCGCAACTCTCCGTTCGGGCCTATTCTTGCCTGCGGGACTCTCCGTTCCGGCCTATTCTTGCCTGCGGGTCTCTCCGTTCGGGACAATTCTGACCTGCAAAACTCTCCGTTCGGACCTAATCTAGCCTCTGGGAGTCTCCTTTGGGGTCTCCTGTTGCGTGCGGGGCTGCTCTATTCCAGCCTTTTGTGCTTACGGAGCTCCGATATTCGGTCCTGTTCTAGCATGCGGAGCTCCGCTACTCAGGCCTGATTGTGCGTGCGGGGCTCTGCTACTCGGGCCTGTTGGTGCATGCGGGGCTCCACTACTTGGGCCTGTTCGTGCATGCGGGGCTCCGCTACTCGGGTCTGTTCGTGCTTGCAGGGCTCTGCTACTCGGGCCTGTTCGTGCGTGCGGGGCTCCGCTATTCAGGCCTGATAGTGTGTGCGGGGCTCCTCTATTCAGGCCTGTCCTTCCCTGCGGGACTCTATTCGGGCCTATACTTCCCTGCGGGATTCTGTTCGGGCCTTTTCTGGCCTGCGAGACTCTCCGTTCGCTCCTATCGTGGTCTGCGGGACCCTCGTTCGGGCCCATTCTCGCCTTCGAGACCCTCTGTTCGGGCTTTTCTGGCCTGCGGGACTCTCCGTTCGGGCCTATTCTTGTGAGCGGGTCTCTATTCGGGCCTATTTTTGCCTAAGGGCTCCTCTATTCGGGCCTCTTCTGGCCTGCGGGACTCTCCGTTCGGGCCTATTCTCACCTGGGGAGCTCTCCGTTCGGGCCTTTCTGGCCTTCGGGACTCTGTTCTGGTCTCTTCTTGCCAGCGGGGCTCTTCGTTTGGGCCTATTCTTGCCTGCAGGACTCTGTTCGGGACTCTTCTTGCCTGCACAGCCCCTCTACTCGGGCCTCTTTTTGCCTGCGGGACTCTGTCCAGGCCTATTGTTGCCCCCGGAAAACTCCGTTCGGTCCTATTCTGGCTTGTGGGACTCTGTTCGGGCCTATGCTTGCCTGCGGGAATCTCCTTTCAGGGTTATGCTGACCTGTGGGATTCTCAGTTTGGGCGTATTCTCGCCTGCAGGACATCTCTTCGCGCCTATTCTCGCCCGCGGGACCCTCCGTTCGGTCGTTTCTGGCCTGAGGGACTCTCCGTTCGGGCCTAATCTTGGGAGCGGGACTCTACTCGGGCCTATTCTTGCCTAGGGGCCTCTTCTATTCGTGCTTCTTCTTGCCAGTGGGACTCTGTTCAGGCCCGTTCTTGCCTGCAGGATTCTGCGTTCGGGCTTATTCTTGCTTGCCGGCCAGTGTTCGGGCGTCTTCTTGCCTGCACAGCTCCACTACTCGGGCCTCATTTTGCCTTCGGGACACCGTTCAGGTCTATTCTTGGTCCGGGAATCTCCGTTCGGGCCTATGCTGGCCTGCTGGACTCTGTTCGGGCCTATGCTTGCCTGCGGGAATGACCGTTCGGGTCTGTGTTGGCCTGCAGGACTCTCCGTTCGGGCCGTTCTGGCCTGCGGTACTCTCCGTTCGGGCCTATGGCCTGCGGTACTCTCCGTTCGGGCCTATTCTCTGGAGCGGGACTTTACTCGGGCCTATTCTTGCCTCTGGGGCTCCTCTATTCTTGCCTATTCTTGCCTCCGGGAATCTCCGTTCTGGCCTGTTCGGGCCTGCGGGACTCTGTTCGGGCCTATGCTTGCCTGCAGGAATCTCTGTTCCGCCCTACTCTGGCCTGCGGGACTCTGCGTTCCGGCGTATTCTGGCCTGCGGGACTCTTTTCGGGCCTATTCTTGCTCCGGGAATCTCCGTTCGGGCGTACCCTGGCTTGCGGGACTCTGTTCGGGCCTATGCTTGCCTGCAGGAATCTCTGTTCTGGCCTATTCTGACCTGCAGGACTCTGTTTGGGCCTATGCTTGCCTGCGGGAATCTCCGTTCAGGCGTATGCTGGCCTGCGGGTCTCTCCGTTCGGGCCCAGTCTTGCCTGCGGGACTCTCCGTTTGGGCGTATCCTTGCCCGCGGGACTCTGTTCGGGCCTCTTCTTGCCTGCACGGCTCCTCTACTCGGGCCTATTTTTGCCTGTGGGACTCTATTGGGGCCTATTCTTGCCTCCGACAATCTCCGTTCGGGCCCATTCTGGCCTGCGGGACTCTTCGTTCGGGCCTAGGCTTCCCTTCGGCAATCTCCGTTCAGGCGTATGCTGGCCTGCGGAATTCTGTTCGGGGCTATTCTTGCTCCGGGAATCTCTGTTCGGGACTATTCTGGCCTGTGGGACTCTGTTCGGGCCCATGCCTGCCTGCGGGGCTCTCTGTTCAGGCCTTTTTCGCCTACGGGACTCTCTGTTCGGGCCTATTCTCTGGAGCGGGGCTTTAGTCGGGCCTACTCTTGACTACGGGGCTCCTCAATTCTTGCCTCTGGGATTCTGTTCGGGCCTATTCTTGTCTGTGGGACTCTCCGTTTGAGCCTATTCTTGCCTGTGGGTTCTCCATTCAGGGCTACTCTTGCCAGCGGGACTCTGTTCGTGCCTCATCTTGCCTGCATGGCTGCTCTACTCGGGCCTATTCTTGCCTGCGGGACTCTGTTCGGGCCTATCCTTGCTCCGGGAATCTCCGTTCGGGCATACCCTGGCCTGCGGGACTCCGTTCGGGCCTATTCTGGCCTGCGGGACTCTGTTTGGGCCTATGCTTGCCTGCAGGAATCTCTGTTCCGGCCTATTGTGGCCTGCAGGACTCCCCGTTCGGGCCTGTTCTGGCCTGCGGGACTCTGTTTGGGCCTATGCTTGCCTACGGGAATCTCCGTTCAGGCGTATGCTGGCCTGCGGTATTCTCAATTTGGGCATATTCTCTCGCCTGCGGGACTTTCCTTTGGGCCTATTCTCGCCTGCGCAACTCTCCGTTCGGGCCTATTCTTGCCTGCGGGACTCTCCGTTCCGGCCTATTCTTGCCTGCGGGTCTCTCCGTTCGGGACAATTCTGACCTGCAAAACTCTCCGTTCGGACCTAATCTAGCCTCTGGGAGTCTCCTTTGGGGTCTCCTGTTGCGTGCGGGGCTGCTCTATTCCAGCCTTTTGTGCTTACGGAGCTCCGATATTCGGTCCTGTTCTAGCATGCGGAGCTCCGCTACTCAGGCCTGATTGTGCGTGCGGGGCTCTGCTACTCGGGCCTGTTGGTGCATGCGGGGCTCCACTACTTGGGCCTGTTCGTGCATGCGGGGCTCCGCTACTCGGGTCTGTTCGTGCTTGCAGGGCTCTGCTACTCGGGCCTGTTCGTGCGTGCGGGGCTCCGCTATTCAGGCCTGATAGTGTGTGCGGGGCTCCTCTATTCAGGCCTGTCCTTCCCTGCGGGACTCTATTCGGGCCTATACTTCCCTGCGGGATTCTGTTCGGGCCTTTTCTGGCCTGCGAGACTCTCCGTTCGCTCCTATCGTGGTCTGAGGGACCCTCGTTCGGGCCCATTCTCGCCTTCGAGACCCTCTGTTCGGGCTTTTCTGGCCTGCGGGACTCTCCGTTCGGGCCTATTCTTGTGAGCGGGTCTCTATTCGGGCCTATTTTTGCCTAAGGGCTCCTCTATTCGGGCCTCTTCTGGCCTGCGGGACTCTCCGTTCGGGCCTATTCTCACCTGGGGAGCTCTCCGTTCGGGCCTTTCTGGCCTTCGGGACTCTGTTCTGGTCTCTTCTTGCCAGCGGGGCTCTTCGTTTGGGCCTATTCTTGCCTGCAGGACTCTGTTCGGGACTCTTCTTGCCTGCACAGCCCCTCTACTCGGGCCTCTTTTTGCCTGCGGGACTCTGTCCAGGCCTATTGTTGCCCCCGGAAAACTCCGTTCGGTCCTATTCTGGCTTGTGGGACTCTGTTCGGGCCTATGCTTGCCTGCGGGAATCTCCTTTCAGGGTTATGCTGACCTGTGGGATTCTCAGTTTGGGCGTATTCTCGCCTGCAGGACATCTCTTCGGGCCTATTCTCGCCCGCGGGACCCTCCGTTCGGTCGTTTCCGGCCTGAGGGACTCTCCGTTCGGGCCTAATCTTGGGAGCGGGACTCTACTCGGGCCTATTCTTGCCTAGGGGCCTCTTCTATTCGTGCTTCTTCTTGCCAGTGGGACTCTGTTCAGGCCCGTTCTTGCCTGCAGGATTCTGCGTTCGGGCTTATTCTTGCTTGCCGGACAGTGTTCGGGCGTCTTCTTGCCTGCACAGCTCCACTACTCGGGCCTCATTTTGCCTTCGGGACACCGTTCGGGTCTATTCTTGGTCCGGGAATCTCCGTTCGGGCCTATGCTGGCCTGCGGGACTCTGTTTGGGCCTATGCTTGCCTACGGGAATCTCCGTTCAGGCGTATGCTGGCCTGCGGTATTCTCAATTTGGGCATATTCTCTCACCTGCAGGACTTTCCTTTGGGTCTATTCTCGCCTCCGCAACTCTCCGTTCGGGCCTATTCTTGCCTGCGGGACTCTCCGTTCCGGCCTATTCTTGCCTGCGGGTCTCTCCGTTCGGGACAATTCTGACCTGCAAAACTCTCCGTTCGGACCTAATCTAGCCTCTGGGAGTCTCCTTTGGGGTCTCCTGTTGCGTGCGGGGCTGCTCTATTCCAGCCTTTTGTGCTTTCGGAGCTCCGATATTCGGTCCTGTTCTAGCATGCGGAGCTCCGCTACTCAGGCCTGATTGTGCGTGCGGGGCTCTGCTACTCGGGCCTGTTGGTGAATGTGGGGCTCCACTACTTGGGCCTGTTCGTGCGTGCGGGGCTCCGCTACTCAGGCCTGATAGTGTGTGCGGGGCTCCTCTATTCAGGCCTGTCCTTCCCTGCGGGACTCTGTTCGGGCCTATTCTGGCCTGCGAGACCCTCGGTTCGCCCGTATCGTGGTCTGCGGGACCCTCGTTCGGGCCCATTCTCGCCTTCGAGACCCTCTGTTCGGGCTTTTCTGGCCTGCGGGACTCTCCGTTCGGGCCTATTCTTGTGAGCGGGTCTCTATTCGGGCCTATTTTTGCCTAAGGGCTCCTCTATTCGGGCCTATTGTGGCCTGCGGGACTCTCCGTTCAGGCCTATTCTCACCTGGGGAACTCTCCGTTCGGGCCTTTCTGGCCTTCGGGACTCTGTTCTGGTCTCTTCTTGCCAGCGGGGCTCTTCGTTTGGGCCTATTCTTGCCTGCAGAACTCTGTTCGGGCCTCTTCTTGCCTGCACAGCCCCTCTACTCGGGCCTCTTTTTGCCTGCGGGACTCTGTCCAGGCCTATTGTTGCCCCCGGAAAACTCCGTTCGCTCCTATTCTGGCTTGTGGGACTCTGTTCGGGCCTATGCTTGCCTGCGGGAATCTCCTTTCAGGGTTATGCTGACCTGTGGGATTCTCAGTTTGGGCGTATTCTCGCCTGCAGGACATCTCTTCGGGCCTATTCTCGCCCGCGGGACCCTCCGTTCGGTCGTTTCCGGCCTGAGGGACTCTCCGTTCGGGCCTAATCTTGGGAGCGGGACTCTACTCGGGCCTATTCTTGCCTAGGGGCCTCTTCTATTCGTGCTTCTTCTTGCCAGTGGGACTCTGTTCAGGCCCGTTCTTGCCTGCAGGATTCTGCGTTCGGGCTTATTCTTGCTTGCCGGACAGTGTTCGGGCGTCTTCTTGCCTGCACGGCTCCACTACTCGGGCCTCATTTTGCCTTCGGGACACCGTTCGGGTCTATTCTTGGTCCCGGAATCTCCGTTCGGGCCTATGCTGGCCTGCTGGACTCTGTTCGGGTCTATGCTTGCCTGCGGGAATGACCGTTCGGGCCTGTGTTGGCCTGCAGGACTCTCAGTTCGGGCCGTTCTGGCCTGCGGTACTCTCCGTTCGGACCTATTCTCTGGAGCGGGACTTTACTCGGGCCTATTCTTGCCTCTGGGGCTCCTCTATTCTTGCCTATTCTTGCCTCCGGGAATCTCAGTTCTGGCCTGTTCGGGCCTGCGGGACTCTGTTCGGGCCTATGCTTGCCTGCAGGAATCTCTGTTCTGGCCTATTCTGACCTGCAGGACTCTGTTTGGGCCTATGCTTGCCTGCGGGAATCTCCGTTCAGGCGTATGCTGGCCTGCGGGTCTCTCCGTTCGGGCCCCTTCTTGCCTGCGGGACTCTCCGTTTGGGCGTATCCTTGCCCGCGGGACTCTGTTCGGGCCTCTTCTTGCCTGCACGGCTCCTCTACTCGGGCCTATTTTTGCCTGTGGGACTCTATTGGGGCCTATTCTTGCCTCCGACAATCTCCGTTCGGGCCCATTCTGGCCTGCGGGACTCTTCGTTCGGGCCTAGGCTTCCCTTCGGCAATCTCCGTTCAGGCGTATGCTGGCCTGCGGAATTCTGTTCGGGGCTATTCTTGCTCCGGGAATCTCTGTTCGGGACTATTCTGGCCTGTGGGACTCTGTTCGGGCCCATGCCTGCCTGCGGGGCTCTCTGTTCAGGCCTTTTTCGCCTACGGGACTCTCTGTTCGGGCCTATTCTCTGGAGCGGGGCTTTAGTCGGGCCTACTCTTGACTACGGGGCTCCTCAATTCTTGCCTCTGGGATTCTGTTCGGGCCTATTCTTGTCTGTGGGACTCTCCGTTTGAGCCTATTCTTGCCTGTGGGTTCTCCATTCAGGGCTACTCTTGCCAGCGGGACTCTGTTCGTGCCTCATCTTGCCTGCATGGCTGCTCTACTCGGGCCTATTCTTGCCTGCGGGACTCTGTTCGGGCCTATCCTTGCTCCGGGAATCTCCGTTCGGGCATACCCTGGCCTGCGGGACTCCGTTCGGGCCTATTCTTGCCTGCGGGACTCTGTTTGGGCCTATGCTTGCCTGCAGGAATCTCTGTTCCGGCCTATTGTGGCCTGCAGGACTCCCCGTTCGGGCCTGTTCTGGCCTGCGGGACTCTGTTTGGGCCTATGCTTGCCTACGGGAATCTCCGTTCAGGCGTATGCTGGCCTGCGGTATTCTCAATTTGGGCATATTCTCTCGCCTGCGGGACTTTCCTTTGGGCCTATTCTCGCCTGCGCAACTCTCCGTTCGGGCCTATTCTTGCCTGCGGGACTCTCCGTTCCGGCCTATTCTTGCCTGCGGGTCTCTCCGTTCGGGACAATTCTGACCTGCAAAACTCTCCGTTCGGACCTAATCTAGCCTCTGGGAGTCTCCTTTGGGGTCTCCTGTTGCGTGCGGGGCTGCTCTATTCCAGCCTTTTGTGCTTTCGGAGCTCCGATATTCGGTCCTGTTCTAGCATGCGGAGCTCCGCTACTCAGGCCTGATTGTGCGTGCGGGGCTCTGCTACTCGGGCCTGTTGGTGCATGCGGGGCTCCACTACTTGGGCCTGTTCGTGCATGCGGGGCTCCGCTACTCGGGTCTGTTCGTGCTTGCAGGGCTCTGCTACTCGGGCCTGTTCGTGCGTGCGGGGCTCCGCTATTCAGGCCTGATAGTGTGTGCGGGGCTCCTCTATTCAGGCCTGTCCTTCCCTGCGGGACTCTATTCGGGCCTATACTTCCCTGCGGGATTCTGTTCGGGCCTTTTCTGGCCTGCGAGACTCTCCGTTCGCTCCTATCGTGGTCTGCGGGACCCTCGTTCGGGCCCATTCTCGCCTTCGAGACCCTCTGTTCGGGCTTTTCTGGCCTGCGGGACTCTCCGTTCGGGCCTATTCTTGTGAGCGGGTCTCTATTCGGGCCTATTTTTGCCTAAGGGCTCCTCTATTCGGGCCTCTTCTGGCCTGCGGGACTCTCCGTTCGGGCCTATTCTCACCTGGGGAGCTCTCCGTTCGGGCCTTTCTGGCCTTCGGGACTCTGTTCTGGTCTCTTCTTGCCAGCGGGGCTCTTCGTTTGGGCCTATTCTTGCCTGCAGGACTCTGTTCGGGACTCTTCTTGCCTGCACAGCCCCTCTACTCGGGCCTCTTTTTGCCTGCGGGACTCTGTCCAGGCCTATTGTTGCCCCCGGAAAACTCCGTTCGCTCCTATTCTGGCTTGTGGGACTCTGTTCGGGCCTATGCTTGCCTGCGGGAATCTCCTTTCAGGGTTATGCTGACCTGTGGGATTCTCAGTTTGGGCGTATTCTCGCCTGCAGGACATCTCTTCGCGCCTATTCTCGCCCGCGGGACCCTCCGTTCGGTCGTTTCTGGCCTGAGGGACTCTCCGTTCGGGCCTAATCTTGGGAGCGGGACTCTACTCGGGCCTATTCTTGCCTAGGGGCCTCTTCTATTCGTGCTTCTTCTTGCCAGTGGGACTCTGTTCAGGCCCGTTCTTGCCTGCAGGATTCTGCGTTCGGGCTTATTCTTGCTTGCCGGCCAGTGTTCGGGCGTCTTCTTGCCTGCACAGCTCCACTACTCGGGCCTCATTTTGCCTTCGGGACACCGTTCAGGTCTATTCTTGGTCCGGGAATCTCCGTTCGGGCCTATGCTGGCCTGCTGGACTCTGTTCGGGCCTATGCTTGCCTGCGGGAATGACCGTTCGGGCCTGTGTTGGCCTGCAGGACTCTCCGTTCGGGCCGTTCTGGCCTGCGGTACTCTCCGTTCGGGCCTATTCTCTGGAGCGGGACTTTACTCGGGCCTATTCTTGCCTCTGGGGCTCCTCTATTCTTGCCTATTCTTGCCTCCGGGAATCTCCGTTCTGGCCTGTTCGGGCCTGCGGGACTCTGTTCGGGCCTATGCTTGCCTGCAGAAATCTCTGTTCCGCCCTACTCTGGCCTGCGGGACTCTGCGTTCCGGCCTATTCTGGCCTGCGGGACTCTTTTCGGGCCTATTCTTGCTCCGGGAATCTCCGTTCGGGCGTACCCTGGCTTGCGGGACTCTGTTCGGGCCTATGCTTGCCTGCAGGAATCTCTGTTCTGGCCTATTCTGACCTGCAGGACTCTGTTTGGGCCTATGCTTGCCTGCGGGAATCTCCGTTCAGGCGTATGCTGGCCTGCGGGTCTCTCCGTTCGGGCCCATTCTTGCCTGCGGGACTCTCCGTTTGGGCGTATCCTTGCCCGCGGGACTCTGTTCGGGCCTCTTCTTGCCTGCACGGCTCCTCTACTCGGGCCTATTTTTGCCTGTGGGACTCTATTGGGGCCTATTCTTGCCTCCGACAATCTCCGTTCGGGCCCATTCTGGCCTGCGGGACTCTTCGTTCGGGCCTAGGCTTCCCTTCGGTAATCTCCGTTCAGGGGCATGCTGGCCTGCGGAATTCTGTTCGGGGCTATTCTTGCTCCGGGAATCTCTGTTCGGGACTATTCTGGCCTGTGGGACTCTGTTCGGGCCCATGCCTGCCTGCGGGGCTCTCTGTTCAGGCCTTTTTCGCCTACGGGACTCTCTGTTCGGGCCTATTCTCTGGAGCGGGGCTTTAGTCGGGCCTACTCTTGACTACGGGGCTCCTCAATTCTTGCCTCTGGGATTCTGTTCGGGCCTATTCTTGTCTGTGGGACTCTCCGTTTGAGCCTATTCTTGCCTGTGGGTTCTCCGTTCAGGGCTACTCTTGCCAGCGGGACTCTGTTCGTGCCTCATCTTGCCTGCATGGCTGCTCTACTCGGGCCTATTCTTGCCTGCGGGACTCTGTTCGGGCCTATCCTTGCTCCGGGAATCTCCGTTCGGGCATACCCTGGCCTGCGGGACTCCGTTCGGGCCTATTCTGGCCTGCGGGACTCTGTTTGGGCCTATGCTTGCCTGCAGGAATCTCTGTTCCGGCCTATTGTGGCCTGCAGGACTCCCCGTTCGGGCCTGTCCGGCCTGCGGGACTCTGTTTGGGCCTATGCTTGCCTACGGGAATCTCCGTTCAGGCGTATGCTGGCCTGCGGTATTCTCAATTTGGGCATATTCTCTCGCCTGCGGGACTTTCCTTTGGGCCTATTCTCGCCTGCGCAACTCTCCGTTCGGGCCTATTCTTGCCTGCGGGACTCTCCGTTCCGGCCTATTCTTGCCTGCGGGTCTCTCCGTTCGGGACAATTCTGACCTGCAAAACTCTCCGTTCGGACCTAATCTAGCCTCTGGGAGTCTCCTTTGGGGTCTCCTGTTGCGTGCGGGGCTGCTCTATTCCAGCCTTTTGTGCTTACGGAGCTCCGATATTCGGTCCTGTTCTAGCATGCGGAGCTCCGCTACTCAGGCCTGATTGTGCGTGCGGGGCTCTGCTACTCGGGCCTGTTGGTGCATGCGGGGCTCCACTACTCGGGTCTGTTCGTGCTTGCAGGGCTCTGCTACTCGGGCCTGTTCGTGCGTGCGGGGCTCCGCTATTCAGGCCTGATAGTGTGTGCGGGGCTCCTCTATTCAGGCCTGTCCTTCCCTGCGGGACTCTATTCGGGCCTATACTTCCCTGCGGGATTCTGTTCGGGCCTTTTCTGGCCTGCGAGACTCTCCGTTCGCTCCTATCGTGGTCTGCGGGACCCTCGTTCGGGCCCATTCTCGCCTTCGAGACCCTCTGTTCGGGCTTTTCTGGCCTGCGGGACTCTCCGTTCGGGCCTATTCTTGTGAGCGGGTCTCTATTCGGGCCTATTTTTGCCTAAGGGCTCCTCTATTCGGGCCTCTTCTGGCCTGCGGGACTCTCCGTTCGGGCCTATTCTCACCTGGGGAGCTCTCCGTTCGGGCCTTTCTGGCCTTCGGGACTCTGTTCTGGTCTCTTCTTGCCAGCGGGGCTCTTCGTTTGGGCCTATTCTTGCCTGCAGGACTCTGTTCGGGACTCTTCTTGCCTGCACAGCCCCTCTACTCGGGCCTCTTTTTGCCTGCGGGACTCTGTCCAGGCCTATTGTTGCCCCCGGAAAACTCCGTTCGGTCCTATTCTGGCTTGTGGGACTCTGTTCGGGCCTATGCTTGCCTGCGGGAATCTCCTTTCAGGGTTATGCTGACCTGTGGGATTCTCAGTTTGGGCGTATTCTCGCCTGCAGGACATCTCTTCGGGCCTATTCTCGCCCGCGGGACCCTCCGTTCGGTCGTTTCTGGCCTGCGGGACTCTCCGTTCGGGCCTAATCTTGGGAGCGGGACTCTACTCGGGCCTATTCTTGCCTAGGGGCCTCTTCTATTCGTGCTTCTTCTTGCCAGTGGGACTCTGTTCAGGCCCGTTCTTGCCTGCAGGATTCTGCGTTCGGGTTTATTCTTGCTTGCCGGACAGTGTTCGGGCGTCTTCTTGCCTGCACAGCTCCACTACTCGGGCCTCATTTTGCCTTCGGGACACCGTTCAGGTCTATTCTTGGTCCGGGAATCTCCGTTCGGGCCTATGCTGGCCTGCTGGACTCTGTTCGGGCCTATGCTTGCCTGCGAAAATGACCGTTCGGGCCTGTGTTGGCCTGCAGGACTCTCCGTTCGGGCCGTTCTGGCCTGCGGTACTCTCCGTTCGGGCCTATTCTCTGGAGCGGGACTTTACTCGGGCCTATTCTTGCCTCTGGGGCTCCTCCTTTCTTGCCTATTCTTGCCTCCGGGAATCTCCGTTCTGGCCTGTTCGGGCCTGCGGGACTCTGTTCGGGCCTATGCTTGCCTGCAGAAATCTCTGTTCCGCCCTACTCTGGCCTGCGGGACTCTGCGTTCCGGCCTATTCTGGCCTGCGGGACTCTTTTCGGGCCTATTCTTGCTCCGGGAATCTCCGTTCGGGCGTACCCTGGCTTGCGGGACTCTGTTCGGGCCTATGCTTGCCTGCAGGAATCTCTGTTCTGGCCTATTCTGACCTGCAGGACTCTGTTTGGGCCTATGCTTGCCTGCGGGAATCTCCGTTCAGGCGTATGCTGGCCTGCGGGTCTCTCGGTTCGGGCCCATTCTTGCCTGCGGGACTCTCCGTTTGGGCGTATCCTTGCCCGCGGGACTCTGTTCGGGCCTCTTCTTGCCTGCACGGCTCCTCTACTCGGGCCTATTTTTGCCTGTGGGTCTCTATTGGGGCCTATTCTTGCCTCGGACAATCTCCGTTCGGGCCCATTCTGGCCTGCGGGACTCTTCGTTCGGGCCTAGGCTTCCCTTCGGCAATCTCCGTTCAGGCGTATGCTGGCCTGCGGAATTCTGTTCGGGGCTATTCTTGCTCCGGGAATCTCTGTTCGGGACTATTCTGGCCTGTGGGACTCTGTTCGGGCCCATGCCTGCCTGCGGGGCTCTCTGTTCAGGCCTTTTTCGCCTACGGGACTCTCTGTTCGGGCCTATTCTCTGGAGCGGGGCTTTAGTCGGGCCTACTCTTGACTACGGGGCTCCTCAATTCTTGCCTCTGGGATTCTGTTCGGGCCTATTCTTGTCTGTGGGACTCTCCGTTTGAGCCTATTCTTGCCTGTGGGTTCTCCATTCAGGGCTACTCTTGCCAGCGGGACTCTGTTCGTGCCTCATCTTGCCTGCATGGCTGCTCTACTCGGGCCTATTCTTGCCTGCGGGACTCTGTTCGGGCCTATCCTTGCTCCGGGAATCTCCGTTCAGGCATACCCTGGCCTGCGGGACTCCGTTCGGGCCTATTCTGGCCTGCGGGACTCTGTTTGGGCCTATGCTTGCCTACGGGAATCTCCGTTCAGGCGTATGCTGGCCTGCGGTATTCTCAATTTGGGCATATTCTCTCGCCTGCGGGACTTTCCTTTGGGCCTATTCTCGCCTGCGCACCTCTCCGTTCGGGCCTATTCTTGCCTGCGGGACTCTCCGTTCCGGCCTATTCTTGCCTGCGGGTCTCTCCGTTCGGGACAATTCTGACCTGCAAAACTCTCCGTTCGGACCTAATCTAGCCTCTGGGAGTCTCCTTTGGGGTCTCCTGTTGCGTGCGGGGCTGCTCTATTCCAGCCTTTTGTGCTTACGGAGCTCCGATATTCGGTCCTGTTCTAGCATGCGGAGCTCCGCTACTCAGGCCTGATTGTGCGTGCGGGGCTCTGCTACTCGGGCCTGTTGGTGCATGCGGGGCTCCACTACTTGGGCCTGTTCGTGCATGCGGGGCTCCGCTACTCGGGTCTGTTCGTGCGTGCGGGGCTCCGCTATTCAGGCCTGATAGTGTGTGCGGGGCTCCTCTATTCAGGCCTGTCCTTCCCTGCGGGACTCTATTCGGGCCTATACTTCCCTGCGGGATTCTGTTCGGGCCTTTTCTGGCCTGCGAGACTCTCCGTTCGCTCCTATCGTGGTCTGCGGGACCCTCGTTCGGGCCCATTCTCGCCTTCGAGACCCTCTGTTCGGGCTTTTCTGGCCTGCGGGACTCTCCGTTCGGGCCTATTCTTGTGAGCGGGTCTCTATTCGGGCCTATTTTTGCCTAAGGGCTCCTCTATTCGGGCCTCTTCTGGCCTGCGGGACTCTCCGTTCGGGCCTATTCTCACCTGGGGAGCTCTCCGTTCGGGCCTTTCTGGCCTTCGGGACTCTGTTCTGGTCTCTTCTTGCCAGCGGGGCTCTTCGTTTGGGCCTATTCTTGCCTGCAGGACTCTGTTCGGGACTCTTCTTGCCTGCACAGCCCCTCTACTCGGGCCTCTTTTTGCCTGCGGGACTCTGTCCAGGCCTATTGTTGCCCCCGGAAAACTCCGTTCGCTCCTATTCTGCCTTGTGGGACTCTGTTCGGGCCTATGCTTGCCTGCGGGAATCTCCTTTCAGGGTTATGCTGACCTGTGGGATTCTCAGTTTGGGCGTATTCTCGCCTGCAGGACATCTCTTCGCGCCTATTCTCGCCCGCGGGACCCTCCGTTCGGTCGTTTCTGGCCTGCGGGACTCTCCGTTCGGGCCTAATCTTGGGAGCGGGACTCTACTCGGGCCTATTCTTGCCTAGGGGCCTCTTCTATTCGTGCTTCTTCTTGCCAGTGGGACTCTGTTCAGGCCCGTTCTTGCCTGCAGGATTCTGCGTTCGGGCTTATTCTTGCTTGCCGGACAGTGTTCGGGCGTCTTCTTGCCTGCACAGCTCCACTACTCGGGCCTCATTTTGCCTTCGGGACACCGTTCAGGTCTATTCTTGGTCCGGGAATCTCCGTTCGGGCCTATGCTGGCCTGCTGGACTCTGTTCGGGCCTATGCTTGCCTGCGGGAATGACCGTTCGGGCCTGTGTTGGCCTGCAGGACTCTCCGTTCGGGCCGTTCTGGCCTGCGGTACTCTCCGTTCGGGCCTATTCTCTGGAGCGGGACTTTACTCGGGCCTATTCTTGCCTCTGGGGCTCCTCTATTCTTGCCTATTCTTGCCTCCGGGAATCTCCGTTCTGGCCTGTTCGGGCCTGCGGGACTCTGTTCGGGCCTATGCTTGCCTGCAGAAATCTCTGTTCCGCCCTACTCTGGCCTGCGGGACTCTGCGTTCCGGCCTATTCTGGCCTGCGGGACTCTTTTCGGGCCTATTCTTGCTCCGGGAATCTCCGTTCGGGCGTACCCTGGCTTGCGGGACTCTGTTCGGGCCTATGCTTGCCTGCAGGAATCTCTGTTCTGGCCTATTCTGACCTGCAGGACTCTGTTTGGGCCTATGCTTGCCTGCGGGAATCTCCGTTCAGGCGTATGCTGGCCTGCGGGTCTCTCCGTTCGGGCCCATTCTTGCCTGCGGGACTCTCCGTTTGGGCGTATCCTTGCCCGCGGGACTCTGTTCGGGCCTCTTCTTGCCTGCATGGCTGCTCTACTCGGGCCTACTCTTGCCTGCGGGACTCTGTTCGGGCCTATCCTTGCTCTGGGAATCTCCGTTCGGGCATACCCTGGCCTGCGGGACTCCGTTCGGGCCTATTCTTGCCTGCGGGACTCTGTTTGGGCCTATGCTTGCCTGCAGGAATCTCTGTTCCGGCCTATTGTGGCCTGCAGCACTCTCCGTTTGGGCCTATTCTGGCCTACGGGACTCTGTTTGGGCCTATGCTTGCCTACGGGAATCTCCGTTCAGGCGTATGCTGGCCTGCGGTATACTCAATTTGGGCATATTCTCTCGCCTGCGGGACTTTCCTTTGGGCCTATTCTCGCCTGCGCATCTCTCCTTTCGGGCCTATTCTTGCCTGCGGAACTCTCCGTTCCGGCCTATTCTTGCCTGCGGGTCTCTCCGTTCGGGACAATTCTGACCTGCAAAACTCTCCGTTCGGACCTAATCTAGCCTCTGGGAGTCTCCTTTGGGGTCTCCTGTTGCGTGCGGGGCTGCTCCATTCCAGCCTTTTGTGCTTACGGAGCTCCGATATTCAGTCCTGTTCTAGCATGCGGAGCTCCGCTACTCAGGCCTGATTGTGCGTGCGGGGCTCCGCTACTCGGGCCTGTTGGTGCATGCGGGGCTCCACTACTTGGGCCTGTTCTTGCATGCGGGGCTCCGCTACTCGGGTCTGTTCGTGCTTGCAGGGCTCTGCTACTCGGGCCTGTTCGTGCGTGTGGGGCTCCGCTATTCGGGCCTGATAGTGTGTGCGGGGCTCCTCTATTCAGGCCTGTCCTTCCCTGCGGGACTCTATTCGGGCCTATACTTCCCTGCGGGACTCTGTTCGGGCCTATTCTGGCCTGCGAGACCCTCGGTTCGCCCCTATCGTGATCTGCGGGACCCTCGTTCGGGCCCATTCTCGCCTTCGAGACCCTCCGTTCGGGCCATTCTTGTGAGCGGTCTCTATTCGGGCCTATTTTTGCCTAAGGGCTCCTCTATTCGGGCCTATTCTGGCCTGCGGGACTCTCCGTTCGGGCCTATTCTCACCTGGGGAACTCTCCGTTCGGGCCTTTCTGGCCTTCGGGACTCTGTTCGGGTCTCTTCTTGCCAGCGGGGCTCTTCGTTTGGGCCTATTCTTGCCTGCAGGACTCTGTTCGGGACTCTTCTTGCCTGCACAGCCCCTCTACTCGGGCCTATTTTTGCCTGCGGGACTCTGTCCAAGCCTATTGTTGCCCCCGGAAAACTCCGTTCAGTCCTATTCTGGCTTGTGGGACTCTGTTCGGGCCTATGCTTGCCTGCGGGAATCTCCTTTCAGGGTTATGCTGACCTGTGGGATTCTCAGTTTGGGCGTATTCTCGCCTGCAGGACATCTCTTCGGGCCTATTCTCGCCCGCGGGACCCTCCGTTCGGTCGTTTCTGGCCTGCGGGACTCTCCGTTCGGGCCTAATCTTGCCTGCAGGATTCTGCGTTCGGGCTTACTCTTGCTTGCCGGACAGGGTTCGGGCGTCTTCTTGCCTGCACGGCTCCTCTACTCGGGCCTCATTTTGCCTTCGGGACACCGTTCGGGTCTATTCTTGGTCCGGGAATCTCCGTTCGGGCCTATGCTGGCCTGCTGGACTCTGTTCGGGCCTATGCTTGCCTGCGGGAATGACCGTTCGGGCCTGTGTTGGCCTGCAGGACTCTCCGTTCGGGCCGTTCTGGCCTGCGGTACTCTCCGTTCGGGCCTATTCTCTGGAGCGGGACTTTACTCGGGCCTATTCTTGCCTCTGGGGCTCCTCTATTCTTGCCTATTCTTGCCTCCGGGAATCTCCGTTCTGGCCTGTTCGGGCCTGCGGGACTCTGTTCGGGCCTATGCTTGCCTGCAGAAATCTCTGTTCCGCCCTACTCTGGCCTGCGGGACTCTGCGTTCCGGCCTATTCTGGCCTGCGGGACTCTTTTCGGGCCTATTCTTGCTCCGGGAATCTCCGTTCGGGCGTACCCTGGCTTGCGGGACTCTGTTCGGGCCTATGCTTGCCTGCAGGAATCTCTGTTCTGGCCTATTCTGACCTGCAGGACTCTGTTTGGGCCTATGCTTGCCTGCGGGAATCTCCGTTCAGGCGTATGCTGGCCTGCGGGTCTCTCCGTTCGGGCCCATTCTTGCCTGCGGGACTCTCCGTTTGGGCGTATCCTTGCCCGCGGGACTCTGTTCGGGCCTCTTCTTGCCTGCATGGCTGCTCTACTCGGGCCTACTCTTGCCTGCGGGACTCTGTTCGGGCCTATCCTTGCTCTGGGAATCTCCGTTCGGGCATACCCTGGCCTGCGGGACTCCGTTCGGGCCTATTCTTGCCTGCGGGACTCTGTTTGGGCCTATGCTTGCCTGCAGGAATCTCTGTTCCGGCCTATTGTGGCCTGCAGCACTCTCCGTTTGGGCCTATTCTGGCCTACGGGACTCTGTTTGGGCCTATGCTTGCCTACGGGAATCTCCGTTCAGGCGTATGCTGGCCTGCGGTATACTCAATTTGGGCATATTCTCTCGCCTGCGGGACTTTCCTTTGGGCCTATTCTCGCCTGCGCATCTCTCCGTTCGGGCCTATTCTTGCCTGCGGAACTCTCCGTTCCGGCCTATTCTTGCCTGCGGGTCTCTCCGTTCGGGACAATTCTGACCTGCAAAACTCTCCGTTCGGACCTAATCTAGCCTCTGGGAGTCTCCTTTGGGGTCTCCTGTTGCGTGCGGGGCTGCTCCATTCCAGCCTTTTGTGCTTACGGAGCTCCGATATTCAGTCCTGTTCTAGCATGCGGAGCTCCGCTACTCAGGCCTGATTGTGCGTGCGGGGCTCCGCTACTCGGGCCTGTTGGTGCATGCGGGGCTCCACTACTTGGGCCTGTTCTTGCATGCGGGGCTCCGCTACTCGGGTCTGTTCGTGCTTGCAGGGCTCTGCTACTCGGGCCTGTTCGTGCGTGTGGGGCTCCGCTATTCGGGCCTGATAGTGTGTGCGGGGCTCCTCTATTCAGGCCTGTCCTTCCCTGCGGGACTCTATTCGGGCCTATACTTCCCTGCGGGACTCTGTTCGGGCCTATTCTGGCCTGCGAGACCCTCGGTTCGCCCCTATCGTGATCTGCGGGACCCTCGTTCGGGCCCATTCTCGCCTTCGAGACCCTCCGTTCGGGCCATTCTTGTGAGCGGTCTCTATTCGGGCCTATTTTTGCCTAAGGGCTCCTCTATTCGGGCCTATTCTGGCCTGCGGGACTCTCCGTTCGGGCCTATTCTCACCTGGGGAACTCTCCGTTCGGGCCTTTCTGGCCTTCGGGACTCTGTTCGGGTCTCTTCTTGCCAGCGGGGCTCTTCGTTTGGGCCTATTCTTGCCTGCAGGACTCTGTTCGGGACTCTTCTTGCCTGCACAGCCCCTCTACTCGGGCCTATTTTTGCCTGCGGGACTCTGTCCAAGCCTATTGTTGCCCCCGGAAAACTCCGTTCAGTCCTATTCTGGCTTGTGGGACTCTGTTCGGGCCTATGCTTGCCTGCGGGAATCTCCTTTCAGGGTTATGCTGACCTGTGGGATTCTCAGTTTGGGCGTATTCTCGCCTGCAGGACATCTCTTCGGGCCTATTCTCGCCCGCGGGACCCTCCGTTCGGTCGTTTCTGGCCTGCGGGACTCTCCGTTCGGGCCTAATCTTGCCTGCAGGATTCTGCGTTCGGGCTTACTCTTGCTTGCCGGACAGGGTTCGGGCGTCTTCTTGCCTGCACGGCTCCTCTACTCGGGCCTCATTTTGCCTTCGGGACACCGTTCGGGTCTATTCTTGGTCCGGGAATCTCCGTTCGGGCCTATGCTGGCCTGCTGGACTCTGTTCGGGCCTATGCTTGCCTGCGGGAATGACCGTTCGGGCCTATGTTGGCCTGCGGGACTCTCCGTTCGGGCCATTCTGGCCTGCGGGACTCTCCGTTCGGGCCTATTCTCTGGAGCGGGACTTTACTCGGGCCTATTCTTGCCTCCGGGCCTCCTCTATTCTTGCCTATTCTTGCCTCCGGGAATCTCCGTTCTGGCCTGTTCGGGCCTGCAGGACTCTGTTCGGGCCTATGCTTGCCTGCAGGAATCTCTGTTCCGCCCTACTCTGGCCTGCGGGACTCTCCGTTCAGGCCTATTCTGGCCTGCGGGACTCTGTTCGGGCCTATTCTTGCTCCGGGAATCGCCGGTCGGGCGTACCCTGGCTTGCGGGACTCTGTTCGGGCCTATGCTTTCCTGCAGGAATCTCTGTTCTGGCCTATTCTGGCCTGCAGGACTCTGTTTGGGCCTATGCTTGCCTGCGGGTCTCTCTGTTCGGGCCTATTCTTCCCTGCGGGTCTCTCCGTTCGTGCCTATTCTTGCCTGCGGGACACTCCGTTTGGGCGTATCCTTGCCTGCGGGACTCTGT
The DNA here is from genome assembly GCF_030014295.1 of Loxodonta africana. Taxonomy (NCBI): domain Eukaryota; kingdom Metazoa; phylum Chordata; class Mammalia; order Proboscidea; family Elephantidae; genus Loxodonta; species Loxodonta africana. The sequence goes on from NW_026974842.1 coordinate 593,598, forward strand.
TCGGGCCTCTTCTTGCCCGCACGGATCCTCTACTCGGGCCTATTTTTGCCTGTGGGACTCTATTGGGGCCTATTCTTGCCTCCGACAATCTCCGTTCGGGCCTATTCTGGCCTGCGGGACTCTTCGTTCGGGCCTAGGCTTCCCTTTGGCAATCTCCGTTCAGGCGTATGCTGGCCTGCGGGACTCTGTTCGGGCCTTTGGTTGCTTTCGGAAATCCCCGTTCTGGCCTATTCTGGCCTGCGGAATTCTGTTCGGGGCTATTCTTGCTCCGGGAATCTCTGTTCGGGACTATTCTGGCCTGTGGGACTCTGTTCGGGCCCATGCCTGCCTGCGGGGCTCTCTGTTCAGGCCTTTTTTGCCTACGGGACTCTCCGTTCGGGCCTATTTTCTGGAGCGGGACTTTAGTCGGGCCTACTCTTGCCTACGGGGCTCCTCTATTCTTGCCTCTGGGATTCTGTTCGGGCCTATACTTGTCTGCGGGACTCTCCGTTTGAGCCTATTCTTGCCTGTGGGTTCTCCGTTCAGGGCTACTCTTGCCAGCGGGACTCTGTTCGTGCCTCATCTTGCCTGCATGGCTGCTCTACTCGGGCCTACTCTTGCCTGCGGGACTCTGTTCGGGCCTATCCTTGCTCTGGGAATCTCCGTTCGGGCATACCCTGGCCTGCGGGACTCCGTTCGGGCCTATTCTGGCCTGCGGGACTCTGTTTGGGCCTATGCTTGCCTGCAGGAATCTCTGTTCCGGCCTATTGTGGCCTGCAGCACTCTCCGTTTGGGCCTATTCTGGCCTACGGGACTCTGTTTGGGCCTATGCTTGCCTACGGGAATCTCCGTTCAGGCGTATGCTGGCCTGCGGTGTTCTCAATTTGGGCATATTCTCTCGCCTCCGGGACTTTCCTTTGGGCCTATTCTCGCCTGCGCATCTCTCCGTTCGGGCCTATTCTTGCCTGCGGGACTCTCCGTTCCGGCCTATTCTTGCCTGCGGGTCTCTCCGTTCGGGACAATTCTGACCTGCAAAACTCTCCGTTCGGACCTAATCTAGCCTCTGGGAGTCTCCTTTGGGGGTCTCCTGTTGCGTGCGGGGCTGCTCTATTCCAGCCTTTTGTGCTTACGGAGCTCCGATATTCGGTCCTGTTCTAGCATGCGGAGCTCCGCTACTCAGGCCTGATTGTGCGTGCGGGGCTCCGCTACTCGGGCCTGTTGGTGCATGCGGGGCTCCACTACTTGGGCCTGTTCTTGCATGCGGGGCTCCGCTACTCGGGTCTGTTCGTGCTTGCAGGGCTCTGCTACTCGGGCCTGTTCGTGCGTGCGGGGCTCCGCTATTCAGGCCTGATAGTGTGTGCGGGGCTCCTCTATTCAGGCCTGTCCTTCCCTGCGGGACTCTATTCGGGCCTATACTTCCCTGCGGGATTCTGTTCGGGCCTTTTCTGGCCTGCGAGACCCTCCGTTCGCCCCTATTGTGGTCTGCGGGACCCTCGTTCGGGCCCATTCTCGCCTTCGAGACCCTCTGTTCGGGCTTTTCTGGCCTGCGGGACTCTCCGTTCGGGCCTATTCTTGTGAGCGGGTCTCTATTCGGGCCTATTTTTGCCTAAGGGCTCCTCTATTCGGGCCTCTTCTGGCCTGCGGGACTCTCCAAGTTCGGGCCTATTCTCACCTGGGGAACTCTCCGTTCGGGCCTTTCTGGCCTTCGGGACTCTGTTCGGGTCTCTTCTTGCCAGCGGGGCTCTTCGTTTGGGCCTATTCTTGCCTGCAGAACTCTGTTCGGGCCTCTTCTTGCCTGCACAGCCCCTCTACTCGGGCCTCTTTTTGCCTGCGGGACTCTGTCCAGGCCTATTGTTGCCCCCGGAAAACTCCGTTCGGTCCTATTCTGGCTTGTGGGACTCTGTTCGGGCCTATGCTTGCCTGCGGGAATCTCCTTTCAGGGTTATGCTGACCTGTGGGATTCTCAGTTTGGGCGTATTCTCGCCTGCAGGACATCTCTTCGGGCCTATTCTCGCCCGCGGGACCCTCCGTTCGGTCGTTTCTGGCCTGCGGGACTCTCCGTTCGGGCCTAATCTTGCCTGCAGGATTCTGCGTTCGGGCTTACTCTTGCTTGCCGGACAGGGTTCGGGCGTCTTCTTGCCTGCACGGCTCCTCTACTCGGGCCTCATTTTGCCTTCGGGACACCGTTCGGGTCTATTCTTGGTCCGGGAATCTCCGTTCGGGCCTATGCTAGCCTGCTGGACTCTGTTCGGGCCTATGCTTGCCTGCAGGAATGACCTTTCGGGCCTATGTTGGCCTGCGGGACTCTCCGTTCGGGCCTATTCTCTGGAGCGGGACTTTACTCGGGCCTATTCTTGCCTCCGGGCCTCCTCTATTCTTGCCTATTCTTGCCTCCGGGAATCTCCGTTCTGGCCTGTTCGGGCCTGCGGGACTCTGTTCGGGCCTATGCTTACCTGCAGGAATCTCTGTTCCGCCCTACTCTGGCCTGCGGAACTCTCCGTTCAGGCCTATTCTGGCCTGCGGGACTCTGTTCGGGCCTATTCTTGCTCCGGGAAACGCCGTTCGGGAGTACCCTGGCTTGCGGGACTCTGTTCGGGCCTATGCTTGCCTGCAGGAATCTCTGTTCTGGCCTATTCTGGCCTACAGGACTCTCCGTTCGGGCCTATTCTGGCCTGCAGGACTCTGTTTGGGCCTATGCTTGCCTACGGGAATCTCCGTTCAGGCGTATGCTGGCCTGCGGGTCTCTCCGTTCGGGCCTATTCTTGCCTGCGGGACTCTCCGTTTGGGCGTATCCTTGTCTGCGGGACTCTGTTCGGGCCTTTTCTTGCCCGCACGGCTCCTCTACTCGGGCCTATTTTTGCCTGTGGGACTCTATTGGGGCCTATTCTTGCCTCCGACAATCTCCGTTCGGGCCTATTCTGGCCTGCGGGACTCTGTTTGGGCCTATGCTTGCCTGCAGGAATCTCTGTTCCGGCCTATTGTGGCCTGCAGCACTCTCCGTTTGGGCCTATTCTGGCCTACGGGACTCTGTTTGGGCCTATGCTTGCCTACGGGAATCTCCGTTCAGGCGTATGCTGGCCTGCGGTATTCTCAATTTGGGCATATTCTCTCGCCTCCGGGACTTTCCTCTGGGCCTATTCTCGCCTGCGCATCTCTCCGTTCGGGCCTATTCTTGCCTGCGGGACTCTCCGTTCCGGCCTATTCTTGCCTGCGGGTCTCTCCGTTCGGGACAATTCTGACCTGCAAAACTCTCCGTTCGGACCTAATCTAGCCTCTGGGAGTCTCCTTTGGGGGTCTCCTGTTGCGTGCGGGGCTGCTCTATTCCAGCCTTTTGTGCTTACGGAGCTCCGATATTCGGTCCTGTTCTAGCATGCGGAGCTCCGCTACTCAGGCCTGATTGTGCGTGCGGGGCTCCGCTACTCGGGCCTGTTGGTGCATGCGGGGCTCCACTACTTGGGCCTGTTCTTGCATGCGGGGCTCCGCTACTCGGGTCTGTTCGTGCTTGCAGGGCTCTGCTACTCGGGCCTGTTCGTACGTGCGGGGCTCCGCTATTCAGGCCTGATAGTGTGTGCGGGGCTCCTCTATTCAGGCCTGTCCTTCCCTGCGGGACTCTATTCGGGCCTATACTTCCCTGCGGGACTCTGTTCGGGCCTATTCTGGCCTGCGAGACCCTCGGTTCGCCCCTATCGTGGTCTGCGGGACCCTCGTTCGGGCCCATTCTCGCCTTCGAGACCCTCCGTTCGGGCCTATTCTTGTGAGCGGGTCTCTATTCGGGCCTATTTTTGCCTAAGGGCTCCTCTATTCGGGCCTATTCTGGCCTGCGGGACTCTCCGTTCGGGCCTATTCTCACCTGGGGAGCTCTCCGTTCGGGCCTTTCTGGCCTTCGGGACTCTGTTCGGGTCTCTTCTTGCCAGCGGGGCTCTTCGTTTGGGCCTATTCTTGCCTGCAGAACTCTGTTCGGGCCTCTTCTTGCCTGCACGGCTCCTCTACTCGGGCCTATTTTTGCCTGTGGGACTCTATTGGGGCCTATTCTTGCCTCCGACAATCTCCGTTCGGGCCTATTCTGGCCTGCGGGACTCTTCGTTCGGGCCTAGGCTTCCCTTTGCAATCTCCGTTCAGGCGTATGCTGGCCTGCGGGACTCTGTTCGGGCCTTTGGTTGCTTTCGGAAATCCCCGTTCTGGCCTATTCTGGCCTGCGGAATTCTGTTCGGGGCTATTCTTGCTCCGGGAATCTCTGTTCGGGACTATTCTGGCCTGTGGGACTCTGTTCGGGCCCATGTCTGCCTGCGGGGCTCTCTGTTCAGGCCTTTTTCTCCTACGGGACTCTCCGTTCGGGCCTATTCTCTGGAGCGGGACTTTAGTCGGGCCTACTCTTGCCTACGGGGCTCCTCTATTCTTGCCTCTGGGATTCTGTTCGGGCCTATTCTTGTCTGCGGGACTCTCCGTTTGAGCCTATTCTTGCCTGTGGGTTCTCCGTTCAGGGCTACTCTTGCCAGCGGGACTCTGTTCGTGCCTCATCTTGCCTGCATGGCTGCTCTACTCGGGCCTACTCTTGCCTGCGGGACTCTGTTCGGGCCTATCCTTCCTCTGGGAATCTCCGTTCGGGCATACCCTGGCCTGCGGGACTCCGTTCGGGCCTATTCTTGCCTGCGGGACTCTGTTTGGGCCTATGCTTGCCTGCAGGAATCTCTGTTCCGGCCTATTGTGGCCTGCAGCACTCTCCGTTTGGGCCTATTCTGGCCTACGGGACTCTGTTTGGGCCTATGCTTGCCTACGGGAATCTCCGTTCAGGCGTATGCTGGCCTGCGGTATTCTCAATTTGGGCATATTCTCTCGCCTGCGGGACTTTCCTTTGGGCCTATTCTCGCCTGCGCATCTCTCCGTTCGGGCCTATTCTTGCCTGCGGAACTCTCCGTTCCGGCCTATTCTTCCCTGCGGGTCTCTCCGTTCGGGACAATTCTGACCTGCAAAACTCTCCGTTCGGACCTAATCTAGCCTCTGGGAGTCTCCTTTGGGGTCTCCTGTTGCGTGCGGGGCTGCTCCATTCCAGCCTTTTGTGCTTACGGAGCTCCGATATTCAGTCCTGTTCTAGCATGCGGAGCTCCGCTACTCAGGCCTGATTGTGCGTGCGGGGCTCCGCTACTCGGGCCTGTTGGTGCATGCGGGGCTCCACTACTTGGGCCTGTTCTTGCATGCGGGGCTCCGCTACTCGGGTCTGTTCGTGCTTGCAGGGCTCTGCTACTCGGGCCTGTTCGTGCGTGCGGGGCTCCGCTATTCGGGCCTGATAGTGTGTGCGGGGCTCCTCTATTCAGGCCTGTCCTTCCCTGCGGGACTCTATTCGGGCCTATACTTCCCTGCGGGACTCTGTTCGGGCCTATTCTGGCCTGCGAGACCCTCGGTTCGCCCCTATCGTGGTCTGCGGGACCCTCGTTCGGGCCCATTCTCGCCTTCGAGACCCTCCGTTCGGGCCTATTCTTGTGAGCGGGTCTCTATTCGGGCCTATTTTTGCCTAAGGGCTCCTCTATTCGGGCCTATTCTGGCCTGCGGGACTCTCCGTTCGGGCCTATTCTCACCTGGGGAACTCTCCGTTCGGGCCTTTCTGGCCTTCGGGACTCTGTTCGGGTCTCTTCTTGCCAGCGGGGCTCTTCGTTTGGGCCTATTCTTGCCTGCAGGACTCTGTTCGGGACTCTTCTTGCCTGCACAGCCCCTCTACTCGGGCCTATTTTTGCCTGCGGGACTCTGTCCAGGCCTATTGTTGCCCCCGGAAAACTCCGTTCAGTCCTATTCTGGCTTGTGGGACTCTGTTCGGGCCTATGCTTGCCTGCGGGAATCTCCTTTCAGGGTTATGCTGACCTGTGGGATTCTCAGTTTGGGCGTATTCTCGCCTGCAGGACATCTCTTCGGGCCTATTCTCGCCCGCGGGACCCTCCGTTCGGTCGTTTCTGGCCTGCGGGACTCTCCGTTCGGGCCTAATCTTGCCTGCAGGATTCTGCGTTCGGGCTTACTCTTGCTTGCCGGACAGGGTTCGGGCGTCTTCTTGCCTGCACGGCTCCTCTACTCGGGCCTCATTTTGCCTTCGGGACACCGTTCGGGTCTATTCTTGGTCCGGGAATCTCCGTTCGGGCCTATGCTGGCCTGCTGGACTCTGTTCGGGCCTATGCTTGCCTGCGGGAATGACCATTCGGGCCTATGTTGGCCTGCGGGACTCTCCGTTCGGGCCATTCTGGCCTGCGGGACTCTCCGTTCGGGCCTATTCTCTGGAGCGGGACTTTACTCGGGCCTATTCTTGCCTCCGGGCCTCCTCCATTCTTGCCTATTCTTGCCTCCGGGAATCTCCGTTCTGGCCTGTTCGGGCCTGCAGGACTCTGTTCGGGCCTATGCTTGCCTGCAGGAATCTCTGTTCCGCCCTACTCTGGCCTGCGGGACTCTCCGTTCAGGCCTATTCTGGCCTGCGGGACTCTTTTCGGGCCTATTCTTGCTCCGGGAATCGCCGGTCGGGCGTACCCTGGCTTGCGGGACTCTGTTCGGGCCTATGCTTGCCTGCAGGAATCTCTGTTCTGGCCTATTCTGGCCTGCAGGACTCTCCGTTCGGGCCTATTCTGGCCTGCAGGACTCTGTTTGGGCCTATGCTTGCCTACGGGAATCTCCGTTCAGGCGTATGCTGGCCTGCGGGTCTCTCCGTTCGGGCCTATTCTTGCCTGCGGGACTCTCCGTTTGGGCGTATCCTTGCCTGCGGGACTCTGTTCGGGCCTCTTCTTGCCCGCACGGCTCCTCTACTCGGGCCTATTTTTGCCTGTGGGACTCTATTGGGGCCTATTCTTGCCTCCGACAATCTCCGTTCGGGCCTATTCTGGCCTGCGGGACTCTTCGTTCGGGCCTAGGCTTCCCTTTGGCAATCTCCGTTCAGGCGTATGCTGGCCTGCGGGACTCTGTTCGGGCCTTTGGTTGCTTTCGGAAATCCCCGTTGTGGCCTATTCTGGCCTGCGGAATTCTGTTCGGGGCTATTCTTGCTCCGGGAATCTCTGTTCGGGACTATTCTGGCCTGTGGGACTCTGTTCGGGCCCATGTCTGCCTGCGGGGCTCTCTGTTCAGGCCTTTTTCGCCTACGGGACTCTCCGTTCGGGCCTATTCTCTGGAGCGGGACTTTAGTCGGGCCTACTCTTGCCTACGGGGCTCCTCTATTCTTGCCTCTGGGATTCTGTTCGGGCCTATTCTTGTCTGCGGGACTCTCCGTTTGAGCCTATTCTTGCCTGTGGGTTCTCCGTTCAGGACTACTCTTGCCAGCGGGACTCTGTTCGTGCCTCATTTTGCCTGCATGGCTGCTCTACTCGGGCCTACTCTTGCCTGCGGGACTCCGTTCGGGCCTATTCTGGCCTGCGGGACTCTGTTTGGGCCTATGCTTGCCTGCAGGAATCTCTGTTCCGGCCTATTGTGGCCTGCAGCACTCTCCGTTTGGGCCTATTCTGGCCTACGGGACTCTGTTTGGGCCTATGCTTGCCTACGGGAATCTCCGTTCAGGCGTATGCTGGCCTGCGGTATTCTCAATTTGGGCATATTCTCTCGCCTGCGGGACTTTCCTTTGGGCCTATTCTCGCCTGCGCATCTCTCCGTTCGGGCCTATTCTTGCCTGCGGGACTCTCCGTTCCGGCCTATTCTTGCCTGCGGGTCTCTCCGTTCGGGACAATTCTGACCTGCAAAACTCTCCGTTCGGACCTAATCTAGGCTCTGGGAGTCTCCTTTGGGGTCTCCTGTTGCGTGCGGGGCTGCTCCATTCCAGCCTTTTGTGCTTACGGAGCTCCGATATTCGGTCCTGTTCTAGCATGCGGAGCTCCGCTACTCAGGCCTGATTGTGCGTGCGGGGCTCCGCTACTCGGGCCTGTTGGTGCATGCGGGGCTCCACTACTTGGGCCTGTTCTTGCATGCGGGGCTCCGCTACTCGGGTCTGTTCGTGCTTGCAGGGCTCTGCTACTCGGGCCTGTTCGTGCGTGCGGGGCTCCGCTATTCAGGCCTGATAGTGTGTGCGGGGCTCCTCTATTCAGGCCTGTCCTTCCCTGCGGGACTCTATTCGGGCCTATACTTCCCTGCGGGAATCTGTTCGGGCCTATTCTGGCCTGCGAGACCCTCGGTTCGCCCCTATCGTGGTCTGCGGGACCCTCGTTCGGGCCCATTCTCGCCTTCGAGACCCTCTGTTCGGGCTTTTCTGGCCTGCGGGACTCTCCGTTCGGGCCTATTCTTGTGAGTGGGTCTCTATTCGGGCCTATTTTTGCCTAAGGGCTCCTCCATTCGGGCCTATTCTGGCCTGCGGAACTCTCCGTTCGGGCCTATTCTCACCTGGGGAACTCTCCGTTCGGGCCTTTCTGGCCTTCGGGACTCTGTTCGGGTCTCTTCTTGCCAGTGGGGCTCTTCGTTTGGGCCTATTCTTGCCTGCAGAACTCTGTTCGGGCCTCTTCTTGCCCGCACGGCTCCTCTACTCTGGTCTATTTTTGCCTGTGGGAATCTATTGGGGCCTATTCTTGCCTCCGACAATCTCCGTTCGGGCCTATTCTGGCCTGCGGGACTCTTCGTTCGGGCCTAGGCTTCCCTTTGGCAATCTCCGTTCAGGCGTATGCTGGCCTGCGGGACTCTGTTCGGGCCTTTGGTTGCTTTCGGAAATCCCCGTTCTGGCCTATTCTGGCCTGCGGAATTCTGTTCGGGGCTATTCTTGCTCCGGGAATCTCTGTTCGGGACTATTCTGGCCTGTGGGACTCTGTTCGGGCCCATGCCTGCCTGCGGGGCTCTCTGTTCAGGCCTTTTTCGCCTATGGGACTCTCCGTTCGGGCCTATACTCTGGAGCGGGACTTTAGTCGGGCCTACTCTTGCCTACGGGGCTCCTCTATTCTTGCCTCTGGGATTCTGTTCGGGCCTATTCTTGTCTGCGGGACTCTCCGTTTGAGCCTATTCTTGCCTGTGGGTTCTCCGTTCAGGGCTACTCTTGCCAGCGGGACTCTGTTCGTGCCTCATCTTGCCTGCATGGCTGCTCTACTCGGGCCTACTCTTGCCTGCGGGACTCTGTTCGGGCCTATCCTTGCTCTGGGAATCTCCGTTCGGGCATACCCTGGCCTGCGGGACTCCGTTGGGGCCTATTCTGGCCTGCGGGACTCTGTTTGGGCCTATGCTTGCCTACGGGAATCTCCGTTCAGGCGTATGCTGGCCTGCGGTATTCTCAATTTGGGCATATTCTCTCGCCTCCGGGACTTTCCTTTGGGCCTATTCTCGCCTGTGCAACTCTCTGTTCCGGCCTATTCTTGCCTGCGGGTCTCTCCGTTCGGGACAATTCTGACCTGCAAAACTCTCCGTTCGGACCTAATCTAGCCTCTGGGAGTCTCCTTTGGGGTCTCCTGTTGCGTGCAGGGCTGCTATATTCCAGCCCTTTCTGCTTACGGAGCTCCGATATTCGGTCCTGTTCTAGCATGCGGAGCTCCGCTACTCAGGCCTGATTGTGCGTGCGGGGCTCCGCTACTCGGGCCTGTTGGTGCATGCGGGGCTCCACTACTTGGGCCTGTTCTTGCATGCGGGGCTCCGCTACTCGGGTCTGTTCGTGCTTGCAGGGCTCTGCTCCTCGGGCCTGTTCGTGCGTGCGGGGATCCGCTATTCAGGCCTGATAGTGTGTGCGGGGCTCCTCTATTCAGGCCTGTCCTTCCCTGCGGGACTCTATTCGGGCCTATACTTCCCTGCGGGACTCTGTTCGGGCCTATTCTGGCCTGCGAGACCCTCGGTTCGCCCCTATCGTGGTCTGCGGGACCCTCGTTCGGGCCCATTCTCGCCTTCGAGACCCTCCGTTCGGGCCTATTCTTGTGAGCGGGTCTCTATTCGGGCCTATTTTTGCCTAAGGGCTCCTCTATTCGGGCCTGTTCTGGCCTGCGGGACTCTCCGTTCGGGCCTATTCTCACCTGGGGAACTCTCCGTTCGGGCCTTTCTGGCCTTCGGGACTCTGTTCGGGTCTCTTCTTGCCAGCGGGGCTCTTCGTTTGGGCCTATTCTTGCCTGCAGGACTCTGTTCGGGACTCTTCTTGCCTGCACAGCCCCTCTACTAGGGCCTATTTTTGCCTGCGGGACTCTGTCCAGGCCTATTGTTGCCCCTGGAAAACTCCGTTCGGTCCTATCCTTGCTTGTGGGACTCTGTTCGGGCCTATGCTTGCCTGCGGGAATCTCCTTTCAGGGTTATGCTGACCTGTGGGATTCTCAGTTTGGGCGTATTCTCGCCTGCAGGACATCTCTTCGGGCCTATTCTCGCCCGCGGGACCCTCCGTTCGGTCGTTTCTGGCCTGCGGGACTCTCCGTTCGGGCCTAATCTTGCCTGCATGATTCTGCGTTCGGGCTTACTCTTGCTTGCCGGACAGGGTTCGGGCGTCTTCTTGCCTGCACGGCTCCTCTACTCGGGCCTCATTTTGCCTTCGGGACACCGTTCGGGTCTATTCTTGCTCCGGGAATCTCCGTTCGGGCCTATGCTGGCCTGCTGGACTCTGTTCGGGCCTATGCTTGCCTGCGGGAATGACCGTTCGGGCCTATGTTGGCCTGCGGGACTCTCCGATCGGCCATTCTGGCCTGCGGGACTCTCCGTTCGGGCCTATTCTTGTGAGTGGGTCTCTATTCGGGCCTATTTTTGCCTAAGGGCTCCTCTATTCGGGCCTATTCTGGCCTGCGGGACTCTCCGTTCGGGCCTATTCTCACCTGGGGAACTCTCCGTTCGGGCCTTTCTGGCCTTCGGGACTCTGTTCGGGTCTCTTCTTGCCAGCGGGGCTCTTCGTTTGGGCCTATTCTTGCCTGCAGAACTCTGTTCGGGCCTCTTCTTGCCCGCACGGCTCCTCTGCTCTGCTCTATTTTTGCCTGTGGGACTCTATTGGGGCCTATTCTTGCCTCCGACAATCTCCGTTCGGGCCTATTCTGGCCTGCGGGACTCTTCGTTCGGGCCTAGGCTTCCCTTTGGCAATCTCCGTTCAGGCGTATGCTGGCCTGCGGGACTCTGTTCGGGCCTTTGGTTGCTTTCGGAAATCCCCGTTCTGGCCTATTCTGGCCTGCGGAATTCTGTTCGGGGCTATTCTTGCTCCGGGAATCTCTGTTCGGGACTATTCTGGCCTGTGGGACTCTGTTCGGGCCCATGCCTGCCTGCGGGGCTCTCTGTTCAGGCCTTTTTCGCCTACGGGACTCTCCGTTCGGGCCTATTCTCTGGAGCGGGACTTTAGTCGGGCCTACTCTTGCCTACGGGGCTCCTCTATTCTTGCCTCTGGGATTCTGTTCGGGCCTATTCTTGTCTGCGGGACTCTCCGTTTGAGCCTATTCTTGCCTGTGGGTTCTCCGTTCAGGGCTACTCTTGCCAGCGGGACTCTGTTCGTGCCTCATCTTGCCTGCATGGCTGCTCTACTCGGGCCTACTCTTGCCTGCGGGACTCTGTTCGGGCCTATCCTTCCTCTGGGAATCTCCGTTCGGGCATACCCTGGCCTGCGGGACTCCGTTCGGGCCTATTCTTGCCTGCGGGACTCTGTTTGGGCCTATGCTTGCCTGCAGGAATCTCTGTTCCGGCCTATTGTGGCCTGCAGCACTCTCCGTTTGGGCCTATTCTGGCCTACGGGACTCTGTTTGGGCCTATGCTTGCCTACGGGAATCTCCGTTCAGGCGTATGCTGGCCTGCGGTATTCTCAATTTGGGCATATTCTCTCGCCTGCGGGACTTTCCTTTGGGCCTATTCTCGCCTGCGCATCTCTCCGTTCGGGCCTATTCTTGCCTGCGGAACTCTCCGTTCCGGCCTATTCTTCCCTGTGGGTCTCTCCGTTCGGGACAATTCTGACCTGCAAAACTCTCCGTTCGGACCTAATCTAGCCTCTGGGAGTCTCCTTTGGGGTCTCCTGTTGCGTGCGGGGCTGCTCCATTCCAGCCTTTTGTGCTTACGGAGCTCCGATATTCAGTCCTGTTCTAGCATGCGGAGCTCCGCTACTCAGGCCTGATTGTGCGTGCGGGGCTCCGCTACTCGGGCCTGTTGGTGCATGCGGGGCTCCACTACTTGGGCCTGTTCTTGCATGCGGGGCTCCGCTACTCGGGTCTGTTCGTGCTTGCAGGGCTCTGCTACTCGGGCCTGTTCGTGCGTGCGGGGCTCCGCTATTCGGGCCTGATAGTGTGTGCGGGGCTCCTCTATTCAGGCCTGTCCTTCCCTGCGGGACTCTATTCGGGCCTATACTTCCCTGCGGGACTCTGTTCGGGCCTATTCTGGCCTGCGAGACCCTCGGTTCGCCCCTATCGTGGTCTGCGGGACCCTCGTTCGGGCCCATTCTCGCCTTCGAGACCCTCCGTTCGGGCCTATTCTTGTGAGCGGGTCTCTATTCGGGCCTATTTTTGCCTAAGGGCTCCTCTATTCGGGCCTATTCTGGCCTGCGGGACTCTCCGTTCGGGCCTATTCTCACCTGGGGAACTCTCCGTTCGGGCCTTTCTGGCCTTCGGGACTCTGTTCGGGTCTCTTCTTGCCAGCGGGGCTCTTCGTTTGGGCCTATTCTTGCCTGCAGGACTCTGTTCGGGACTCTTCTTGCCTGCACAGCCCCTCTACTCGGGCCTCTTTTTGCCTGCGGGACTCTGTCCAGGCCTATTGTTGCCCCCGGAAAACTCCGTTCAGTCCTATTCTGGCTTGTGGGACTCTGTTCGGGCCTATGCTTGCCTGCGGGAATCTCCTTTCAGGGTTATGCTGACCTGTGGGATTCTCAGTTTGGGCGTATTCTCGCCTGCAGGACATCTCTTCGGGCCTATTCTCGCCCGCGGGACCCTCCGTTCGGTCGTTTCTGGCCTGCGGGACTCTCCGTTCGGGCCTAATCTTGCCTGCAGGATTCTGCGTTCGGGCTTACTCTTGCTTGCCGGACAGGGTTCGGGCGTCTTGTTGCCTGCACGGCTCCTCTACTCGGGCCTCATTTTGCCTTCGGGACACCGTTCGGGTCTATTCTTGCTCCGGGAATCTCGGTTCGGGCCTATGCTGGCCTGCTGGACTCTGTTCGGGCCTATGCTTGCCTGCGGGAATGACCATTCGGGCCTATGTTGGCCTGCGGGACTCTCCGTTCGGGCCATTCTGGCCTGCGGGACTCTCCGTTCGGGCCTATTCTCTGGAGCGGGACTTTACTCGGGCCTATTCTTGCCTCCGGGCCTCCTCCATTCTTGCCTATTCTTGCCTCCGGGAATCTCCGTTCTGGCCTGTTCGGGCCTGCGGGACTCTGTTCGGGCCTATGCTTGCCTGCAGGAATCTCTGTTCCGCCCTACTCTGGCCTGCGGGACTCTCCGTTCAGGCCTATTCTGGCCTGCGGGACTCTGTTCGGGCCTATTCTTGCTCCGGGAATCGCCGGTCGGGCGTACCCTGGCTTGCGGGACTCTGTTAGGGCCTATGCTTGCCTGCAGGAATCTCTGTTCTGGCCTATTCTGGCCTGCAGGACTCTCCGTTCGGGCCTATTCTGGCCTGCAGGACTCTGTTTGGGCCTATGCTTGCCTACGGGAATCTCCGTTCAGGCGTATGCTGGCCTGCGGGTCTCTCCGTTCGGGCCTATTCTTGCCTGCGGGACTCTCCGTTTGGGCGTATCGTTGCCTGCGGGACTCTGTTCGGGCCTCTTCTTGCCCGCACGGCTCCTCTACTCGGGCCTATTTTTGCCTGTGGGACTCTATTGGGGCCTATTCTTGCCTCCGACAATCTCCGTTCGGGCCTATTCTGGCCTGCGGGACTCTTCGTTCGGGCCTAGGCTTCCCTTTGGCAATCTCCGTTCAGGCGTATGCTGGCCTGCGGGACTCTGTTCGGGCCTTTGGTTGCTTTCGGAAATCCCCGTTCTGGCCTATTCTGGCCTGCGGAATTCTGTTCGGGGCTATTCTTGCTCCGGGAATCTCTGTTCGGGACTATTCTGGCCTGTGGGACTCTGTTCGGGCCCATGCCTGCCTGCGGGGCTCTCTGTTCAGGCCTTTTTCGCCTACGGGACTCTCCGTTCGGGCCTATTCTCTGGAGCGGGACTTTAGTCGGGCCTACTCTTGCCTACGGGGCTCCTCTATTCTTGCCTCTGGGATTCTGTTCGGGCCTATTCTTGTCTGCGGGACTCTCCGTTTGAGCCTATTCTTGCCTGTGGGTTCTCCGTTCAGGGCTACTCTTGCCAGCGGGACTCTGTTCGTGCCTCATCTTGCCTGCATGGCTGCTCTACTCGGGCCTACTCTTGCCTGCGGGACTCCGTTCGGGCCTATTCTGGCCTGCGGGACTCTGTTTGGGGCTATGCTTGCCTGCAGGAATCTCTGTTCCGGCCTATTGTGGCCTGCAGGACTCTCCGTTGGGGCCTATTCTGGCCTGCGGGACTCTGTTTGGGCCTATGCTTGCCTACGGGAATCTCCGTTCAGGCGTATGCTGGCCTGCGGTATTCTCAATTTGGGCATATTCTCTCGCCTCCGGGACTTTCCTTTGGGCCTATTCTCGCCTGCGCATCTCTCCGTTCGGGCCTATTCTTCCTGCGGGACTCTCCGTTCGGGCCTATTCTCACCTGGGGAGCTCTCCGTTCGGGCCTTTCTGGCCTTCGGGACTCTGTTCGGGTCTCTTCTTGCCAGCGGGGCTCTTCGTTTGGGCCTATTCTTGCCTGCAGGACTCTGTTCGGGACTCTTCTTGCCTGCACAGCCCCTCTACTCGGGCCTCTTTTTGCCTGCGGGACTCTGTCCAGGCCTATTGTTGCCCCCGGAAAACTCCGTTCAGTCCTATTCTGGCTTGTGGGACTCTGTTCGGGCCTATGCTTGCCTGCGGGAATCTCCTTTCAGGGTTATGCTGACCTGTGGGATTCTCAGTTTGGGCGTATTCTCGCCTGCAGGACATCTCTTCGCGCCTATTCTCGCCCGCGGGACCCTCCGTTCGGTCGTTTCTGGCCTGCGGGACTCTCCGTTCGGGCCTAATCTTGGGAGCGGGACTCTACTCGGGCCTATTCTTGCCTAGGGGCCTCTTCTATTCGTGCTTCTTCTTGCCAGTGGGACTCTGTTCAGGCCCGTTCTTGCCTGCAGGATTCTGCGTTCGGGCTTATTCTTGCTTGCCGGACAGTGTTCGGGCGTCTTCTTGCCTGCACAGCTCCACTACTCGGGCCTCATTTTGCCTTCGGGACACCGTTCAGGTCTATTCTTGGTCCGGGAATCTCCGTTCGGGCCTATGCTGGCCTGCTGGACTCTGTTCGGGCCTATGCTTGCCTGCGAAAATGACCGTTCGGGCCTGTGTTGGCCTGCAGGACTCTCCGTTCGGGCCGTTCTGGCCTGCGGTACTCTCCGTTCGGGCCTATTCTCTGGAGCGGGACTTTACTCGGGCCTATTCTTGCCTCTGGGGCTCCTCCTTTCTTGCCTATTCTTGCCTCCGGGAATCTCCGTTCTGGCCTGTTCGGGCCTGCGGGACTCTGTTCGGGCCTATGCTTGCCTGCAGGAATCTCTGTTCCGCCCTACTCTGGCCTGCGGGACTCTGCGTTCCGGCCTATTCTGGCCTGCGGGACTCTTTTCGGGCCTATTCTTGCTCCGGGAATCTCCGTTCGGGCGTACCCTGGCTTGCGGAACTCTGTTCGGGCCTATGCTTGCCTGCAGGAATCTCTGTTCTGGCCTATTCTGACCTGCAGGACTCTGTTTGGGCCTATGCTTGCCTGCGGGAATCTCCGTTCAGGCATATGCTGGCCTGCGGGTCTCTCCGTTCGGGCCCATTCTTGCCTGCGGGACTCTCCGTTTGGGCGTATCCTTGCCCGCGGGACTCTGTTCGGGCCTCTTCTTGCCTGCACGGCTCCTCTACTCGGGCCTATTTTTGCCTGTGGGACTCTATTGGGGCCTATTCTTGCCTCCGACAATCTCCGTTCGGGCCCATTCTGGCCTGCGGGACTCTTCGTTCGGGCCTAGGCTTCCCTTCGGCAATCTCCGTTCAGGCGCATGCTGGCCTGCGGAATTCTGTTCGGGGCTATTCTTGCTCCGGGAATCTCTGTTCGGGACTATTCTGGCCTGTGGGACTCTGTTCGGGCCCATGCCTGCCTGCGGGGCTCTCTGTTCAGGCCTTTTTCGCCTACGGGACTCTCTGTTCGGGCCTATTCTCTGGAGCGGGGCTTTAGTCGGGCCTACTCTTGACTACGGGGCTCCTCAATTCTTGCCTCTGGGATTCTGTTCGGGCCTATTCTTGTCTGTGGGACTCTCCGTTTGAGCCTATTCTTGCCTGTGGGTTCTCCATTCAGGGCTACTCTTGCCAGCGGGACTCTGTTCGTGCCTCATCTTGCCTGCATGGCTGCTCTACTCGGGCCTATTCTTGCCTGCGGGACTCTGTTCGGGCCTATCCTTGCTCCGGGAATCTCCGTTCGGGCATACCCTGGCCTGCGGGACTCCGTTCGGGCCTATTCTGGCCTGCGGGACTCTGTTTGGGCCTATGCTTGCCTGCAGGAATCTCTGTTCCGGCCTATTGTGGCCTGCAGGACTCCCCGTTCGGGCCTGTTCTGGCCTGCGGGACTCTGTTTGGGCCTATGCTTGCCTACGGGAATCTCCGTTCAGGCGTATGCTGGCCTGCGGTATTCTCAATTTGGGCATATTCTCTCGCCTGCGGGACTTTCCTTTGGGCCTATTCTCGCCTGCGCAACTCTCCGTTCGGGCCTATTCTTGCCTGCGGGACTCTCCGTTCCGGCCTATTCTTGCCTGCGGGTCTCTCCGTTCGGAACAATTCTGACCTGCAAAACTCTCCGTTCGGACCTAATCTAGCCTCTGGGAGTCTCCTTTGGGGTCTCCTGTTGTGTGCGGGGCTGCTCTATTCCAGCCTTTTGTGCTTACGGAGCTCCGATATTCGGTCCTGTTCTAGCATGCGGGGCTCCGCTACTCGGGTCTGTTCGTGCTTGCAGGGCTCTGCTACTCGGGCCTGTTCGTGCGTGCGGGGCTCCGCTATTCAGGCCTGATAGTGTGTGCGGGGCTCCTCTATTCAGGCCTGTCCTTCCCTGCGGGACTCTATTCGGGCCTATACTTCCCTGCGGGATTCTGTTCGGGCCTTTTCTGGCCTGCGAGACTCTCCGTTCGCTCCTATCGTGGTCTGCGGGACCCTCGTTCGGGCCCATTCTCGCCTTCGAGACCCTCTGTTCGGGCTTTTCTGGCCTGCGGGACTCTCCGTTCGGGCCTATTCTTGTGAGCGGGTCTCTATTCGGGCCTATTTTTGCCTAAGGGCTCCTCTATTCGGGCCTCTTCTGGCCTGCGGGACTCTCCGTTCGGGCCTATTCTCACCTGGGGAGCTCTCCGTTCGGGCCTTTCTGGCCTTCGGGACTCTGTTCGGGTCTCTTCTTGCCAGCGGGGCTCTTCGTTTGGGCCTATTCTTGCCTGCAGGACTCTGTTCGGGACTCTTCTTGCCTGCACAGCCCCTCTACTCGGGCCTCTTTTTGCCTGCGGGACTCTGTCCAGGCCTATTGTTGCCCCCGGAAAACTCCGTTCGCTCCTATTCTGGCTTGTGGGACTCTGTTCGGGCCTATGCTTGCCTGCGGGAATCTCCTTTCAGGGTTATGCTGACCTGTGGGATTCTCAGTTTGGGCGTATTCTCGCCTGCAGGACATCTCTTCGCGCCTATTCTCGCCCGCGGGACCCTCCGTTCGGTCGTTTCTGGCCTGAGGGACTCTCCGTTCGGGCCTAATCTTGGGAGCGGGACACTACTCGGGCCTATTCTTGCCTAGGGGCCTCTTCTATTCGTGCTTCTTCTTGCCAGTGGGACTCTGTTCAGGCCCGTTCTTGCCTGCAGGATTCTGCGTTCGGGCTTATTCTTGCTTGTCGGACAGTGTTCGGGCGTCTTCTTGCCTGCACAGCTCCACTACTCGGGCCTCATTTTGCCTTCGGGACACCGTTCAGGTCTATTCTTGGTCCGGGAATCTCCGTTCGGGCCTATGCTGGCCTGCTGGACTCTGTTCGGGCCTATGCTTGCCTGCGGGAATGACCGTTCGGGCCTGTGTTGGCCTGCAGGACTCTCCGTTCGGGCCGTTCTGGCCTGCGGTACTCTCCGTTCGGGCCTATTCTCTGGAGCGGGACTTTACTCGGGCCTATTCTTGCCTCTGGGGCTCCTCCTTTCTTGCCTATTCTTGCCTCCGGGAATCTCCGTTCTGGCCTGTTCGGGCCTGCGGGACTCTGTTCGGGCCTATGCTTGCCTGCAGGAATCTCTGTTCCGCCCTACTCTGGCCTGCGGGACTCTGTTTGAGCCTATGCTTGCCTGCGGGAATCTCCGTTCAGGCGTATGCTGGCCTGCGGGTCTCTCCGTTCGGGCCCATTCTTGCCTGCGGGACTCTCCGTTTGGGCGTATCCTTGCCCGCGGGACTCTGTTCGGGCCTCTTCTTGCCTGCACGGCTCCTCTACTCGGGCCTATTTTTGCCTGTGGGACTCTATTGGGGCCTATTCTTGCCTCCGACAATCTCCGTTCGGGCCCATTCTGGCCTGCGGGACTCTTGGTTCGGGCCTAGGCTTCCCTTCGGCAATCTCCGTTCAGGCGTATGCTGGCCTGCGGAATTCTGTTCGGGGCTATTCTTGCTCCGGGAATCTCTGTTCGGGACTATTCTGGCCTGTGGGACTCTGTTCGGGCCCATGCCTGCCTGCGGGGCTCTCTGTTCAGGCCTTTTTCGCCTACGGGACTCTCTGTTCGGGCCTATTCTCTGGAGCGGGGCTTTAGTCGGGCCTACTCTTGACTACGGGGCTCCTCAATTCTTGCCTCTGGGATTCTGTTCGGGCCTATTCTTGTCTGTGGGACTCTCCGTTTGAGCCTATTCTTGCCTGTGGGTTCTCCATTCAGGGCTACTCTTGCCAGCGGGACTCTGTTCGTGCCTCATCTTGCCTGCATGGCTGCTCTACTCGGGCCTATTCTTGCCTGCGGGACTCTGTTCGGGCCTATCCTTGCTCCGGGAATCTCCGTTCAGGCATACCCTGGCCTGCGGGACTCCGTTCGGGCCTATTCTGGCCTGCGGGACTCTGTTTGGGCCTATGCTTGCCTGCAGGAATCTCTGTTCCGGCCTATTGTGGCCTGCAGGACTCCCCGTTCGGGCCTGTCCGGCCTGCGGGACTCTGTTTGGGCCTATGCTTGCCTACGGGAATCTCCGTTCAGGCGTATGCTGGCCTGCGGTATTCTCAATTTGGGCATATTCTCTCGCCTGCGGGACTTTCCTTTGGGCCTATTCTCGCCTGCGCAACTCTCCGTTCGGGCCTATTCTTGCCTGCGGGACTCTCCGTTCCGGCCTATTCTTGCCTGCGGGTCTCTCCGTTCGGGACAATTCTGACCTGCAAAACTCTCCGTTCGGACCTAATCTAGCCTCTGGGAGTCTCCTTTGGGGTCTCCTGTTGCGTGCGGGGCTGCTCTATTCCAGCCTTTTGTGCTTACGGAGCTCCGATATTCGGTCCTGTTCTAGCATGCGGAGCTCCGCTACTCAGGCCTGATTGTGCGTGCGGGGCTCTGCTACTCGGGCCTGTTGGTGCATGCGGGGCTCCACTACTTGGGCCTGTTCGTGCATGCGGGGCTCCGCTACTCGGGTCTGTTCGTGCTTGCAGGGCTCTGCTACTCGGGCCTGTTCGTGCGTGCGGGGCTCCGCTATTCAGGCCTGATAGTGTGTGCGGGGCTCCTCTATTCAGGCCTGTCCTTCCCTGCGGGACTCTATTCGGGCCTATACTTCCCTGCGGGATTCTGTTCGGGCCTTTTCTGGCCTGCGAGACTCTCCGTTCGCTCCTATCGTGGTCTGCGGGACCCTCGTTCGGGCCCATTCTCGCCTTCGAGACCCTCTGTTCGGGCTTTTCTGGCCTGCGGGACTCTCCGTTCGGGCCTATTCTTGTGAGCGGGTCTCTATTCGGGCCTATTTTTGCCTAAGGGCTCCTCTATTCGGGCCTCTTCTGGCCTGCGGGACTCTCCGTTCGGGCCTATTCTCACCTGGGGAGCTCTCCGTTCGGGCCTTTCTGGCCTTCGGGACTCTGTTCTGGTCTCTTCTTGCCAGCGGGGCTCTTCGTTTGGGCCTATTCTTGCCTGCAGGACTCTGTTCGGGACTCTTCTTGCCTGCACAGCCCCTCTACTTGGGCCTCTTTTTGCCTGCGGGACTCTGTCCAGGCCTATTGTTGCCCCCGGAAAACTGCGTTCGGTCCTATTCTGGCTTGTGGGACTCTGTTCGGGCCTATGCTTGCCTGCGGGAATCTCCTTTCAGGGTTATGCTGACCTGTGGGATTCTCAGTTTGGGCGTATTCTCGCCTGCAGGACATCTCTTCGCGCCTATTCTCGCCCGCGGGACCCTCCGTTCGGTCGTTTCTGGCCTGCGGGACTCTCCGTTCGGGCCTAATCTTGGGAGCGGGACTCTACTCGGGCCTATTCTTGCCTAGGGGCCTCTTCTATTCGTGCTTCTTCTTGCCAGTGGGACTCTGTTCAGGCCCGTTCTTGCCTGCAGGATTCTGCGTTCGGGTTTATTCTTGCTTGCCGGACAGTGTTCGGGCGTCTTCTTGCCTGCACAGCTCCACTACTCGGGCCTCATTTTGCCTTCGGGACACCGTTCAGGTCTATTCTTGGTCCGGGAATCTCCGTTCGGGCCTATGCTGGCCTGCTGGACTCTGTTCGGGCCTATGCTTGCCTGCGAAAATGACCGTTCGGGCCTGTGTTGGCCTGCAGGACTCTCCGTTCGGGCCGTTCTGGCCTGCGGTACTCTCCGTTCGGGCCTATTCTCTGGAGCGGGACTTTACTCGGGCCTATTCTTGCCTCTGGGGCTCCTCCTTTCTTGCCTATTCTTGCCTCCGGGAATCTCCGTTCTGGCCTGTTCGGGCCTGCGGGACTCTGTTCGGGCCTATGCTTGCCTGCAGAAATCTCTGTTCCGCCCTACTCTGGCCTGCGGGACTCTGCGTTCCGGCCTATTCTGGCCTGCGGGACTCTTTTCGGGCCTATTCTTGCTCCGGGAATCTCCGTTCGGGCGTACCCTGGCTTGCGGGACTCTGTTCGGGCCTATGCTTGCCTGCAGGAATCTCTGTTCTGGCCTATTCTGACCTGCAGGACTCTGTTTGGGCCTATGCTTGCCTGCGGGAATCTCCGTTCAGGCGTATGCTGGCCTGCGGGTCTCTCCGTTTGGGCCCATTCTTGCCTGCGGGACTCTCCGTTTGGGCGTATCCTTGCCCGCGGGACTCTGTACGGGCCTCTTCTTGCCTGCACGGCTCCTCTACTCGGGCCTATTTTTGCCTGTGGGTCTCTATTGGGGCCTATTCTTGCCTCCGACAATCTCCGTTCGGGCCCATTCTGGCCTGCGGGACTCTTCGTTCGGGCCTAGGCTTCCCTTCGGCAATCTCCGTTCAGGCGTATGCTGGCCTGCGGAATTCTGTTCGGGGCTATTCTTGCTCCGGGAATCTCTGTTCGGGACTATTCTGGCCTGTGGGACTCTGTTCGGGCCCATGCCTGCCTGCGGGGCTCTCTGTTCAGGCCTTTTTCGCCTACGGGACTCTCTGTTCGGGCCTATTCTCTGGAGCGGGGCTTTAGTCGGGCCTACTCTTGACTACGGGGCTCCTCAATTCTTGCCTCTGGGATTCTGTTCGGGCCTATTCTTGTCTGTGGGACTCTCCGTTTGAGCCTATTCTTGCCTGTGGGTTCTCCATTCAGGGCTACTCTTGCCAGCGGGACTCTGTTCGTGCCTCATCTTGCCTGCATGGCTGCTCTACTCGGGCCTATTCTTGCCTGCGGGACTCTGTTCGGGCCTATCCTTGCTCCGGGAATCTCCGTTCGGGCATACCCTGGCCTGCGGGACTCCGTTCGGGCCTATTCTGGCCTGCGGGACTCTGTTTGGGCCTATGCTTGCCTGCAGGAATCTCTGTTCCGGCCTATTGTGGCCTGCAGGACTCCCCGTTCGGGCCTGTTCTGGCCTGCGGGACTCTGTTTGGGCCTATGCTTGCCTACGGGAATCTCCGTTCAGGCGTATGCTGGCCTGCGGTATTCTCAATTTGGGCATATTCTCTCGCCTGCGGGACTTTCCTTTGGGCCTATTCTCGCCTGCGCACCTCTCCGTTCGGGCCTATTCTTGCCTGCGGGACTCTCCGTTCCGGCCTATTCTTGCCTGCGGGTCTCTCCGTTCGGGACAATTCTGACCTGCAAAACTCTCCGTTCGGACCTAATCTAGCCTCTGGGAGTCTCCTTTGGGGTCTCCTGTTGCGTGCGGGGCTGCTCTATTCCAGCCTTTTGTGCTTACGGAGCTCCGATATTCGGTCCTGTTCTAGCATGCGGAGCTCCGCTACTCAGGCCTGATTGTGCGTGCGGGGCTCTGCTACTCGGGCCTGTTGGTGCATGCGGGGCTCCACTACTTGGGCCTGTTCGTGCATGCGGGGCTCCGCTACTCGGGTCTGTTCGTGCTTGCAGGGCTCTGCTACTCGGGCCTGTTCGTACGTGCGGGGCTCCGCTATTCAGGCCTGATAGTGTGTGCGGGGCTCCTCTATTCAGGCCTGTCCTTCCCTGCGGGACACTATTCGGGCCTATACTTCCCTGCGGGATTCTGTTCGGGCCTTTTCTGGCCTGCGAGACTCTCCGTTCGCTCCTATCGTGGTCTGCGGGACCCTCGTTCGGGCCCATTCTCGCCTTCGAGACCCTCTGTTCGGGCTTTTCTGGCCTGCGGGACTCTCCGTTCGGGCCTATTCTTGTGAGCGGGTCTCTATTCGGGCCTATTTTTGCCTAAGGGCTCCTCTATTCGGGCCTCTTCTGGCCTGCGGGACTCTCCGTTCGGGCCTATTCTCACCTGGGGAGCTCTCCGTTCGGGCCTTTCTGGCCTTCGGGACTCTGTTCTGGTCTCTTCTTGCCAGCGGGGCTCTTCGTTTGGGCCTATTCTTGCCTGCAGGACTCTGTTCGGGACTCTTCTTGCCTGCACAGCCCCTCTACTCGGGCCTCTTTTTGCCTGCGGGACTCTGTCCAGGCCTATTGTTGCCCCCGGAAAACTGCGTTCGGTCCTATTCTGGCTTGTGGGACTCTGTTCGGGCCTATGCTTGCCTGCGGGAATCTCCTTTCAGGGTTATGCTGACCTGTGGGATTCTCAGTTTGGGCGTATTCTCGCCTGCAGGACATCTCTTCGCGCCTATTCTCGCCCGCGGGACCCTCCGTTCGGTCGTTTCTGGCCTGAGGGACTCTCCGTTCGGGCCTAATCTTGGGAGCGGGACTCTACTCGGGCCTATTCTTGCCTAGGGGCCTCTTCTATTCGTGCTTCTTCTTGCCAGTGGGACTCTGTTCAGGCCCGTTCTTGCCTGCAGGATTCTGCGTTCGGGCTTATTCTTGCTTGCCGGACAGTGTTCGGGCGTCTTCTTGCCTGCACAGCTCCACTACTCGGGCCTCATTTTGCCTTCGGGACACCGTTCAGGTCTATTCTTGGTCCGGGAATCTCCGTTCGGGCCTATGCTGGCCTGCTGGACTCTGTTCGGGCCTATGCTTGCCTGCGGGAATGACCGTTCGGGCCTGTGTTGGCCTGCAGGACGCTCCGTTCGGGCCGTTCTGGCCTGCGGTACTCTCCGTTCGGGCCTATTCTCTGGAGCGGGACTTTACTCGGGCCTATTCTTGCCTCTGGGGCTCCTCTATTCTTGCCTATTCTTGCCTCCGGGAATCTCCGTTCTGGCCTGTTCGGGCCTGCGGGACTCTGTTCGGGCCTATGCTTGCCTGCAGGAATCTCTGTTCCGCCCTACTCTGGCCTGCGGGACTCTGCGTTCCGGCCTATTCTGGCCTGCGGGACTCTTTTCGGGCCTATTCTTGCTCCGGGAATCTCCGTTCGGGCGTACCCTGGCTTGCGGGACTCTGTTCGGGCCTATGCTTGCCTGCAGGAATCTCTGTTCTGGCCTATTCTGACCTGCAGGACTCTGTTTGGGCCTATGCTTGCCTGCGGGAATCTCCGTTCAGGCGTATGCTGGCCTGCGGGTCTCTCCGTTCGGGCCCATTCTTGCCTGCGGGACTCTCCGTTTGGGCGTATCCTTGCCCGCGGGACTCTGTTCGGGCCTCTTCTTGCCTGCACGGCTCCTCTACTCGGGCCTATTTTTGCCTGTGGGACTCTATTGGGGCCTATTCTTGCCTCCGACAATCTCCGTTCGGGCCCATTCTGGCCTGCGGGACTCTTCGTTCGGGCCTAGGCTTCCCTTCGGCAATCTCCGTTCAGGGGCATGCTGGCCTGCGGAATTCTGTTCGGGGCTATTCTTGCTCCGGGAATCTCTGTTCGGGACTATTCTGGCCTGTGGGACTCTGTTCGGGCCCATGCCTGCCTGCGGGGCTCTCTGTTCAGGCCTTTTTCGCCTACGGGACCCTCTGTTCGGGCCTATTCTCTGGAGCGGGGCTTTAGTCGGGCCTACTCTTGACTACGGGGCTCCTCAATTCTTGCCTCTGGGATTCTGTTCGGGCCTATTCTTGTCTGTGGGACTCTCCGTTTGAGCCTATTCTTGCCTGTGGGTTCTCCATTCAGGGCTACTCTTGCCAGCGGGACTCTGTTCGTGCCTCATCTTGCCTGCATGGCTGCTCTACTCGGGCCTATTCTTGCCTGCGGGACTCTGTTCGGGCCTATCCTTGCTCCGGGAATCTCCGTTCGGGCATACCCTGGCCTGCGGGACTCCGTTCGGGCCTATTCTGGCCTGCGGGACTCTGTTTGGGCCTATGCTTGCCTGCAGGAATCTCTGTTCCGGCCTATTGTGGCCTGCAGGACTCCCCGTTCGGGCCTGTTCTGGCCTGCGGGACTCTGTTTGGGCCTATGCTTGCCTACGGGAATCTCCGTTCAGGCGTATGCTGGCCTGCGGTATTCTCAATTTGGGCATATTCTCTCGCCTGCGGGACTTTCCTTTGGGCCTATTCTCGCCTGCGCACCTCTCCGTTCGGGCCTATTCTTGCCTGCGGGACTCTCCGTTCCGGCCTATTCTTGCCTGCGGGTCTCTCCGTTCGGGACAATTCTGACCTGCAAAACTCTCCGTTCGGACCTAATCTAGCCTCTGGGAGTCTCCTTTGGGGTCTCCTGTTGCGTGCGGGGCTGCTCTATTCCAGCCTTTTGTGCTTACGGAGCTCCGATATTCGGTCCTGTTCTAGCATGCGGAGCTCCGCTACTCAGGCCTGATTGTGCGTGCGGGGCTCTGCTACTCGGGCCTGTTGGTGCATGCGGGGCTCCACTACTTGGGCCTGTTCGTGCATGCGGGGCTCCGCTACTCGGGTCTGTTCGTGCTTGCAGGGCTCTGCTACTCGGGCCTGTTCGTACGTGCGGGGCTCCGCTATTCAGGCCTGATAGTGTGTGCGGGGCTCCTCTATTCAGGCCTGTCCTTCCCTGCGGGACTCTATTCGGGCCTATACTTCCCTGCGGGATTCTGTTCGGGCCTTTTCTGGCCTGCGAGACTCTCCGTTCGCTCCTATCGTGGTCTGCGGGACCCTCGTTCGGGCCCATTCTCGCCTTCGAGACCCTCTGTTCGGGCTTTTCCGGCCTGCGGGACTCTCCGTTCGGGCCTATTCTTGTGAGCGGGTCTCTATTCGGGCCTATTTTTGCCTAAGGGCTCCTCTATTCGGGCCTCTTCTGGCCTGCGGGACTCTCCGTTCGGGCCTATTCTCACCTGGGGAGCTCTCCGTTCGGGCCTTTCTGGCCTTCGGGACTCTGTTCTGGTCTCTTCTTGCCAGCGGGGCTCTTCGTTTGGGCCTATTCTTGCCTGCAGGACTCTGTTCGGGACTCTTCTTGCCTGCACAGCCCCTCTACTCGGGCCTCTTTTTGCCTGCGGGACTCTGTCCAGGCCTATTGTTGCCCCCGGAAAACTGCGTTCGGTCCTATTCTGGCTTGTGGGACTCTGTTCGGGCCTATGCTTGCCTGCGGGAATCTCCTTTCAGGGTTATGCTGACCTGTGGGATTCTCAGTTTGGGCGTATTCTCGCCTGCAGGACATCTCTTCGCGCCTATTCTCGCCCGCGGGACCCTCCGTTCGGTCGTTTCTGGCCTGAGGGACTCTCCGTTCGGGCCTAATCTTGGGAGCGGGACTCTACTCGGGCCTATTCTTGCCTAGGGGCCTCTTCTATTCGTGCTTCTTCTTGCCAGTGGGACTCTGTTCAGGCCCGTTCTTGCCTGCAGGATTCTGCGTTCGGGCTTATTCTTGCTTGCCGGACAGTGTTCGGGCGTCTTCTTGCCTGCACAGCTCCACTACTCGGGCCTCATTTTGCCTTGGGGACACCGTTCAGGTCTATTCTTGGTCCGGGAATCTCCGTTCGGGCCTATGCTGGCCTGCTGGACTCTGTTCGGGCCTATGCTTGCCTGCGGGAATGACCGTTCGGGCCTGTGTTGGCCTGCAGGACGCTCCGTTCGGGCCGTTCTGGCCTGCGGTACTCTCCGTTCGGGCCTATTCTCTGGAGCGGGACTTTACTCGGGCCTATTCTTGCCTCTGGGGCTCCTCTATTCTTGCCTATTCTTGCCTCCGGGAATCTCCGTTCTGGCCTGTTCGGGCCTGCGGGACTCTGTTCGGGCCTATGCTTGCCTGCAGGAATCTCTGTTCCGCCCTACTCTGGCCTGCGGGACTCTGCGTTCCGGCCTATTCTGGCCTGCGGGACTCTTTTCGGGCCTATTCTTGCTCCGGGAATCTCCGTTCGGGCGTACCCTGGCTTGCGGGACTCTGTTCGGGCCTATGCTTGCCTGCAGGAATCTCTGTTCTGGCCTATTCTGACCTGCAGGACTCTGTTTGGGCCTATGCTTGCCTGCGGGAATCTCCGTTCAGGCGTATGCTGGCCTGCGGGTCTCTCGGTTCGGGCCCATTCTTGCCTGCGGGACTCTCCGTTTGGGCGTATCCTTGCCCGCGGGACTCTGTTCGGGCCTCTTCTTGCCTGCACGGCTCCTCTACTCGGGCCTATTTTTGCCTGTGGGACTCTATTGGGGCCTATTCTTGCCTCCGACAATCTCCGTTCGGGCCCATTCTGGCCTGCGGGACTCTTCGTTCGGGCCTAGGCTTCCCTTCGGCAATCTCCGTTCAGGGGCATGCTGGCCTGCGGAATTCTGTTCGGGGCTATTCTTGCTCCGGGAATCTCTGTTCGGGACTATTCTGGCCTGTGGGACTCTGTTCGGGCCCATGCCTGCCTGCGGGGCTCTCTGTTCAGGCCTTTTTCGCCTACGGGACCCTCTGTTCGGGCCTATTCTCTGGAGCGGGGCTTTAGTCGGGCCTACTCTTGACTACGGGGCTCCTCAATTCTTGCCTCTGGGATTCTGTTCGGGCCTATTCTTGTCTGTGGGACTCTCCGTTTGAGCCTATTCTTGCCTGTGGGTTCTCCATTCAGGGCTACTCTTGCCAGCGGGACTCTGTTCGTGCCTCATCTTGCCTGCATGGCTGCTCTACTCGGGCCTATTCTTGCCTGCGGGACTCTGTTCGGGCCTATCCTTGCTCCGGGAATCTCCGTTCGGGCATACCCTGGCCTGCGGGACTCCGTTCGGGCCTATTCTGGCCTGCGGGACTCTGTTTGGGCCTATGCTTGCCTGCAGGAATCTCTGTTCCGGCCTATTGTGGCCTGCAGGACTCCCCGTTCGGGCCTGTCCGGCCTGCGGGACTCTGTTTGGGCCTATGCTTGCCTACGGGAATCTCCGTTCAGGCGTATGCTGGCCTGCGGTATTCTCAATTTGGGCATATTCTCTCGCCTGCGGGACTTTCCTTTGGGCCTATTCTCGCCTGCGCAACTCTCCGTTCGGGCCTATTCTTGCCTGCGGGACTCTCCGTTCCGGCCTATTCTTGCCTGCGGGTCTCTCCGTTCGGGACAATTCTGACCTGCAAAACTCTCCGTTCGGACCTAATCTAGCCTCTGGGAGTCTCCTTTGGGGTCTCCTGTTGTGTGCGGGGCTGCTCTATTCCAGCCTTTTGTGCTTACGGAGCTCCGATATTCGGTCCTGTTCTAGCATGTGGAGCTCCGCTACTCAGGCCTGATTGTGCGTGCGGGGCTCTGCTACTCGGGCCTGTTGGTGCATGCGGGGCTCCACTACTTGGGCCTGTTCGTGCATGCGGGGCTCTGCTACTCGGGTCTGTTCGTGCTTGCAGGGCTCTGCTACTCGGGCCTGTTCGTGCGTGCGGGGCTCCGCTATTCAGGCCTGATAGTGTGTGCGGGGCTCCTCTATTCAGGCCTGTCCTTCCCTGCGGGACTCTATTCGGGCCTATACTTCCCTGCGGGATTCTGTTCGGGCCTTTTCTGGCCTGCGAGACTCTCCGTTCTCTCCTATCGTGGTCTGCGGGACCCTCGTTCGGGCCCATTCTCGCCTTCGAGACCTTCTGTTCGGGCTTTTCTGGCCTGCGGGACTCTCCGTTCGGGCCTATTCTTGTGAGCGGGTCTCTATTCGGGCCTATTTTTGCCTAAGGGCTCCTCTATTCGGGCCTCTTCTGGCCTGCGGGACTCTCCGTTCGGGCCTATTCTCACCTGGGGAGCTCTCCGTTCGGGCCTTTCTGGCCTTCGGGACTCTGTTCTGGTCTCTTCTTGCCAGCGGGGCTCTTCGTTTGGGCCTATTCTTGCCTGCAGGACTCTGTTCGGGACTCTTCTTGCCTGCACAGCCCCTCTACTCGGGCCTCTTTTTGCCTGCGGGACTCTGTCCAGGCCTATTGTTGCCCCCGGAAAACTCCGTTCGCTCCTATTCTGGCTTGTGGGACTCTGTTCGGGCCTATGCTTGCCTGCGGGAATCTCCTTTCAGGGTTATGCTGACCTGTGGGATTCTCAGTTTGGGCGTATTCTCGCCTGAAGGACATCTCTTCGCGCCTATTCTCGCCCGCGGGACCCTCCGTTCGGTCGTTTCTGGCCTGAGGGACTCTCCGTTCGGGCCTAATCTTGGGAGCGGGACTCTACTCGGGCCTATTCTTGCCTAGGGGCCTCTTCTATTCGTGCTTCTTCTTGCCAGTGGGACTCTGTTCAGGCCCGTTCTTGCCTGCAGGATTCTGCGTTCGGGTTTATTCTTGCTTGCCGGACAGTGTTCGGGCGTCTTCTTGCCTGCACAGCTCCACTACTCGGGCCTCATTTTGCCTTCGGGACACCGTTCAGGTCTATTCTTGGTCCGGGAATCTCCGTTCGGGCCTATGCTGGCCTGCTGGACTCTGTTCGGGCCTATGCTTGCCTGCGAAAATGACCGTTCGGGCCTGTGTTGGCCTGCAGGACTCTCCGTTCGGGCCGTTCTGGCCTGCGGTACTCTCCGTTCGGGCCTATTCTCTGGAGCGGGACTTTACTCGGGCCTATTCTTGCCTCTGGGGCTCCTCCTTTCTTGCCTATTCTTGCCTCCGGGAATCTCCGTTCTGGCCTGTTCGGGCCTGCGGGACTCTGTTCGGGCCTATGCTTGCCTGCAGAAATCTCTGTTCCGCCCTACTCTGGCCTGCGGGACTCTGCGTTCCGGCCTATTCTGGCCTGCGGGACTCTTTTCGGGCCTATTCTTGCTCCGGGAATCTCCGTTCGGGCGTACCCTGGCTTGCGGGACTCTGTTCGGGCCTATGCTTGCCTGCAGGAATCTCTGTTCTGGCCTATTCTGACCTGCAGGACTCTGTTTGGGCCTATGCTTGCCTGCGGGAATCTCCGTTCAGGCGTATGCTGGCCTGCGGGTCTCTCCGTTTGGGCCCATTCTTGCCTGCGGGACTCTCCGTTTGGGCGTATCCTTGCCCGCGGGACTCTGTTCGGGCCTCTTCTTGCCTGCACGGCTCCTCTACTCGGGCCTATTTTTGCCTGTGGGACTCTATTGGGGCCTATTCTTGCCTCCGACAATCTCCGTTCGGGCCCATTCTGGCCTGCGGGACTCTTCGTTCGGGCCTAGGCTTCCCTTCGGCAATCTCCGTTCAGGCGTATGCTGGCCTGCGGAATTCTGTTCGGGGCTATTCTTGCTCCGGGAATCTCTGTTCGGGACTATTCTGGCCTGTGGGACTCTGTTCGGGCCCATGCCTGCCTGCGGGGCTCTCTGTTCAGGCCTTTTTCGCCTACGGGACTCTCTGTTCGGGCCTATTCTCTGGAGCGGGGCTTTAGTCGGGCCTACTCTTGACTACGGGGCTCCTCAATTCTTGCCTCTGGGATTCTGTTCGGGCCTATTCTTGTCTGTGGGACTCTCCGTTTGAGCCTATTCTTGCCTGTGGGTTCTCCATTCAGGGCTACTCTTGCCAGCGGGACTCTGTTCGTGCCTCATCTTGCCTGCATGGCTGCTCTACTCGGGCCTATTCTTGCCTGCGGGACTCTGTTCGGGCCTATCCTTGCTCCAGGAATCTCCGTTCGGGCATACCCTGGCCTGCGGGACTCCGTTCGGGCCTATTCTGGCCTGCGGGACTCTGTTTGGGCCTATGCTTGCCTGCAGGAATCTCTGTTCCGGCCTATTGTGGCCTGCAGGACTCCCCGTTCGGGCCTGTTCTGGCCTGCGGGACTCTGTTTGGGCCTATGCTTGCCTACGGGAATCTCCGTTCAGGCGTATGCTGGCCTGCGGTATTCTCAATTTGGGCATATTCTCTCGCCTGCGGGACTTTCCTTTGGGCCTATTCTCGCCTGCGCAACTCTCCGTTCGGGCCTATTCTTGCCTGCGGGTCTCTCCGTTCGGGACAATTCTGACCTGCAAAACTCTCCGTTCGGACCTAATCTAGCCTCTGGGAGTCTCCTTTGGGGTCTCCTGTTGCGTGCGGGGCTGCTCTATTCCAGCCTTTTGTGCTTACGGAGCTCCGATATTCGGTCCTGTTCTAGCATGCGGAGCTCCGCTACTCAGGCCTGATTGTGCGTGCGGGGCTCTGCTACTCGGGCCTGTTGGTGCATGCGGGGCTCCACTACTTGGGCCTGTTCGTGCATGCGGGGCTCCGCTACTCGGGTCTGTTCGTGCTTGCAGGGCTCTGCTACTCGGGCCTGTTCGTGCGTGCGGGGCTCCGCTATTCAGGCCTGATAGTGTGTGCGGGGCTCCTCTATTCAGGCCTGTCCTTCCCTGCGGGACTCTATTCGGGCCTATACTTCCCTGCGGGATTCTGTTCGGGCCTTTTCTGGCCTGCGAGACTCTCCGTTCGCTCCTATCGTGGTCTGCGGGACCCTCGTTCGGGCCCATTCTCGCCTTCGAGACCCTCTGTTCGGGCTTTTCTGGCCTGCGGGACTCTCCGTTCGGGCCTATTCTTGTGAGCGGGTCTCTATTCGGGCCTATTTTTGCCTAAGGGCTCCTCTATTCGGGCCTCTTCTGGCCTGCGGGACTCTCCGTTCGGGCCTATTCTCACCTGGGGAGCTCTCCGTTCGGGCCTTTCTGGCCTTCGGGACTCTGTTCTGGTCTCTTCTTGCCAGCGGGGCTCTTCGTTTGGGCCTATTCTTGCCTGCAGGACTCTGTTCGGGACTCTTCTTGCCTGCACAGCCCCTCTACTCGGGCCTCTTTTTGCCTGCGGGACTCTGTCCAGGCCTATTGTTGCCCCCGGAAAACTCCGTTCGCTCCTATTCTGGCTTGTGGGACTCTGTTCGGGCCTATGCTTGCCTGCGGGAATCTCCTTTCAGGGTTATGCTGACCTGTGGGATTCTCAGTTTGGGCGTATTCTCGCCTGCAGGACATCTCTTCGGGCCTATTCTCGCCCGCGGGACCCTCCGTTCGGTCGTTTCTGGCCTGAGGGACTCTCCGTTCGGGCCTAATCTTGGGAGCGGGACTCTACTCGGGCCTATTCTTGCCTAGGGGCCTCTTCTATTCGTGCTTCTTCTTGCCAGTGGGACTCTGTTCAGGCCCGTTCTTGCCTGCAGGATTCTGCGTTCGGGCTTATTCTTGCTTGCCGGACAGTGTTCGGGCGTCTTCTTGCCTGCACAGCTCCACTACTCGGGCCTCATTTTGCCTTCGGGACACCGTTCAGGTCTATTCTTGGTCCGGGAATCTCCGTTCGGGCCTATGCTGGCCTGCTGGACTCTGTTCGGGCCTATGCTTGCCTGCGGGAATGACCGTTCGGGCCTGTGTTGGCCTGCAGGACTCTCCGTTCGGGCCGTTCTGGCCTGCGGTACTCTCCGTTCGGGCCTATTCTCTGGAGCGGGACTTTACTCGGGCCTATTCTTGCCTCTGGGGCTCCTCCTTTCTTGCCTATTCTTGCCTCCGGGAATCTCCGTTCTGGCCTGTTCGGGCCTGCGGGACTCTGTTCGGGCCTATGCTTGCCTGCAGAAATCTCTGTTCCGCCCTACTCTGGCCTGCGGGACTCTGCGTTCCGGCCTATTCTGGCCTGCGGGACTCTTTTCGGGCCTATTCTTGCTCCGGGAATCTCCGTTCGGGCGTACCCTGGCTTGCGGGACTCTGTTCGGGCCTATGCTTGCCTGCAGGAATCTCTGTTCTGGCCTATTCTGACCTGCAGGACTCTGTTTGGGCCTATGCTTGCCTGCGGGAATCTCCGTTCAGGCGTATGCTGGCCTGCGGGTCTCTCGGTTCGGGCCCATTCTTGCCTGCGGGACTCTCCGTTTGGGCGTATCCTTGCCCGCGGGACTCTGTTCGGGCCTCTTCTTGCCTGCACGGCTCCTCTACTCGGGCCTATTTTTGCCTGTGGGACTCTATTGGGGCCTATTCTTGCCTCCGACAATCTCCGTTCGGGCCCATTCTGGCCTGCGGGACTCTTCGTTCGGGCCTAGGCTTCCCTTCGGCAATCTCCGTTCAGGGGCATGCTGGCCTGCGGAATTCTGTTCGGGGCTATTCTTGCTCCGGGAATCTCTGTTCGGGACTATTCTGGCCTGTGGGACTCTGTTCGGGCCCATGCCTGCCTGCGGGGCTCTCTGTTCAGGCCTTTTTCGCCTACGGGACTCTCTGTTCGGGCCTATTCTCTGGAGCGGGGCTTTAGTCGGGCCTACTCTTGACTACGGGGCTCCTCAATTCTTGCCTCTGGGATTCTGTTCGGGCCTATTCTTGTCTGTGGGACTCTCCGTTTAAGCCTATTCTTGCCTGTGGGTTCTCCGTTCAGGGCTACTCTTGCCAGCGGGACTCTGTTCGTGCCTCATCTTGCCTGCATGGCTGCTCTACTCGGGCCTATTCTTGCCTGCGGGACTCTGTTCGGGCCTATCCTTGCTCCGGGAATCTCCGTTCGGGCATACCCTGGCCTGCGGGACTCCGTTCGGGCCTATTCTGGCCTGCGGGACTCTGTTTGGGCCTATGCTCGCCTGCAGGAATCTCTGTTCCGGCCTATTGTGGCCTGCAGGACTCCCCGTTCGGGCCTGTTCTGGCCTGCGGGACTCTGTTTGGGCCTATGCTTGCCTACGGGAATCTCCGTTCAGGCGTATGCTGGCCTGCGGTATTCTCAATTTGGGCATATTCTCTCGCCTGCGGGACTTTCCTTTGGGCCTATTCTCGCCTGCGCAACTCTCCGTTCGGGCCTATTCTTGCCTGCGGGACTCTCCGTTCCGGCCTATTCTTGCCTGCGGGTCTCTCCGTTCGGGACAATTCTGACCTGCAAAACTCTCCGTTCGGACCTAATCTAGCCTCTGGGAGTCTCCTTTGGGGTCTCCTGTTGCGTGCGGGGCTGCTCTATTCCAGCCTTTTGTGCTTACGGAGCTCCGATATTCGGTCCTGTTCTAGCATGCGGAGCTCCGCTACTCAGGCCTGATTGTGCGTGCGGGGCTCTGCTACTCGGGCCTGTTGGTGCATGCGGGGCTCCACTACTTGGGCCTGTTCGTGCATGCGGGGCTCCGCTACTCGAGTCTGTTCGTGCTTGCAGGGCTCTGCTACTCGGGCCTGTTCGTGCGTGCGGGGCTCTGCTATTCAGGCCTGATAGTGTGTGCGGGGCTCCTCTATTCAGGCCTGTCCTTCCCTGCGGGACTCTATTCGGGCCTATACTTCCCTGCGGGATTCTGTTCGTGCCTTTTCTGGCCTGCGAGACTCTCCGTTCGCTCCTATCGTGGTCTGCGGGACCCTCGTTCGGGCCCATTCTCGCCTTCGAGACCCTCTGTTCGGGCTTTTCTGGCCTGCGGGACTCTCCGTTCGGGCCTATTCTTGTGAGCGGGTCTCTATTCGGGCCTATTTTTGCCTAAGGGCTCCTCTATTCGGGCCTCTTCTGGCCTGCGGGACTCTCCGTTCGGGCCTATTCTCACCTGGGGAGCTCTCCGTTCGGGCCTTTCTGGCCTTCGGGACTCTGTTCTGGTCTCTTCTTGCCAGCGGGGCTCTTCGTTTGGGCCTATTCTTGCCTGCAGGACTCTGTTCGGGACTCTTCTTGCCTGCACAGCCCCTCTACTCGGGCCTCTTTTTGCCTGCGGGACTCTGTCCAGGCCTATTGTTGCCCCCGGAAAACTCCGTTCGCTCCTATTCTGGCTTGTGGGACTCTGTTCGGGCCTATGCTTGCCTGCGGGAATCTCCTTTCAGGGTTATGCTGACCTGTGGGATTCTCAGTTTGGGCGTATTCTCGCCTGCAGGACATCTCTTCGGGCCTATTCTCGCCCGCGGGACCCTCCGTTCGGTCGTTACCGGCCTGAGGGACTCTCCGTTCGGGCCTAATCTTGGGAGCGGGACTCTACTCGGGCCTATTCTTGCCTAGGGGCCTCTTCTATTCGTGCTTCTTCTTGCCAGTGGGACTCTGTTCAGGCCCGTTCTTGCCTGCAGGATTCTGCGTTCGGGCTTATTCTTGCTTGCCGGACAGTGTTCGGGCGTCTTCTTGCCTGCACAGCTCCACTACTCGGGCCTCATTTTGCCTTCGGGACACCGTTCGGGTCTATTCTTGGTCCGGGAATATCCGTTCGGGCCTATGCTGGCCTGCTGGACTCTGTTCGGGCCTATGCTTGCCTGCGAAAATGACCGTTCGGGCCTGTGTTGGCCTGCAGGACTCTCCGTTCGGGCCGTTCTGGCCTGCGGTACTCTCCGTTCGGGCCTATTCTCTGGAGCGGGACTTTACTCGGGCCTATTCTTGCCTCTGGGGCTCCTCTATTCTTGCCTATTCTTGCCTCCGGGAATCTCCGTTCTGGCCTGTTCGGGCCTGCGGGACTCTGTTCGGGCCTATGCTTGCCTGCAGGAATCTCTGTTCCGCCCTACTCTGGCCTGCGGGACTCTCCGTTCCGGCCTATTCTGGCCTGCGGGACTCTTTTCGGGCCTATTCTTGCTCTGGGAATCTCCGTTCGGGCGTACCCTGGCTTGCGGGACTCTGTTCGGGCCTATGCTTGCCTGCAGGAATCTCTGTTCTGGCCTATTCTGACCTGCAGGACTCTGTTTGGGCCTATGCTTGCCTGCGGGAATCTCCGTTCAGGCGTATGCTGGCCTGCGGGTCTCTACGTTCGGGCCCCTTCTTGCCTGCGGGACTCTCCGTTTGGGCGTATCCTTGCCCGCGGGACTCTGTTCGGGCCTCTTCTTGCCTGCACGGCTCCTCTACTCGGGCCTATTTTTGCCTGTGGGACTCTATTGGGGCCTATTCTTGCCTCCGACAATCTCCGTTCGGGCCCATTCTGGCCTGCGGGACTCTTCGTTCGGGCCTAGGCTTCCCTTCGGCAATCTCCGTTCAGGCGTATGCTGGCCTGCGGAATTCTGTTCGGGGCTATTCTTGCTCCGGGAATCTCTGTTCGGGACTATTCTGGCCTGTGGGACTCTGTTCGGGCCCATGCCTGCCTGCGGGGCTCTCTGTTCAGGCCTTTTTCGCCTACGGGACTCTCTGTTCGGGCCTATTCTCTGGAGCGGGGCTTTAGTCGGGCCTACTCTTGACTACGGGGCTCCTCAATTCTTGCCTCTGGGATTCTGTTCGGGCCTATTCTTGTCTGTGGGACTCTCCGTTTGAGCCTATTCTTGCCTGTGGGTTCTCCATTCAGGGCTACTCTTGCCAGCGGGACTCTGTTCGTGCCTCATCTTGCCTGCATGGCTGCTCTACTCGGGCCTATTCTTGCCTGCGGGACTCTGTTCGGGCCTATCCTTGCTCCAGGAATCTCCGTTCGGGCATACCCTGGCCTGCGGGACTCCGTTCGGGCCTGTTCTGGCCTGCGGGACTCTGTTTGGGCCTATGCTTGCCTACGGGAATCTCCGTTCAGGCGTATGCTGGCCTGCGGTATTCTCAATTTGGGCATATTCTCTCGCCTGCGGGACTTTCCTTTGGGCCTATTCTCGCCTGCGCAACTCTCCGTTCGGGCCTATTCTTGCCTGCGGGACTCTCCGTTCCGGCCTATTCTTGCCTGCGGGTCTCTCCGTTCGGGACAATTCTGACCTGCAAAACTCTCCGTTCGGACCTAATCTAGCCTCTGGGAGTCTCCTTTGGGGTCTCCTGTTGCGTGCGGGGCTGCTCTATTCCAGCCTTTTGTGCTTACGGAGCTCCGATATTCGGTCCTGTTCTAGCATGCGGAGCTCCGCTACTCAGGCCTGATTGTGCGTGCGGGGCTCTGCTACTCGGGCCTGTTGGTGCATGCGGGGCTCCACTACTTGGGCCTGTTCGTGCATGCGGGGCTCCGCTACTCGGGTCTGTTCGTGCTTGCAGGGCTCTGCTACTCGGGCCTGTTCGTGCGTGCGGGGCTCCGCTATTCAGGCCTGATAGTGTGTGCGGGGCTCCTCTATTCAGGCCTGTCCTTCCCTGCGGGACTCTATTCGGGCCTATACTTCCCTGCGGGATTCTGTTCGGGCCTTTTCTGGCCTGCGAGACTCTCCGTTCGCTCCTATCGTGGTCTGCGGGACCCTCGTTCGGGCCCATTCTCGCCTTCGAGACCCTCTGTTCGGGCTTTTCTGGCCTGCGGGACTCTCCGTTCGGGCCTATTCTTGTGAGCGGGTCTCTATTCGGGCCTATTTTTGCCTAAGGGCTCCTCTATTCGGGCCTCTTCTGGCCTGCGGGACTCTCCGTTCGGGCCTATTCTCACCTGGGGAGCTCTCCGTTCGGGCCTTTCTGGCCTTCGGGACTCTGTT
Source organism: Loxodonta africana (assembly GCF_030014295.1). NCBI lineage: Eukaryota > Metazoa > Chordata > Mammalia > Proboscidea > Elephantidae > Loxodonta > Loxodonta africana. The sequence continues at coordinate 630,303 of NW_026974842.1, forward strand.
CTGGTCTCTTCTTGCCAGCGGGGCTCTTCGTTTGGGCCTATTCTTGCCTGCAGGACTCTGTTCGGGACTCATCTTGCCTGCACAGCCCCTCTACTCGGGCCTCTTTTTGCCTGCGGGACTCTGTCCAGGCCTATTGTTGCCCCCGGAAAACTCCGTTCGGTCCTATTCTGGCTTGTGGGACTCTCCGTTCGGGAATAATCTTGGGAGCGGGACTTTACTCGGGCCTATTCTTGCCTCTGGGGCTCCTCCTTTCTTGCCTATTCTTGCCTCCGGGAATCTCCGTTCTGGCCTGTTCGGGCCTGCGGGACTCTGTTCGGGCCTATGCTTGCCTGCAGGAATCTCTATTCCGCCCTACTCTGGCCTGCGGGACTCTGCGTTCCGGCCTATTCTGGCCTGCGGGACTCTTTTCGGGCCTATTCTTGCTCCGGGAATCTCCGTTCGGGCGTACCCTGGCTTGCGGGACTCTGTTCGGGCCTATGCTTGCCTGCAGGAATCTCTGTTCTGGCCTATTCTGACCTGCAGGACTCTGTTTGGGCCTATGCTTGCCTGCGGGAATCTCCGTTCAGGCGTATGCTGGCCTGCGGGTCTCTCCGTTCGGGCCCCTTCTTGCCTGCGGGACTCTCCGTTTGGGCGTATCCTTGCCCGCGGGACTCTGTTCGGGCCTCTTCTTGCCTGCACGGCTCCTCTACTCGGGCCTATTTTTGCCTGTGGGACTCTATTGGGGCCTATTCTTGCCTCCGACAATCTCCGTTCGGGCCCATTCTGGCCTGCGGGACTCTTCGTTCGGGCCTAGGCTTCCCTTCGGCAATCTCCGTTCAGGCGTATGCTGGCCTGCGGAATTCTGTTCGGGGCTATTCTTGCTCCGGGAATCTCTGTTCGGGACTATTCTGGCCTGTGGGACTCTGTTCGGGCCCATGCCTGCCTGCGGGGCTCTCTGTTCAGGCCTTTTTCGCCTACGGGACTCTCTGTTCGGGCCTATTCTCTGGAGCGGGGCTTTAGTCGGGCCTACTCTTGACTACGGGGCTCCTCAATTCTTGCCTCTGGGATTCTGTTCGGGCCTATTCTTGTCTGTGGGACTCTCCGTTTGAGCCTATTCTTGCCTGTGGGTTCTCCATTCAGGGCTACTCTTGCCAGCGGGACTCTGTTCGTGCCTCATCTTGCCTGCATGGCTGCTCTACTCGGGCCTATTCTTGCCTGCGGGACTCTGTTCGGGCCTATCCTTGCTCCGGGAATCTCCGTTCGGGCATACCCTGGCCTGCGGGACTCCGTTCGGGCCTATTCTGGCCTGCGGGACTCTGTTTGGGCCTATGCTTGCCTGCAGGAATCTCTGTTCCGGCCTATTGTGGCCTGCAGGACTCCCCGTTCGGGCCTGTTCTGGCCTGCGGGACTCTGTTTGGGCCTATGCTTGCCTACGGGAATCTCCGTTCAGGCGTATGCTGGCCTGCGGTATTCTCAATTTGGGCATATTCTCTCGCCTGCGGGACTTTCCTTTGGGCCTATTCTCGCCTGCGCAACTCTCCGTTCGGGCCTATTCTTGCCTGCGGGACTCTCCGTTCCGGCCTATTCTTGCCTGCGGGTCTCTCCGTTCGGGACAATTCTGACCTGCAAAACTCTCCGTTCGGACCTAATCTAGCCTCTGGGAGTCTCCTTTGGGGTCTCCTGTTGCGTGCGGGGCTGCTCTATTCCAGCCTTTTGTGCTTACGGAGCTCCGATATTCAGTCCTGTTCTAGCATGCGGAGCTCCGCTACTCAGGCCTGATTGTGCGTGCGGGGCTCTGCTACTCGGGCCTGTTGGTGCATGCGGGGCTCCACTACTTGGGCCTGTTCGTGCATGCGGGGCTCCGCTACTCGGGTCTGTTCGTGCTTGCAGGGCTCTGCTACTCGGGCCTGTTCGTGCGTGCGGGGCTCCGCTATTCAGGCCTGATAGTGTGTGCGGGGCTCCTCTATTCAGGCCTGTCCTTCCCTGCGGGACTCTATTCGGGCCTATACTTCCCTGCGGGATTCTGTTCGGGCCTTTTCTGGCCTGCGAGACTCTCCGTTCGCTCCTATCGTGGTCTGCGGGACCCTCGTTCGGGCCCATTCTCGCCTTCGAGACCCTCTGTTCGGGCTTTTCTGGCCTGCGGGACTCTCCGTTCGGGCCTATTCTTGTGAGCGGGTCTCTATTCGGGCCTATTTTTGCCTAAGGGCTCCTCTATTCGGGCCTCTTCTGGCCTGCGGGACTCTCCGTTCGGGCCTATTCTCACCTGGGGAGCTCTCCGTTTGGGCCTTTCTGGCCTTCGGGACTCTGTTCTGGTCTCTTCTTGCCAGCGGGGCTCTTCGTTTGGGCCTATTCTTGCCTGCAGGACTCTGTTCGGGACTCTTCTTGCCTGCACAGCCCCTCTACTCGGGCCTCTTTTTGCCTGCGGGACTCTGTCCAGGCCTATTGTTGCCCCCGGAAAACTCCGTTCGCTCCTATTCTGGCTTGTGGGACTCTGTTCGGGCCTATGCTTGCCTGCGGGAATCTCCTTTCAGGGTTATGCTGACCTGTGGGATTCTCAGTTTGGGCGTATTCTCGCCTGCAGGACATCTCTTCGGGCCTATTCTCGCCCGCGGGACCCTCCGTTCGGTCGTTTCTGGCCTGCGGGACTCTCCGTTCGGGCCTAATCTTGGGAGCGGGACTCTACTCGGGCCTATTCTTGCCTAGGGGCCTCTTCTATTCGTGCTTCTTCTTGCCAGTGGGACTCTGTTCAGGCCCGTTCTTGCCTGCAGGATTCTGCGTTCGGGCTTATTCTTGCTTGCCGGACAGTGTTCGGGCGTCTTCTTGCCTGCACAGCTCCACTACTCGGGCCTCATTTTGCCTTCGGGACACCGTTCAGGTCTATTCTTGGTCCGGGAATCTCCGTTCGGGCCTATGCTGGCCTGCTGGACTCTGTTCGGGCCTATGCTTGCCTGCGGGAATGACCGTTCGGGCCTGTGTTGGCCTGCAGGACTCTCCGTTCGGGCCGTTCTGGCCTGCGGTACTCTCCGTTCGGGCCTATTCTCTGGAGCGGGACTTTACTCGGGCCTATTCTTGCCTCTGGGGCTCCTCCTTTCTTGCCTATTCTTGCCTCCGGGAATCTCCGTTCTGGCCTGTTCGGGCCTGCGGGACTCTGTTCGGGCCTATGCTTGCCTGCAGAAATCTCTGTTCCGCCCTACTCTGGCCTGCGGGACTCTGCGTTCCGGCCTATTCTGGCCTGCGGGACTCTTTTCGGGCCTATTCTTGCTCCGGGAATCTCCGTTCGGGCGTACCCTGGCTTGCGGGACTCTGTTCGGGCCTATGCTTGCCTGCAGGAATCTCTGTTCTGGCCTATTCTGACCTGCAGGACTCTGTTTGGGCCTATGCTTGCCTGCGGGAATCTCCGTTCAGGCGTATGCTGGCCTGCGGGTCTCTCCGTTTGGGCCCATTCTTGCCTGCGGGACTCTCCGTTTGGGCGTATCCTTGCCCGCGGGACTCTGTTCGGGCCTCTTCTTGCCTGCACGGCTCCTCTACTCGGGCCTATTTTTGCCTGTGGGACTCTATTGGGGCCTATTCTTGCCTCCGACAATCTCCGTTCGGGCCCATTCTGGCCTGCGGGACTCTTCGTTCGGGCCTAGGCTTCCCTTCGGCAATCTCCGTTCAGGCGTATGCTGGCCTGCGGAATTCTGTTCGGGGCTATTCTTGCTCCGGGAATCTCTGTTCGGGACTATTCTGGCCTGTGGGACTCTGTTCGGGCCCATGCCTGCCTGCGGGGCTCTCTGTTCAGGCCTTTTTCGCCTACGGGACTCTCTGTTCGGGCCTATTCTCTGGAGCGGGGCTTTAGTCGGGCCTACTCTTGACTACGGGGCTCCTCAATTCTTGCCTCTGGGATTCTGTTCGGGCCTATTCTTGTCTGTGGGACTCTCCGTTTGAGCCTATTCTTGCCTGTGGGTTCTCCATTCAGGGCTACTCTTGCCAGCGGGACTCTGTTCGTGCCTCATCTTGCCTGCATGGCTGCTCTACTCGGGCCTATTCTTGCCTGCGGGACTCTGTTCGGGCCTATCCTTGCTCCAGGAATCTCCGTTCGGGCATACCCTGGCCTGCGGGACTCCGTTCGGGCCTATTCTGGCCTGCGGGACTCTGTTTGGGCCTATGCTTGCCTGCAGGAATCTCTGTTCCGGCCTATTGTGGCCTGCAGGACTCCCCGTTCGGGCCTGTTCTGGCCTGCGGGACTCTGTTTGGGCCTATGCTTGCCTACGGGAATCTCCGTTCAGGCGTATGCTGGCCTGCGGTATTCTCAATTTGGGCATATTCTCTCGCCTGCGGGACTTTCCTTTGGGCCTATTCTCGCCTGCGCAACTCTCCGTTCGGGCCTATTCTTGCCTGCGGGACTCTCCGTTCCGGCCTATTCTTGCCTGCGGGTCTCTCCGTTCGGGACAATTCTGACCTGCAAAACTCTCCGTTCGGACCTAATCTAGCCTCTGGGAGTCTCCTTTGGGGTCTCCTGTTGCGTGCGGGGCTGCTCTATTCCAGCCTTTTGTGCTTACGGAGCTCCGATATTCGGTCCTGTTCTAGCATGCGGAGCTCCGCTACTCAGGCCTGATTGTGCGTGCGGGGCTCTGCTACTCGGGCCTGTTGGTGCATGCGGGGCTCCACTACTTGGGCCTGTTCTTGCATGCGGGGCTCCGCTACTCGGGTCTGTTCGTGCTTGCAGGGCTCTGCTACTCGGGCCTGTTCGTGCGTGCGGGGCTCCGCTATTCAGGCCTGATAGTGTGTGCGGGGCTCCTCTATTCAGGCCTGTCCTTCCCTGCGGGACTCTATTCGGGCCTATACTTCCCTGCGGGATTCTGTTCGGGCCTTTTCTGGCCTGCGAGACTCTCCGTTCGCTCCTATCGTGGTCTGCGGGACCCTCGTTCGGGCCCATTCTCGCCTTCGAGACCCTCTGTTCGGGCTTTTCTGGCCTGCGGGACTCTCCGTTCGGGCCTATTCTTGTGAGCGGGTCTCTATTCGGGCCTATTTTTGCCTAAGGGCTCCTCTATTCGGGCCTCTTCTGGCCTGCGGGACTCTCCGTTCGGGCCTATTCTCACCTGGGGAGCTCTCCGTTCGGGCCTTTCTGGCCTTCGGGACTCTGTTCTGGTCTCTTCTTGCCAGCGGGGCTCTTCGTTTGGGCCTATTCTTGCCTGCAGGACTCTGTTCGGGACTCTTCTTGCCTGCACAGCCCCTCTACTCGGGCCTCTTTTTGCCTGCGGGACTCTGTCCAGGCCTATTGTTGCCCCCGGAAAACTCCGTTCGCTCCTATTCTGGCTTGTGGGACTCTGTTCGGGCCTATGCTTGCCTGCGGGAATCTCCTTTCAGGGTTATGCTGACCTGTGGGATTCTCAGTTTGGGCGTATTCTCGCCTGCAGGACATCTCTTCGGGCCTATTCTCGCCCGCGGGACCCTCCGTTCGGTCGTTTCTGGCCTGAGGGACTCTCCGTTCGGGCCTAATCTTGGGAGCGGGACTCTACTCGGGCCTATTCTTGCCTAGGGGCCTCTTCTATTCGTGCTTCTTCTTGCCAGTGGGACTCTGTTCAGGCCCGTTCTTGCCTGCAGGATTCTGCGTTCGGGCTTATTCTTGCTTGCCGGACAGTGTTCGGGCGTCTTCTTGCCTGCACAGCTCCACTACTCGGGCCTCATTTTGCCTTCGGGACACCGTTCAGGTCTATTCTTGGTCCGGGAATCTCCGTTCGGGCCTATGCTGGCCTGCTGGACTCTGTTCGGGCCTATGCTTGCCTGCGGGAATGACCGTTCGGGCCTGTGTTGGCCTGCAGGACTCTCCGTTCGGGCCGTTCTGGCCTGCGGTACTCTCCGTTCGGGCCTATTCTCTGGAGCGGGACTTTACTCGGGCCTATTCTTGCCTCTGGGGCTCCTCTATTCTTGCCTATTCTTGCCTCCGGGAATCTCCGTTCTGGCCTGTTCGGGCCTGCGGGACTCTGTTCGGGCCTATGCTTGCCTGCAGGAATCTCTGTTCCGCCCTACTCTGGCCTGCGGGACTCTGCGTTCCGGCCTATTCTGGCCTGCGGGACTCTTTTCGGGCCTATTCTTGCTCCGGGAATCTCCGTTCGGGCGTACCCTGGCTTGCGGGACTCTGTTCGGGCCTATGCTTGCCTGCAGGAATCTCTGTTCTGGCCTATTCTGACCTGCAGGACTCTGTTTGGGCCTATGCTTGCCTGCGGGAATCTCCGTTCAGGCGTATGCTGGCCTGCGGGTCTCTCCGTTTGGGCCCATTCTTGCCTGCGGGACTCTCCGTTTGGGCGTATCCTTGCCCGCGGGACTCTGTTCGGGCCTCTTCTTGCCTGCACGGCTCCTCTACTCGGGCCTATTTTTGCCTGTGGGACTCTATTGGGGCCTATTCTTGCCTCCGACAATCTCCGTTCGGGCCCATTCTGGCCTGCGGGACTCTTCGTTCGGGCCTAGGCTTCCCTTCGGCAATCTCCGTTCAGGGGCATGCTGGCCTGCGGAATTCTGTTCGGGGCTATTCTTGCTCCGGGAATCTCTGTTCGGGACTATTCTGGCCTGTGGGACTCTGTTCGGGCCCATGCCTGCCTGCGGGGCTCTCTGTTCAGGCCTTTTTCGCCTACGGGACTCTCTGTTCGGGCCTATTCTCTGGAGCGGGGCTTTAGTCGGGCCTACTCTTGACTACGGGGCTCCTCAATTCTTGCCTCTGGGATTCTGTTCGGGCCTATTCTTGTCTGTGGGACTCTCCGTTTAAGCCTATTCTTGCCTGTGGGTTCTCCGTTCAGGGCTACTCTTGCCAGCGGGACTCTGTTCGTGCCTCATCTTGCCTGCATGGCTGCTCTACTCGGGCCTATTCTTGCCTGCGGGACTCTGTTCGGGCCTATCCTTGCTCCGGGAATCTCCGTTCGGGCATACCCTGGCCTGCGGGACTCCGTTCGGGCCTATTCTGGCCTGCGGGACTCTGTTTGGGCCTATGCTCGCCTGCAGGAATCTCTGTTCCGGCCTATTGTGGCCTGCAGGACTCCCCGTTCGGGCCTGTTCTGGCCTGCGGGACTCTGTTTGGGCCTATGCTTGCCTACGGGAATCTCCGTTCAGGCGTATGCTGGCCTGCGGTATTCTCAATTTGGGCATATTCTCTCGCCTGCGGGACTTTCCTTTGGGCCTATTCTCGCCTGCGCAACTCTCCGTTCGGGCCTATTCTTGCCTGCGGGACTCTCCGTTCCGGCCTATTCTTGCCTGCGGGTCTCTCCGTTCGGGACAATTCTGACCTGCAAAACTCTCCGTTCGGACCTAATCTAGCCTCTGGGAGTCTCCTTTGGGGTCTCCTGTTGCGTGCGGGGCTGCTCTATTCCAGCCTTTTGTGCTTACGGAGCTCCGATATTCGGTCCTGTTCTAGCATGCGGAGCTCCGCTACTCAGGCCTGATTGTGCGTGCGGGGCTCTGCTACTCGGGCCTGTTGGTGCATGCGGGGCTCCACTACTTGGGCCTGTTCGTGCATGCGGGGCTCCGCTACTCGAGTCTGTTCGTGCTTGCAGGGCTCTGCTACTCGGGCCTGTTCGTGCGTGCGGGGCTCTGCTATTCAGGCCTGATAGTGTGTGCGGGGCTCCTCTATTCAGGCCTGTCCTTCCCTGCGGGACTCTATTCGGGCCTATACTTCCCTGCGGGATTCTGTTCGTGCCTTTTCTGGCCTGCGAGACTCTCCGTTCGCTCCTATCGTGGTCTGCGGGACCCTCGTTCGGGCCCATTCTCGCCTTCGAGACCCTCTGTTCGGGCTTTTCTGGCCTGCGGGACTCTCCGTTCGGGCCTATTCTTGTGAGCGGGTCTCTATTCGGGCCTATTTTTGCCTAAGGGCTCCTCTATTCGGGCCTCTTCTGGCCTGCGGGACTCTCCGTTCGGGCCTATTCTCACCTGGGGAGCTCTCCGTTCGGGCCTTTCTGGCCTTCGGGACTCTGTTCTGGTCTCTTCTTGCCAGCGGGGCTCTTCGTTTGGGCCTATTCTTGCCTGCAGGACTCTGTTCGGGACTCTTCTTGCCTGCACAGCCCCTCTACTCGGGCCTCTTTTTGCCTGCGGGACTCTGTCCAGGCCTATTGTTGCCCCCGGAAAACTCCGTTCGCTCCTATTCTGGCTTGTGGGACTCTGTTCGGGCCTATGCTTGCCTGCGGGAATCTCCTTTCAGGGTTATGCTGACCTGTGGGATTCTCAGTTTGGGCGTATTCTCGCCTGCAGGACATCTCTTCGGGCCTATTCTCGCCCGCGGGACCCTCCGTTCGGTCGTTACCGGCCTGAGGGACTCTCCGTTCGGGCCTAATCTTGGGAGCGGGACTCTACTCGGGCCTATTCTTGCCTAGGGGCCTCTTCTATTCGTGCTTCTTCTTGCCAGTGGGACTCTGTTCAGGCCCGTTCTTGCCTGCAGGATTCTGCGTTCGGGCTTATTCTTGCTTGCCGGACAGTGTTCGGGCGTCTTCTTGCCTGCACAGCTCCACTACTCGGGCCTCATTTTGCCTTCGGGACACCGTTCGGGTCTATTCTTGGTCCGGGAATATCCGTTCGGGCCTATGCTGGCCTGCTGGACTCTGTTCGGGCCTATGCTTGCCTGCGAAAATGACCGTTCGGGCCTGTGTTGGCCTGCAGGACTCTCCGTTCGGGCCGTTCTGGCCTGCGGTACTCTCCGTTCGGGCCTATTCTCTGGAGCGGGACTTTACTCGGGCCTATTCTTGCCTCTGGGGCTCCTCTATTCTTGCCTATTCTTGCCTCCGGGAATCTCCGTTCTGGCCTGTTCGGGCCTGCGGGACTCTGTTCGGGCCTATGCTTGCCTGCAGGAATCTCTGTTCCGCCCTACTCTGGCCTGCGGGACTCTCCGTTCCGGCCTATTCTGGCCTGCGGGACTCTTTTCGGGCCTATTCTTGCTCTGGGAATCTCCGTTCGGGCGTACCCTGGCTTGCGGGACTCTGTTCGGGCCTATGCTTGCCTGCAGGAATCTCTGTTCTGGCCTATTCTGACCTGCAGGACTCTGTTTGGGCCTATGCTTGCCTGCGGGAATCTCCGTTCAGGCGTATGCTGGCCTGCGGGTCTCTCCGTTCGGGCCCCTTCTTGCCTGCGGGACTCTCCGTTTGGGCGTATCCTTGCCCGCGGGACTCTGTTCGGGCCTCTTCTTGCCTGCACGGCTCCTCTACTCGGGCCTATTTTTGCCTGTGGGACTCTATTGGGGCCTATTCTTGCCTCCGACAATCTCCGTTCGGGCCCATTCTGGCCTGCGGGACTCTTCGTTCGGGCCTAGGCTTCCCTTCGGCAATCTCCGTTCAGGCGTATGCTGGCCTGCGGAATTCTGTTCGGGGCTATTCTTGCTCCGGGAATCTCTGTTCGGGACTATTCTGGCCTGTGGGACTCTGTTCGGGCCCATGCCTGCCTGCGGGGCTCTCTGTTCAGGCCTTTTTCGCCTACGGGACTCTCTGTTCGGGCCTATTCTCTGGAGCGGGGCTTTAGTCGGGCCTACTCTTGACTACGGGGCTCCTCAATTCTTGCCTCTGGGATTCTGTTCGGGCCTATTCTTGTCTGTGGGACTCTCCGTTTGAGCCTATTCTTGCCTGTGGGTTCTCCATTCAGGGCTACTCTTGCCAGCGGGACTCTGTTCGTGCCTCATCTTGCCTGCATGGCTGCTCTACTCGGGCCTATTCTTGCCTGCGGGACTCTGTTCGGGCCTATCCTTGCTCCAGGAATCTCCGTTCGGGCATACCCTGGCCTGCGGGACTCCGTTCGGGCCTGTTCTGGCCTGCGGGACTCTGTTTGGGCCTATGCTTGCCTACGGGAATCTCCGTTCAGGCGTATGCTGGCCTGCGGTATTCTCAATTTGGGCATATTCTCTCGCCTGCGGGACTTTCCTTTGGGCCTATTCTCGCCTCCGCAACTCTCCGTTCGGGCCTATTCTTGCCTGCGGGACTCTCCGTTCCGGCCTATTCTTGCCTGCGGGTCTCTCCGTTCGGGACAATTCTGACCTGCAAAACTCTCCGTTCGGACCTAATCTAGCCTCTGGGAGTCTCCTTTGGGGTCTCCTGTTGCGTGCGGGGCTGCTCTATTCCAGCCTTTTGTGCTTACGGAGCTCCGATATTCGGTCCTGTTCTAGCATGCGGAGCTCCGCTACTCAGGCCTGATTGTGCGTGCGGGGCTCTGCTACTCGGGCCTGTTGGTGCATGCGGGGCTCCACTACTTGGGCCTGTTCGTGCATGCGGGGCTCCGCTACTCGGGTCTGTTCGTGCTTGCAGGGCTCTGCTACTCGGGCCTGTTCGTGCGTGCGGGGCTCCGCTATTCAGGCCTGATAGTGTGTGCGGGGCTCCTCTATTCAGGCCTGTCCTTCCCTGCGGGACTCTATTCGGGCCTATACTTCCCTGCGGGATTCTGTTCGGGCCTTTTCTGGCCTGCGAGACTCTCCGTTCGCTCCTATCGTGGTCTGCGGGACCCTCGTTCGGGCCCATTCTCGCCTTCGAGACCCTCTGTTCGGGCTTTTCTGGCCTGCGGGACTCTCCGTTCGGGCCTATTCTTGTGAGCGGGTCTCTATTCGGGCCTATTTTTGCCTAAGGGCTCCTCTATTCGGGCCTCTTCTGGCCTGCGGGACTCTCCGTTCGGGCCTATTCTCACCTGGGGAGCTCTCCGTTCGGGCCTTTCTGGCCTTCGGGACTCTGTTCTGGTCTCTTCTTGCCAGCGGGGCTCTTCGTTTGGGCCTATTCTTGCCTGCAGGACTCTGTTCGGGACTCATCTTGCCTGCACAGCCCCTCTACTCGGGCCTCTTTTTGCCTGCGGGACTCTGTCCAGGCCTATTGTTGCCCCCGGAAAACTCCGTTCGGTCCTATTCTGGCTTGTGGGACTCTCCGTTCGGGAATAATCTTGGGAGCGGGACTTTACTCGGGCCTATTCTTGCCTCTGGGGCTCCTCCTTTCTTGCCTATTCTTGCCTCCGGGAATCTCCGTTCTGGCCTGTTCGGGCCTGCGGGACTCTGTTCGGGCCTATGGTTGCCTGCAGGAATCTCTATTCCGCCCTACTCTGGCCTGCGGGACTCTGCGTTCCGGCCTATTCTGGCCTGCGGGACTCTTTTCGGGCCTATTCTTGCTCCGGGAATCTCCGTTCGGGCGTACCCTGGCTTGCGGGACTCTGTTCGGGCCTATGCTTGCCTGCAGGAATCTCTGTTCTGGCCTATTCTGACCTGCAGGACTCTGTTTGGGCCTATGCTTGCCTGCGGGAATCTCCGTTCAGGCGTATGCTGGCCTGCGGGTCTCTCCGTTCGGGCCCCTTCTTGCCTGCGGGACTCTCCGTTTGGGCGTATCCTTGCCCGCGGGACTCTGTTCGGGCCTCTTCTTGCCTGCACGGCTCCTCTACTCGGGCCTATTTTTGCCTGTGGGACTCTATTGGGGCCTATTCTTGCCTCCGACAATCTCCGTTCGGGCCCATTCTGGCCTGCGGGACTCTTCGTTCGGGCCTAGGCTTCCCTTCGGCAATCTCCGTTCAGGCGTATGCTGGCCTGCGGAATTCTGTTCGGGGCTATTCTTGCTCCGGGAATCTCTGTTCGGGACTATTCTGGCCTGTGGGACTCTGTTCGGGCCCATGCCTGCCTGCGGGGCTCTCTGTTCAGGCCTTTTTCGCCTACGGGACTCTCTGTTCGGGCCTATTCTCTGGAGCGGGGCTTTAGTCGGGCCTACTCTTGACTACGGGGCTCCTCAATTCTTGCCTCTGGGATTCTGTTCGGGCCTATTCTTGTCTGTGGGACTCTCCGTTTGAGCCTATTCTTGCCTGTGGGTTCTCCATTCAGGGCTACTCTTGCCAGCGGGACTCTGTTCGTGCCTCATCTTGCCTGCATGGCTGCTCTACTCGGGCCTATTCTTGCCTGCGGGACTCTGTTCGGGCCTATCCTTGCTCCGGGAATCTCCGTTCGGGCATACCCTGGCCTGCGGGACTCCGTTCGGGCCTATTCTGGCCTGCGGGACTCTGTTTGGGCCTATGCTTGCCTGCAGGAATCTCTGTTCCGGCCTATTGTGGCCTGCAGGACTCCCCGTTCGGGCCTGTTCTGGCCTGCGGGACTCTGTTTGGGCCTATGCTTGCCTACGGGAATCTCCGTTCAGGCGTATGCTGGCCTGCGGTATTCTCAATTTGGGCATATTCTCTCGCCTGCGGGACTTTCCTTTGGGCCTATTCTCGCCTGCGCAACTCTCCGTTCGGGCCTATTCTTGCCTGCGGGACTCTCCGTTCCGGCCTATTCTTGCCTGCGGGTCTCTCCGTTCGGGACAATTCTGACCTGCAAAACTCTCCGTTCGGACCTAATCTAGCCTCTGGGAGTCTCCTTTGGGGTCTCCTGTTGCGTGCGGGGCTGCTCTATTCCAGCCTTTTGTGCTTACGGAGCTCCGATATTCAGTCCTGTTCTAGCATGCGG